>NW_028136000.1:0-431000 GCF_964662115.1 Mustela nivalis | reverse complement strand
AGTTCCTGTTGGCAGCGATCGGGTGCGGACACTCACAATGCCCTCAAGGCCCCGGTGGGGGGCGGCCCAGCACACGTGCGGCGCCCGAATGACTTCGCCGGGCGTTTTCCGGCCAATTCTCACGAGCGTTCTGCCCAAACCAGGATTGGTTTGGGCAGAACGCTCGTGAGAATTGGCCGGCGTAGGGCAGCCCTGCGGACCGCCCTGCTCTCCATGGCCCAGGGCCCTTTCTCGCCCAGGGCATGTTGCTGCCGCCAAGAAATGGCACGGAAAAGACACGGGGCACCCGGGATCCCCGGCGCAGGAAAGCTTTTCCGGATCAGAGTTGAAGGACGGTAGGTGGCCTGGTGTGTGCCTACGTCTTTCGGGTAGATGGGGCGGCCAGAATGGGGATGACCTCATTTTGGTCATACAGGTTTATCTCACTCTGAGCGTTGTCCGAAGCCCCAGGTGGCGCCGATAGAGACTGCGTGGTTGGGAGATGCGTGGGTGCGGGACTAAGGGTTTCTGATATGGAGGCCATGAGGGACAGTACCCCGGAGGCAGAAAGTTGGGGAAGCAGGCGAGCGTTCCAGACCGGACTTCGTGATGGGCCTGGCGCCATGGTAGAGCGCCAGGGATGGGACCCCTGCAGGCCGAGGATCCACGGGCGTTGTCCTCGCTGCAATCCATTTGTGGAGTGCCTCCTGGCGGCGATCGGGTGCGGGCACTCACAATGCCCTTCAAGGCCCCGGGGGCGGTGTCCGCCCAGCTGACGTGCGGCGCCCGAATGACTTCGCCGGGCGTTTTCCGGCCAATTCTCACGAGCGTTCTGCCCAAACCAGGATTGGTTTGGGCAGAACGCTCGTGAGAATTGGCCGGCGTAGGGCAGCCCTGCGGACCGCCCTGCTCTCCATGGCCCAGGGCCCTTTCTCGCCCAGGGCATGTTGCTGCCGCTAAAAAATGGCACGGAAAAGACACGGTGCACCCGGACACGCCGGCGCAGTGGAGCGTTCCCAAAGCAGAGTTGAAGGACGGGTGGTGGCCTGGTGTGCGCCACCATCTTTCAGGTAGAGCCGGCAACCAAGGATGGGGATGACCTCATTTTGGTCATACATGTTTATCTCACTCTGAGCGTTGTCCGAAGCACCAGGAGGCGCCGATGGAGACTGCGTGGTTAGGAGATGCGTGGGTGTGGGACTAAGCGTTTCCGATATGGAGGTCATGAGGGACAGGACCCCAGAAGCTGAAGGTTGGGGAAGCAAGCGTGCGTTCCAGGTCGGACTTCGTGATGGGCCTGGCCCCATGGTAGAGCGCCAGGGATGGGACCCCTGCAGGCCGAGGATCCACGGGCGTTGTCCTCGCTGCAATCCATTTGTGGAGTGCCTCCTGTCGGCGATCGGGTGCCGGCACTCACAATGCCCTTCAAGGGCCCGGGGCGGTGGCCGCCCAGCTGACGTGTGGCGCCCGAATGACTTCGCCGGGCGTTTTCTGGCCAATTCTCACGCGCGTTCTGCCCAAACCAGGATTGGTTTGGGCAGAACGCGCGTGAGAATTGGCCGGCGTAGGGCAGCCCTGCGGAACGCCCTGCTCTCCATGGCCCAGGGCCCTTTCTCGCCCAGGGCATGTTGCTGCCGCTAAGAAATGGCACGGAAAAGACACGGTGCACCCGGACACGCCCGCGCAGTGGAGCGTTCATAAATCAGAGTTGAAGGACGGGTGGTGGCCTGGTGTGCGCCACCATCTTTCAGGTAAGCCGGCAACCAAGGATGGGGATGACCTCATTTTGGTCATACATGTTTATCTCACTCTGAGCGTTGTCCGAAGCACCAGGAGGCGCCGATGGAGACTGCGTGGTTAGGAGATGCGTGGGTGTGGGACTAAGGGTTTCCGATATGGAGGCCATGAGGGACTGGACCCCAGAAGCTGAAGGTTGGGGAAGCAGGCGAGCGTTCCAGGTCGGACTTCGTGATGGGCCTGGCCCCATGGTAGAGCGCCAGGGATGGGACCCCCGCAGGTCGAGGATCCACGGGCGTTGTCCTTGCTGCATTCCATCTTGTGGAGTGCCTGTTGGCGGCAATCGGGTGCGGACACTCACAATGCCCTCAAGGCCCCGGTGGGGGTCGGCCCAGCACACGTGCGGCGCCCGAATGACTTCGCCGGGCCTTTTCCGGCCAATTCTCACGAGCGTTCTGCCCAAACCAGGATTGGTTTGGGCAGAACGCTCGTGAGAATTGGCCGGCGTAGGGCAGCCCTGCGGACCGCCCTGCTCTCCATGGCCCAGGGCCCTTTCTCGCCCAGGGCATGTTGCTGCCGCCAAGAAATGGCACGGAAAAGACACGGGGCACCCGGGATCCCCGGCGCAGTTAAGCTTTTCCGGATCAGAGTTGAAGGACGGTAGGTGGCCTGGTGTGTGCCTACGTCTTTCGGGTAGATGGGGCGGCCAAGAATGGGGATGACCTCATTTTGGTCATACAGGTTTATCTCACTCTGAGCGTTGTCCGAAGCACCAGGTGGCGCCGATAAGGACTGCGTGGTTGGGAGATGCGTGGGTGCGGGACTAAGGGTTTCCGATATGGAGGCCATGAGGGACAGTACCCCGGAGGCAGAAAGTTGGGGAAGCGGGCGAGCGTTCCAGACCGGACTTCGTGATGGGCCTGGCCCCATGATAGAGCGCCAGGGATGGGACCCCCGCAGGCCGAGGGTCCACGGGCGTTGTCCTCGCTGCAATCCATTTGTGGAGTGCCTCTTGGCGGCGATCGGGTGCGGGCACTCACAATGCCCTTCAAGGCCCCGGGGGGGTGGCCGCCCAGCTGACGTGCGGCGCCCAAATGACTTCGCCGGGCGTTTTCCGGCCAATTCTCACGAGCGTTCTGCCCAAACCAGGATTGGTTTGGGCAGAACGCTCGTGAGAATTGGCCGGCGTAGGGCAGCCCTGCGGACCGCCCTGCTCTCCATGGCCCAGGGCCCTTACTCGCCCAGGGCATGTTGCTGCCGCCAAGAAATGGCACGGAAAAGACACGTGACACCCGGGATCCCCGGCGCAGGAAAGCTTTTCCGGATCAGAGTTGAAGGACGGTAGGTGGCCTGGTGTGTGCCTCCGTCTTTCGGGTAGATGGGGCGGCCAAGAATGGGGATGACCTCATTTTGGTCATACAGGTTTATCTCACTCTGAGCGTTGTCCGAAGCACCAGGTGGCGCCGATAAGGACTGCGTGGTTGGGAGATGCGTGGGTGCGGGACTAAGGGTTTCCGATATGGAGGCCATGAGGGACAGTACCACGGAGGGAGAAAGTTGGGGAAGCAGGCGAGCGTTCCAGACCGGACTTCGTGATGGGCCTGGCCCCATGGTAGAGCGCCAGGGATGGGACCCCTGCAGGCCGAGGATCCACGGGCGTTGTCCTCGCTGCAATCCATTTGTGGAGTGCCTCCTGGCGGCGATCGGGTGCGGGCACTCACAATGCCCTTCAAGGTCCCGGGGGGGTGGCCGCCCAGCTGACGTGCGGCGCCCGAATGACTTCGCCGGGCGTTTTCCGGCCAATTCTCACGAGCGTTCTTCCCAAACCAGGATTGGTTTGGGCAGAACGCTCGTGAGAATTGGCCGGCGTAGGGCAGCCCTGCGGACCGCCCTGCTCTCCATGGCCCAGGGCCCTTTCTCGCCCAGGGCATGTTGCTGCCGCTAAGAAATGGCACGGAAAAGACACGGTGCACCCGGACACGCCGCCGCAGTGGAGCGTTCCCAAAGCAGAGTTCTAGGACGGGTGGTGGCCTGGTGTGCGCCACCATCTTTCAGGTAGAGCCGGCAACCAAGGATGGGGATGACCTCATTTTGGTCATACATGTTTATCTCACTCTGAGCTTTGTCCGAAGCACCAGGAGGCGCCGATGGAGACTGCGTGGTTAGGAGATGCGTGGGTGTGGGACTAAGGGTTTCCGATATGGAGGCCATGAGGGACAGGACCCCAGAAGCTGAAGGTTGGGGAAGCAGGCGAGCATTCCAGGTCGGACTTCGTGATGGGCCTGGCCCCATGGTAGAGCGCCAGGGATGGGACCCCCGCAGGTCGAGGATCCACGAGCGTTGTCCTTGCTGCATTCCATCTTGTGGAGTGCCTGTTTGCGGTGATCGGGTGCGGACACTCACAATGCCCTCAAGGCCCCGGTGGGGGGCGGCCCAGCACATGTGCGGCGCCCGAATGACTTCGCCGGGCGTTTTCCGGCCAATTCTCACGAGCGTTCTGCCAAAACCAGGATTGGTTTGGGCAGAACGCTCATGAGAATTGGCCGGCGTAGGGCAGCCCTGCGGACCGCCCTGCTCTCCATGGCCCAGGGCCCTTTCTCGCCCAGGGCATATTGCTGCCGCCAAGAAATGGCACGGAAAAGACACGGGGCACCCGGGATCCCCGGCGAAGGAAAGCTTTTCCGGATCAGAGTTGAAGGACGGTAGGTGGCCTGGTGTGTGTTTACGTCTTTCGGGTAGATGGGGCGGCCAAGAATGGGGATGACCTCATTTTGGTCATACAGGTTTATCTCACTCTGAGCGTTGTCCGAAGCACCAGGTGGCGCCGATAGAGACTGCGTGGTTGGGAGATGCGTGGGTGCGGGACTAAGGGTTTCCGATATGGAGGCCATGAGGGACAGTACCCCTGAGGCAGAAAGTTGGGGAAGCAGGCGAGCGTTCCAGACCAGACTTCGTGATGGGCCTGGCCCCATGGTAGAGCGCCAGGGATGGGACCCCTGCAGGCCGAGGATCCACGGGCGTTGTCCTCGCTGCAATCCATTTGTGGAGTGCCTCTTGGCGGCGATCGGGTGCGGGCACTCACAATGCCCTTCAAGGCCCCGGGGGGGTGGCCGCCCAGCTGACGTGCGGCGCCCAAATGACTTCGCCGGGCGTTTTCCGGCCAATTCTCACGAGCGTTCTGCCCAAACCAGGATTGGTTTGGGCAGAACGCTCGTGAGAATTGGCCGGCGTAGGGCAGCCCTGCGGACCGCCCTGCTCTCCATGGCCCAGGGCCCTTTCTCGCCCAGGGCATGTTGCTGCCGCTAAGAAATGGCACGGAAAAGACACGGTGCACCAGGACACGCCGGCGCAGTGGAGCGTTCCCAAAGCAGAGTTGAAGGACGGGTGGTGGCCTGGTGTGGGCCACCATCTTTCAGGTAGAGCCGGCAACCAAGGATGGGGATGACCTCATTTTGGTCATACATGTTTATCTCACTCTGAGCGTTGTCCGAAGCACCAGGAGGCGCCGATGGAGACTGCGTGGTTAGGAGATGCGTGGGTGTGGGACTAAGTTTTCCGATATGCAGGCCATGAGGGACAGGACCCCAGAAGCTGAAGGTTGGGGAAGCAGGCGAGCGTTCCAGACCGGACTTCGTGATGGGCCTGGCCCCATGGTAGAGCGCCAGGGATGGGACCCCCGCAGGTCGAGGATCCACGGGCGTTGTCCTTGCTGCATTCCATCTTGTGGAGTGCCTGTTGGCAGCGATCGGGTGCGGACACTCACAATGCCCTCAAGGCCCCGGTGGGGGGCGGCCCAGCACACGTGCGGCGCCCGAATGACTTCGCCGGGCGTTTTCCGGCCAATTCTCACGAGCGTTCTGCCCAAACCAGGATTGGTTTGGGCAGAACGCTCGTGAGAATTGGCCGGCGTAGGGCAGCCCTGCGGACCGCCCTGCTCTCCATGGCCCAGGGCCCTTTCTCGCCCAGGGCATGTTGCTGCCGCCAAGAAATGGCACGGAAAAGACACGGGGCACCCGGGATCCCCGGCGCAGGAAAGCTTTTCCGGATCAGAGTTGAAGGACGGTAAGTGGCCTGGTGTGTGCCTACGTCTTTCGGGTAGATGGGGCGGCCAGAATGGGGATGACCTCATTTTGGTCATACAGGTTTATCTCACTCTGAGCGATGTCCGAAGCCCCAGGTGGCGCCGATAGAGACTGCGTGGTTGGGAGATGCGTGGATGCGGGACTAAGGGTTTCCGATATGGAGGCCATGAGGGACAGTACCACGGAGGGAGAAAGTTGGGGAAGCAGGCGAGCGTTCCAGACCGGACTTCGTGATGGGCCTGGCCCCATGGTTGAGCGCCAGGGATGGGACCCCTGCAGGCCGAGGATCCACGGGCGTTGTCCTCGCTGCAATCCATTTGTGGAGTGCCTCCTGGCGGCGATCGGGTGCGGGCACTCACAATGCCCTTCAAGGTCCCGGGGGGGTGGCCGCCCAGCTGACGTGCGGCGCCCGAATGACTTCGCCGGGCGTTTTCCGGCCAATTCTCACGAGCGTTCTTCCCAAACCAGGATTGGTTTGGGCAGAACGCTCGTGAGAATTGGCCGGCGTAGGGCAGCCCTGCGGACCGCCATGCTCTCCATGGCCCAGGGCCCTTTCTCGCCCAGGGCATGTTGCTGCCGCTAAGAAATGGCACGGAAAAGACACGGTGCACCCGGACAAGCCGGCGCAGTGGAGCGTTCCCAATACAGTGTTCTAGGACGGGTGGTGGCCTGGTGTGCGCCACCATCTTTCAGGTAGAGCCGGCAACCAAGGATGGGGATGACCTCATTTTGGTCATACATGTTTATCTCACTCTGAGCGTTGTCCGAAGCACCAGGAGGCGCCGATGGAGACTGCGTGGTTAGGAGATGCGTGGGTGTGGGACTAAGGGTTTCCGATATGGAGGCCATGAGGGACAGGACCCCAGAAGCTGAAGGTTGGGGAAGCAGGCGAGCGTTCCAGGTCGGACTTCGTGATGGGCCTGGCCCCATGGTAGAGCGCCAGGGATGGGACCCCCGCAGGTCGAGGATCCACGGGCGTTGTCCTTGCTGCATTCCATCTTGTGGAGTGCCTGTTGGCGGCGATCGGGTGCGGACACTCACAATGCCCTCAAGGCCCCGGTGGGGGGCGGCCCAGCACACGTGCGGCGCCCGAATGACTTCGCCGGGCGTTTTCCGGCCAATTCTCACGAGCGTTCTGCCCAAACCAGGATGGGTTCGGGCAGAACGCTCGTGAGAATTGGCCGGCGTAGGGCAGCCCTGCGGACCGCCCTGCTCTCCATGGCCCAGGGCCCTTTCTCGCCCAGGGCATGTTGCTGCCGCCAAGAAATGGCACGGAAAAGACACGGGGCACCCGGAATCCCCGGCGCAGGAAAGCTTTTCCGGATCAGAGTTGAAGGACGGTAGGTGGCCTGGTGTGTGCCTACGTCTTTCGGGTAGATGGGGCGGCCAAGAATGGGGATGACCTCATTTTGGTCATACAGGTTTATCTCACTCTGAGCGTTGTCCGAAGCACCAGGTGGCGCCGATAGAGACTGCGTGGTTGGGAGATGCGTGGGTGCGGGACTAAGGGTTTCCGATATGGAGGCCATGAGGGATAGTACCCCGGAGGCAGAAGGTTGGGGAAGCAGGCGAGCGTTCCAGACCGGACTTCGTGATGGGCCTGGCCCCATGGTAGAGCGCCAGGGATGGGACCCCCGCAGGTCGAGGATCCACGGGCGTTGTCCTTGCTGCATTCCATCTTGTGGAGTGCCTGTTGGCGGCGATCGGGTGCGGACACTCACAATGCCCTAAAGGCCCCGGTGGGGGGCGGCCCAGCACACGTGCGGCGCCCGAATGACTTCGCCGGGCGTTTTCCGGCCAATTCTCACGAGCGTTCTGCCCAAACCAGGATTGGTTTGGGCAGAACGCTCGTGAGAATTGGCCGGCGTAGGGCAGCCCTGCGGACCGCCCTGCTCTCCATGGCCCAGGGCCCTTTCGCGCCCAGGGCATGTTGCTGCCGCCAAGAAATGGCACGGAAAAGACACGGGCACCCGAGATCCCCGGCGCAGGAAAGTTTTTCCGGATCAGAGTTGAAGTACGGTAGGTGGCCTGGTGTGTGTTTACGTCTTTCGGGTAGATGGGGCGGCCAAGAATGGGGATGACCTCATTTTGGTCATACAGGTTTATCTCACTCTGAGCGTTGTCCGAAGCACCAGGTGGCGCCGATAAGGACTGCGTGGTTGGGAGATGCGTGGGTGCGGGACTAAGGGTTTCCGATATGGAGGCCATGAGGGACAGTACCCCGGAGGCAGAAAGTTGGGGAAGCAGGCGAGCGTTCCAGACCGGACTTCGTGATGGAACTGGCCCCATGGTAGAGCGCCAGGGATGGGACCCATGCAGGCCGAGGATCCACGGGCGTTGTCCTCGCTGCATTCATTTGTGGAGTGCCTCCTGTCGGCGATCGGGTGCGGGCACTCACAATGCCCTTCAAGGCCCCGGTGGGGTGGCCGCCCAGCTGACGTGCGGCGCCCGAATGACTTAGCCGGGCGTTTTCCCGCCAATTCTCACGATCGTTCTGCCCAAACCAGGATTGGTTTGGGCCGAACGCTCGTGAGAATTGGCCGGCGTAGGGCAGCCCTGCGGACCGCCCTGCTCTCCATGGCCCACGGCCCTTTCTCGCCCAGGGCATGTTGCTGCCGCCAAGAAATGTCACGGAAAAGACACGGGGCACCCGGGATCCCTGGCGCAGGAAAGCTTTTCCGGATCAAATTAGAAGGACGGTAGGTGGCCTGGTGTGTGCCTATGTCTTTCGGGTAGATGGGGCGGCCAAGAATGGGGATGACCTCATTTTGGTCATACAGGTTTATCTCACTCTGAGCGTTGTCCGAAGCACCAGGTGGCGCCGATAGAGACTGCGTGGTTGGGAGATGCGTGGGTGCGGGAATAAGGGTTTCCGATATGGAGGCCATGAGGGACAGTACCCCTGAGGCAGAAAGTTGGGGAAGCAGGCGAGCGTTCCAGACCAGACTTCGTGATGGGCCTGGCCCCATGGTAGAGCGCCAGGGATGGGACCCCTGCAGGCCGAGGATCCACGGGCGTTGTCCTCGCTGCAATCTATTTGTGGAGTGCCTCCTGGCGGCGATCGGGTGCGGGCACTCACAATGCCCTTCAAGGCCCCGGGGGGGTGGCCGCCCAGCTGACGTGCGGCGCCCGAATGACTTCGCCGGGCGTTTTACGGCCAATTCTCACGATCGTTCTGCCCAAACCAGGATTGGTTTGGGCAGAACGCTCGTGAGAATTGGCCGGCGTAGGGCAGCCCTGCGGACCGCCCTGCTCTCCATGGCCCAGGGCCCTTTCTCGCCCAGGGCATGTTGCTGCCGCTAAGAAATGGCACGGAAAAGACACGGTGCACCCGGACACGGCCGCGCAGTGGAGCGTTCATAAAGCAGAGTTGAAGGACGGGTGGTGGCCTGGTGTGCGCCACCATCTTTCAGGTAGAGCCGGCAACCAAGGATGGGGATGACCTCATTTTGATCATACATGTTTATCTCACTCTGAGCGTTGTCCGAAGCACCAGGAGGCGCCGATGGAGACTGCGTGGTTAGGAGATGCGTGGGTGTGGGACTAAGGGTTTCCGATATGGAGGCCATGAGGGACTGGACCCCAGAAGCTGAAGGTTGGGGAAGCAGGCGAGCGTTCCAGGTCGGACTTCGTGATGGGCCTGGCCCCATGGTAGAGCGCCAGGGATGGGACCCCCGCAGGTCGAGGATCCACGGGCGTTGTCCTTGCTGCATTCCATCTTGTGGAGTGCCTGTTGGCGGCGATCGGGTGCGGACACTCACAATGCCCTCAAGGCCCCGGTGGGGGGCGGCCCAGCACACGTGCGGCGCCCGAATGACTTCGCCGGGCGTTTTCCGGCCAATTCTCACGAGCGTTCTGCCCAAACCAGGATTGGTTTGGGCAGAACGTTCGTGAGAATTGGCCGGCGTAGGGCAGCCCTGCGGACCGCCCTGCTCTCCATGGCCCAGGGCCCTTTCTCGCCCAGGGCATGTTGCTGCCGCCAAGAAATGGCACGGAAAAGACACGGGGCACCCGGGATCCCCGGCGCAGGAAAGCTTTTCCGGATCAGAGTTGAAGGACGGTAGGTGGCCTGGTGTGTGCCTACGTCTTTCGGGTAGATGGGGCGGCCAAGAATGGGGATGACCTCATTTTGGTCATACAGGTTTATCTCACTCTGAGCGTTGTCCGAAGCACCAGGTGGCGCCGATAAGGACTGCGTGGTTGGGAGATGCGTGGGTGCGGGACTAAGGGTTTCCGATATGGAGGCCATGAGGGACAGTACCCCGGAGGCAGAAAGTTGGGGAAGCAGGCGAGCGTTCCAGACCGGACTTCGTGATGGGCCTGGCCCCATGGTAGAGCGCCAGGGATGGGACCCCTGCAGGCCGAGGATCCACGGGCGTTTTCCTCGCTGCAATCCATTTGTGGAGTGCCTCCTGGCGGCGATCGGGTGCGGGCACTCACAATGCCCTTCAAGGCCCCGGGGGGGGGGGCGCCCAGCTGACGTGCGGCGCCCGAATGACTTCGCCGGGCGTTTTCCGGCCAATTCTCAGGAGCGTTCTGCCCAAACCAGGATTGGTTTGGGCAGAACGCTCGTGAGAATTGGCCGGCGTAGGGCAGCCCTGCGGACCGCCCTGCTCTCCATTGGCCCATGGCCCTTTCTCGCCCAGGGCATGTTGCTGCCGCTAAGAAATGTCACGGAAAAGACACGGTGCACCCGGAAATGCCGGCGCAGTGGAGCGTTCCCAAAGCAGAGTTGAAGGACGGGTGGTGGCCTGGTGTGGGCCACCATCTTTCAGGTAAGCCGGCAACCAAGGATGGGGATGACCTCATTTTGGTCATACATGTTTATCTCACTCTGAGCGTTGTCCGAAGCACCAGGAGGCGCCGATGGAGACTGCGTGGTTAGGAGATGCGTAGGTGTGGGACTAAGTTTTCCGATATGCAGGCCATGAGGGACAGGACCCCAGAAGCTGAAGGTTGGGGAAGCAGGCGAGCGTTCCAGACCGGACTTCGTGATGGGCCTGGCCCCATGGTAGAGCGCCAGGGATGGGACCCCCGCAGGTCGAGGATCCACGGGCGTTGTCCTTGCTGCATTCCATCTTGTGGAGTGCCTGTTGGCAGCGATCGGGTGCGGACACTCACAATGCCCTCAAGGCCCCGGTGGGGGGCGGCCCAGCACACGTGCGGCGCCCGAATGACTTCGCCGGGCGTTTTCCGGCCAATTCTCACGAGCGTTCTGCCCAAACCAGGATTGGTTTGGGCAGAACGCTCGTGAGAATTGGCCGGCGTAGGGCAGCCCTGCGGACCGCCCTGCTCTCCATGGCCCAGGGCCCTTTGTCGCCCAGGGCATGTTGCTGCCGCCAAGAAATGGCACGGAAAAGACACGGGGCACCCGGGATCCCCGACGCAGGAAAGCTTTTCCGGATCAGAGTTGAAGGACGGTAAGTGGCCTGGTGTGTGCCTACGTCTTTCGGGTAGATGGGGCGGCCAGAATGGGGATGACCTCATTTTGGTCATACAGGTTTATCTCACTCTGAGCGATGTCCGAAGCCCCAGGTGGCGCCGATAGAGACTGCGTGGTTGGGAGATGCGTGGATGCGGGACTAAGGGTTTCCGATATGGAGGCCATGAGGGACAGTACCCCGGAGGCAGAAAGTTGGGGAAGCAGGCGAGCGTTCCAGACCGGACTTCGTGATGGGCCTGGCCCCATGGTAGAGCGCCAGGGATGGGACCCCTGCAGGCCGAGGATCCACGGGCGTTGTCCTCGCTGCAATCCATTTGTGGAGTGCCTCCTGGCGGCGATCGGGTGCGGGCACTCACAATGCCCTTCAAGGCCCCGGGGGCGGTGGCCGCCCAGCTGACGTGCGGCGCCCGAATGACTTCGCCGGGCGTTTTCCGGCCAATTCTCACGAGCGTTCTGCCCAAACCAGGATTGGTTTGGGCAGAACGCTCGTGAGAATTGGCCGGCGTAGGGCAGCCCTGCGGACCGCCCTGCTCTCCATGGCCCAGGGCCCTTTCTCGCCCAGGGCATGTTGCTGCCGCTAAGAAATGGGACGGAAAAGACACGGTGCACCCGGACACGGCCGCGCAGTGGAGCGTTCATAAAGCAGAGTTGAAGGACGGGTGGTGGCCTGGTGTGCGCCACCATCTTTCAGGTAGAGCCGGCAACCAAGGATGGGGATGACCTCATTTTGATCATACATGTTTATCTCACTCTGAGCATTGTCCGAAGCACCAGGAGGCGCCGATGGAGACTGCGTGGTTAGGAGATGCGTGGGTGTGGGACTAAGGGTTTCCGATATGGAGGCCATGAGGGACTGGACCCCAGAAGCTGAAGGTTGGGGAAGCAGGCGAGCGTTCCAGGTCGGACTTCGTGATGGGCCTGGCCCCATGGTAGAGAGCCAGGGATGGGACCCCCGCAGGTCGAGGATCCACGGGCGTTGTCCTTGCTGCATTCCATCTTGTGGAGTGCCTGTTGGCGGCGATCGGGTGCGGACACTCACAATGCCCTCAAGGCCCCGGTGGGGGGCGGCCCAGCACACGTGCGGCGCCCGAATGACTTCGCCGGGCGTTTTCCGGCCAATTCTCACGAGCGTTCTGCCCAAACCAGGATTGGTTTGGGCAGAACGTTCGTGAGAATTGGCCGGCGTAGGGCAGCCCTGCGGACCGCCCTGCTCTCCATGGCCCAGGGCCCTTTCTCGCCCAGGGCATGTTGCTGCCGCCAAGAAATGGCACGGAAAAGACACGGGGCACCCGGGATCCCCGGCGCAGGAAAGCTTTTCCGGATCAGAGTTGAAGGACGGTAGGTGGCCTGGTGTGTGCCTACGTCTTTCGGGTAGATGGGGCGGCCAAGAATGGGGATGACCTCATTTTGGTCATACAGGTTTATCTCACTCTGAGCGTTGTCCGAAGCACCAGGTGGCGCCGATAAGGACTGCGTGGTTGGGAGATGCGTGGGTGCGGGACTAAGGGTTTCCGATATGGAGGCCATGAGGGACAGTACCCCGGAGGCAGAAAGTTGGGGAAGCAGGCGAGCGTTCCAGACCGGACTTCGTGATGGGCCTGGCCCCATGGTAGAGCGCCAGGGATGGGACCCCTGCAGGCCGAGGATCCACGGGCGTTTTCCTCGCTGCAATCCATTTGTGGAGTGCCTCCTGGCGGCGATCGGGTGCGGGCACTCACAATGCCCTTCAAGGCCCCGGGGGGGGGGCGCCCAGCTGACGTGCGGCGCCCGAATGACTTCGCCGGGCGTTTTCCGGCCAATTCTCAGGAGCGTTCTGCCCAAACCAGGATTGGTTTGGGCAGAACGCTCGTGAGAATTGGCCGGCGTAGGGCAGCCCTGCGGAACGCCCTGCTCTCCATGGCCCAGGGCCCTTTCTCGCCCAGGGCATGTTGCTGCCGCTAAGAAATGTCACGGAAAAGACACGGTGCACCCGGAAACGCCGGCGCAGTGGAGCGTTCCCAAAGCAGAGTTGAAGGACGGGTGGTGGCCTGGTGTGGGCCACCATCTTTCAGGTAAGCCGGCAACCAAGGATGGGGATGACCTCATTTTGGTCATACATGTTTATCTCACTCTGAGCGTTGTCCGAAGCACCAGGAGGCGCCGATGGAGACTGCGTGGTTAGGAGATGCGTAGGTGTGGGACTAAGTTTTCCGATATGCAGGCCATGAGGGACAGGACCCCAGAAGCTGAAGGTTGGGGAAGCAGGCGAGCGTTCCAGACCGGACTTCGTGATGGGCCTGGCCCCATGGTAGAGCGCCAGGGATGGGACCCCCGCAGGTCGAGGATCCACGGGCGTTGTCCTTGCTGCATTCCATCTTGTGGAGTGCCTGTTGGCAGCGATCGGGTGCGGACACTCACAATGCCCTCAAGGCCCCGGTGGGGGGCGGCCCAGCACACGTGCGGCGCCCGAATGACTTCGCCGGGCGTTTTCCGGCCAATTCTCACGAGCGTTCTGCCCAAACCAGGATTGGTTTGGGCAGAACGCTCGTGAGAATTGGCCGGCGTAGGGCAGCCCTGCGGACCGCCCTGCTCTCCATGGCCCAGGGCCCTTTCTCGCCCAGGGCATGTTGCTGCCGCCAAGAAATGGCACGGAAAAGACACGGGGCACCCGGGATCCCCGGCGCAGGAAAGCTTTTCCGGATCAGAGTTGAAGGACGGTAGGTGGCCTGGTGTGTGCCTACGTCTTTCGGGTAGATGGGGCGGCCAGAATGGGGATGACCTCATTTTGGTCATACAGGTTTATCTCACTCTGAGCGATGTCCGAAGCCCCAGGTGGCGCCGATAGAGACTGCGTGGTTGGGAGATGCGTGGATGCGGGACTAAGGGTTTCCGATATGGAGGCCATGAGGGACAGTACCCCGGAGGCAGAAAGTTGGGGAAGCAGGCGAGCGTTCCAGACCGGACTTCGTGATGGGCCTGGCCCCATGGTAGAGCGCCAGGGATGGGACCCCTGCAGGCCGAGGATCCACGGGCGTTGTCCTCGCTGCAATCCATTTGTGGAGTGCCTCCTGGCGGCGATCGGGTGCGGGCACTCACAATGCCCTTCAAGGCCCCGGGGGCGGTGGCCGCCCAGCTGACGTGCGGCGCCCGAATGACTTCGCCGGGCGTTTTCCGGCCAATTCTCACGAGCGTTCTGCCCAAACCAGGATTGGTTTGGGCAGAACGCTCGTGAGAATTGGCCGGCATAGGGCAGCCCTGCGGACCGCCCTGCTCTCCATGGCCCAGGGCCCTTTCTCGCCCAGGGCATGTTGCTGCCGCTAAGAAATGGCACGGAAAAGACACGGTGCACCCGGACACGCCGGCGCAGTGGAGCGTTCCCAAAGCAGAGTTGAAGGACGGGTGGTGGCCTGGTGTGCGCCACCATCTTTCAGGTAGAGCCGGCAACCAAGGATGGGGATGACCTCATTTTGGTCATACATGTTTATCTCACTCTGAGCGTTGTCCGAAGCACCAGGAGGCGCCGATGGAGACTGCGTGGTTAGGAGATGCGTGGGTGTGGGACTAAGGGTTTCCGATATAGAGGTCATGAGGGACAGGACCCCAGAAGCTGAAGGTTGGGGAAGCAAGCGAGCGTTCCAGGTCGGACTTCGTGATGGGCCTGGCCCCATGGTAGAGCGCCAGGGATGGGACCCCTGCAGGCCGAGGATCCACGGGCGTTGTCCTCGCTGCAATCCATTTGTGGAGTGCCTCCTGTCGGCGATCGGGTGCCGGCACTCACAATGCCCTTCAAGGGCCCGGGGGGGTGGCCGCCCAGCTGACGTGCGGCGCCCGAATGACTTCGCCGGGCGTTTTCCGGCCAATTCTCACGAGCGTTCTGCCCAAACCAGGATTGGTTTGGGCAGAACGCTCGTGAGAATTGGCCGGCGTAGGGCAGCCCTGCGGAACGCCCTGCTCTCCATGGCCCAGGGCCCTTTCTCGCCCAGGGCATGTTGCTGCCGCTAAGAAATGGCACGGAAAAGACACGGTGCACCCGGACACGCCGGCGCAGTAGAGCGTTCCCAAAGCAGAGTTGAAGGATGGGTGGTGGCCTGGTGTGCGCCACCATCTTTCAGGTAGAGCCGGCAACCAAGGATGGGGATGACCTCATTTTGGTCATACATGTTTATCTCACTCTGAGCGTTGTCCGAAGCACCAGGAGGCGCCGATGGAGACTGCGTGGTTAGGAGATGCGTGGGTGTGGGACTAAGGGTTTCCGATATGGAGGCCATGAGGGACTGGACCCCAGAAGCTGAAGGTTGGGGAAGCAGGCGAGCGTTCCAGGTCGGACTTCGTGATGGGCCTGGCCCCATGGTAGAGCGCCAGGGATGGGACCCCCGCAGGTCGAGGATCCACGGGCGTTGTCCTTGCTGCATTCCATCTTGTGGAGTGCCTGTTGGCGGCGATCGGGTGCGGACACTCACAATGCCCTCAAGGCCCCGGTGGGGGGCGGCCCAGCACACGTGCGGCGCCCGAATGACTTCGCCGGGCGTTTTCCGGCCAATTCTCACGAGCGTTCTGCCCAAACCAGGATTGGTTTGGGCAGAACGCTCGTGAGAATTGGCCGGCGTAGGGCAGCCCTGCGGACCGCCCTGCTCTCCATGGCCCAGGGCCCTTTCTCGCCCAGGGCATGTTGCTGCCGCCAAGAAATGGCACGGAAAAGACACGGGGCACCCGGGATCCCCGGCGCAGGAAAGCTTTTCCGGATCAGAGTTGAAGGACGGTAGGTGGCCTGGTGTGTGTTTACGTCTTTCGGGTAGATGGGGCGGCCAAGAATGGGGATGACCTCATTTTGGTCATACAGGTTTATCTCACTCTGAGCGTTGTCCGAAGCACCAGGTGGCGCCGATAAGGACTGCGTGGTTGGGAGATGCGTGGGTGCGGGACTAAGGGTTTCCGATATGGAGGCCATGAGGGACAGTACCCCGGAGGCAGAAAGTTGGGGAAGCAGGCGAGCGTTCCAGACCGGACTTCGTGATGGGCCTGGCCCCATGGTAGAGCGCCAGGGATGGGACCCCTGCAGGCCGAGGATCCACGGGCGTTTTCCTCGCTGCAATCCATTTGTGGAGTGCCTCCTGGCGGCGATCGGGTGCGGGCACTCACAATGCCCTTCAAGGCCCCGGGGGGGGGCCGCCCAGCTGACGTGCGGCGCCCGAATGACTTCGCCGGGCGTTTTCCGGCCAATTCTCACGAGCGTTCTGCCCAAACCAGGATTGGTTTGGGCAGAACGCTCGTGAGAATTGGCCGGCGTAGGGCAGCCCTGCGGACCGCCCTGCTCTCCATGGCCCAGGGCCCTTTCTCGCCCAGGGCATGTTGCTGCCGCTAAGAAATGTCACGGAAAAGACACGGTGCACCCGGAAACGCCGGCGCAGTGGAGCGTTCCCAAAGCAGAGTTGAAGGACGGGTGGTGGCCTGGTGTGGGCCACCATCTTTCAGGTAGAGCCGGCAACCAAGGATGGGGATGACCTCATTTTGGTCATACATGTTTATCTCACTCTGAGCGTTGTCCGAAGCACCAGGAGGCGCCGATGGAGACTGCGTGGTTAGGAGATGCGTGGGTGTGGGACTAAGTTTTCCGATATGCAGGCCATGAGGGACAGGACCCCAGAAGCTGAAGGTTGGGGAAGCAGGCGAGCGTTCCAGACCGGACTTCGTGATGGGCCTGGCCCCATGGTAGAGCGCCAGGGATGGGACCCCCGCAGGTCGAGGATCCACGGGCGTTGTCCTTGCTGCATTCCATCTTGTGGAGTGCCTGTTGGCAGCGATCGGGTGCGGACACTCACAATGCCCTCAAGGCCCCGGTGGGGGGCGGCCCAGCACACGTGCGGCGCCCGAATGACTTCGCCGGGCGTTTTCCGGCCAATTCTCACGAGCGTTCTGCCCAAACCAGGATTGGTTTGGGCAGAACGCTCGTGAGAATTGGCCGGCGTAGGGCAGCCCTGCGGACCGCCCTGCTCTCCATGGCCCAGGGCCCTTTCTCGCCCAGGGCATGTTGCTGCCGCCAAGAAATGGCACGGAAAAGACACGGGGCACCCGGGATCCCCGGCGCAGGAAAGCTTTTCCGGATCAGAGTTGAAGGACGGTAGGTGGCCTGGTGTGTGCCTACGTCTTTCGGGTAGATGGGGCGGCCAGAATGGGGATGACCTCATTTTGTTCATACAGGTTTATCTCACTCTGAGCGTTGTCCGAAGCCCCAGGTGGCGCCGATAGAGACTGCGTGGTTGGGAGATGCGTGGGTGCGGGACTAAGGGTTTCCGATATGGAGGCCATGAGGGACAGTACCCCGGAGGCAGAAAGTTGGGGAAGCAGGCGAGCGTTCCAGACCGGACTTCGTGATGGGCCTGGCGCCATGGTAGAGCGCCAGGGATGGGACCCCTGCAGGCCGAGGATCCACGGGCGTTGTCCTCGCTGCAATCCATTTGTGGAGTGCCTCCTGGCGGCGATCGGGTGCGGGCACTCACAATGCCCTTCAAGGCCCCGGGGGCGGTGGCCGCCCAGCTGACGTGCGGCCCCCGAATGACTTCGCCGGGCGTTTTCCGGCCAATTCTCACGAGCGTTCTGCCCAAACCAGGATTGGTTTGGGCAGAACGCTCGTGAGAATTGGCCGGCGTAGGGCGGCCCTGCGGACCGCCCTGCTCTCCATGGCCCAGGGCCCTTTCTCGCCCAGGGCATGTTGCTGCCGCTAAGAAATGGCACGGAAAAGACACGGTGCACCCGGACACGCCGGCGCAGTGGAGCGTTCCCAAAGCAGAGTTGAAGGACGGGTGGTGGCCTGGTGTGCGCCACCATCTTTCAGGTAGAGCCGGCAACCAAGGATGGGGATGACCTCATTTTGGTCATACATGTTTATCTCACTCTGAGCGTTGTCCGAAGCACCAGGAGGCGCCGATGGAGACTGCGTGGTTAGGAGATGCGTGGGTGTGGGACTAAGCGTTTCCGATATGGAGGTCATGAGGGACAGGACCCCAGAAGCTGAAGGTTGGGGAAGCAAGCGTGCGTTCCAGGTCGGACTTCGTGATGGGCCTGGCCCCATGGTAGAGCGCCAGGGATGGGACCCATGCAGGCCGAGGATCCACGGGCGTTGTCCTCGCTGCAATCCATTTGTGGAGTGCCTCCTGTCGGCGATCGGGTGCCGGCACTCACAATGCCCTTCAAGGGCCCGGGGCGGTGGCCGCCCAGCTGACGTGCGGCGCCCGAATGACTTCGCCGGGCGTTTTCCGGCCAATTCTCACGTGCGTTCTGCCCAAACCAGGATTGGTTTGGGCAGAACGCGCGTGAGAATTGGCCGGCGTAGGGCAGCCCTGCGGACCGCCCTGCTCTCCATGGCCCAGGGCACTTTCTCGCCCAGGGCATGTTGCTGCCGCCAAGAAATGGCACGGAAAAGACACGGGGCACCCGGGATCCCCGGCGCAGGAAAGCTTTTCCGGATCAGAGTTGAAGGACGGTAGGTGGCCTGGTGTGTGCCTACGTCTTTCGGGTAGATGGGGCGGCCAAGAATGGGGATGACCTCATTTTGGTCATACAGGTTTATCTCACTCTGAGCGTTGTCCGAAGCACCAGGTGGCGCCGATAAGGACTGCGTGGTTGGGAGATGCGTGGGTGCGGGACAATGGATTTCCGATATGGAGGCCATGAGGGACAGTACCCCGGAGGCAGAAAGTTGGGGAAGCGGGCGAGCGTTCCAGACCGGACTTCGTGATGGGCCTGGCCCCATGATAGAGCGCCAGGGATGGGACCCCCGCAGGCCGAGGATCCACGGGCGTTGTCCTCGCTGCAATCCATTTGTGGAGTGCCTCTTGGCGGCGATCGGGTGCGGGCACTCACAATGCCCTTCAAGGCCCCGGGGGGGTGGCCGCCGAGCTGACGTGCGGCGCCCAAATGACTTCGCCGGGCGTTTTCCGGCCAATTCTCACGAGCGTTCTGCCCAAACCAGGATTGGTTTGGGCAGAACGCTCGTGAGAATTGGCCGGCGTAGGGCAGCCCTGCGGACCGCCCTGCTCTCCATGGCCCAGGGCCCTTTCTCGCCCAGGGCATGTTGCTGCCGCCAAGAAATGGCACGGAAAAGACACGTGACACCCGGGATCCCCGGCGCAGGAAAGCTTTTCCGGATCAGAGTTGAAGGACGGTAGGTGGCCTGGTGTGTGCCTCCGTCTTTCGGGTAGATGGGGCGGCCAAGAATGGGGATGACCTCATTTTGGTCATACAGGTTTATCTCACTCTGAGCGTTGTCCGAAGCACCAGGTGGCGCCGATAAGGACTGCGTGGTTGGGAGATGCGTGGGTGCGGGACTAAGGGTTTCCGATATGGAGGCCATGAGGGACAGTACCACGGAGGGAGAAAGTTGGGGAAGCAGGCGAGCGTTCCAGACCGGACTTCGTGATGGGCCTGGCCCCATGGTAGAGCGCCAGGGATGGGACCCCTGCAGGCCGAGGATCCACGGGCGTTGTCCTCGCTGCAATCCATTTGTGGAGTGCCTCCTGGCGGCGATCGGGTGCGGGCACTCACAATGCCCTTAAAGGCCCCGGGGGGGTGGCCGCCCAGCTGACGTGCGGCGCCCGAATGACTTCGCCGGGCGTTTTCCGGCCAATTCTCACGAGCGTTCTGCCCAAACCAGGATTGGTTTGGGCAGAACGCTCGTGAGAATTGGCCGGCGTAGGGCAGCCCTGCGGACCGCCCTGCTCTCCATGGCCCAGGGCCCTTTCTCGCCCAGGGCATGTTGCTGCCGCTAAGAAATGGCACGGAAAAGACACGGTGCACCCGGACACGCCCGCGCAGTGGAGCGTTCATAAAGCAGAGTTGAAGGACGGGTGGTGTCCTGGTGTGCGCCACCATCTTTCAGGTAGAGCCGGCAACCAAGGATGGGGATGACCTCATTTTGGTCATACATGTTTATCTCACTCTGAGCGTTGTCCGAAGCACCAGGAGGCGCCGATGGAGACTGCGTGGTTAGGAGATGCGTGGGTGTGGGACTAAGGGTTTCCGATATGGAGGCCATGAGGGACTGGACCCCAGAAGCTGAAGGTTGGGGAAGCAGGCGAGCGTTCCAGGTCGGACTTCGTGATGGGCCTGGCCCCATGGTAGAGCGCCAGGGATGGGACCCCCGCAGGTCGAGGATCCACGGGCGTTGTCCTTGCTGCATTCCATCTTGTGGAGTGCCTGTTGGCGGCGATCGGGTGCGGACACTCACAATGCCCTCAAGGCCCCGGTGGGGGGCGGCCCAGCACACGTGCGGCGCCCGAATGACTTCGCCGGGCGTTTTCCGGCCAATTCTCACGAGCGTTCTGCCCAAACCAGGATTGGTTTGGGCAGAACGCTCGTGAGAATTGGCCGGCGTAGGGCAGCCCTGCGGACCGCCCTGCTCTCCATGGCCCAGGGCCCTTTCTCGCCCAGGGCATGTTGCTGCCGCCAAGAAATGGCACGGAAAAGACACGGGGCACCCGGGATCCCCGGCGCAGGAAAGCTTTTCCGGATCAGAGTTGAAGGACGGTAGGTGGCCTTGTGTGTGCCTACGTCTTTCAGGTAGATGGGGCGGCCAAGAATGGGGATGACCTCATTTGGTCATACAGGTTTATCTCACTCTGAGCGTTGTCCGAAGCACCAGGTGGCGCCGATAAGGACTGCGTGGTTGGGAGATGCGTGGGTGCGGGACTAAGGGTTTCCGATATGGAGGCCATGAGGGACAGTACCCCGGAGGCAGAAAGTTGGGGAAGCGGGCGAGCGTTCCAGACCGGACTTCGTGATGGGCCTGGCCCCATGGTAGAGCGCCAGGGATGGGACCCCTGCAGGCCGAGGATCCACGGGCGTTTTCCTCGCTGCAATCCATTTGTGGAGTGCCTCCTGGCGGCGATCGGGTGCGGGCACTCACAATGCCCTTCAAGGCCCCGGGGGGGGGGCGCCCAGCTGACGTGCGGCGCCCGAATGACTTCGCCGGGCGTTTTCCGGCCAATTCTCACGAGCGTTCTGCCCAAACCAGGATTGGTTTGGGCAGAACGCTCGTGAGAATTGGCCGGCGTAGGGCAGCCCTGCGGACCGCCCTGCTCTCCATGGCCCAGGGCCCTTTCTCGCCCAGGGCATGTTGCTGCCGCTAAGAAATGTCACGGAAAAGACACGGTGCACCCGGAAACGCCGGCGCAGTGGAGCGTTCCCAAAGCAGAGTTGAAGGACGGGTGGTGGCCTGGTGTGGGCCACCATCTTTCAGGTAGAGCCGGCAACCAAGGATGGGGATGACCTCATTTTGGTCATACATGTTTATCTCACTCTGAGCGTTGTCCGAAGCACCAGGAGGCGCCGATGGAGACTGCGTGGTTAGGAGATGCGTGGGTGTGGGACTAAGTTTTCCGATATGCAGGCCATGAGGGACAGGACCCCAGAAGCTGAAGGTTGGGGAAGCAGGCGAGCGTTTCAGACCGGACTTCGTGATGGGCCTGGCCCCATGGTAGAGCGCCAGGGATGGGACCCCCGCAGGTCGAGGATCCACGGGCGTTGTCCTTGCTGCATTCCATCTTGTGGAGTGCCTGTTGGCAGCGATCGGGTGCGGACACTCACAATGCCCTCAAGGCCCCGGTGGGGGGCGGCCCAGCACACGTGCGGCGCCCGAATGACTTCGCCGGGCGTTTTCCGGCCAATTCTCACGAGCGTTCTGCCCAAACCAGGATTGGTTTGGGCAGAACGCTCGTGAGAATTGGCCGGCGTAGGGCAGCCCTGCGGACCGCCCTGCTCTCCATGGCCCAGGGCCCTTTCTCGCCCAGGGCATGTTGCTGCCGCCAAGAAATGGCACGGAAAAGACACGGGGCACCCGGGATCCCCGGCGCAGGAAAGCTTTTCCGGATCAGAGTTGAAGGACGGTAGGTGGCCTGGTGTGTGCCTACGTCTTTCGGGTAGATGGGGCGGCCAGAATGGGGATGACCTCATTTTGGTCATACAGGTTTATCTCATTCTGAGCGATGTCCGAAGCCCCAGGTGGCGCCGATAGAGACTGCGTGGTTGGGAGATGCGTGGATGCGGGACTAAGGGTTTCCGATATGGAGGTCATGAGGGACAGGACCCCAGAAGCTGAAGGTTGGGGAAGCAAGCGAGCGTTCCAGGTCGGACTTCGTGATGGGCCTGGCCCCATGGTAGAGCGCCAGGGATGGGACCCCTGCAGGCCGAGGATCCACGGGCGTTGTCCTCGCTGCAATCCATTTGTGGAGTGCCTCCTGTCGGCGATCGGGTGCCGGCACTCACAATGCCCTTCAAGGGCCCGGGGGGGTGGCCGCCCAGCTGACGTGCGGCGCCCGAATGACTTCGCCGGGCGTTTTCCGGCCAATTCTCACGAGCGTTCTGCCCAAACCAGGATTGGTTTGGGCAGAACGCGCGTGAGAATTGGCCGGCGTAGGGCAGCCCTGCGGAACGCCCTGCTCTCCATGGCCCAGGGCCCTTTCTCGCCCAGGGCATGTTGCTGCCGCTAAGAAATGGCACGGAAAAGACACGGTGCACCCGGACACGCCGGCGCAGTAGAGCGTTCCCAAAGCAGAGTTGAAGGATGGGTTGTGGCCTGGTGTGCGCCACCATCTTTCAGGTAGAGCCGGCAACCAAGGATGGGGATGACCTCATTTTGGTCATACATGTTTATCTCACTCTGAGCGTTGTCCGAAGCACCAGGAGGCGCCGATGGAGACTGCGTGGTTAGGAGATGCGTGGGTGTGGGACTAAGGGTTTCCGATATGGAGGCCATGAGGGACTGGACCCCAGAAGCTGAAGGTTGGGGAAGCAGGCGAGCGTTCCAGGTCGGACTTCGTGATGGGCCTGGCCCCATGGTAGAGCGCCAGGGATGGGACCCCCGCAGGTCGAGGATCCACGGGCGTTGTCCTTGCTGCATTCCATCTTGTGGAGTGCCTGTTGGCGGCGATCGGGTGCGGACACTCACAATGCCCTCAAGGCCCCGGTGGGGGGCGGCCCAGCACACGTGCGGCGCCCGAATGACTTCGCCGGGCGTTTTCCGGCCAATTCTCACGAGCGTTCTGCCCAAACCAGGATTGGTTTGGGCAGAACGCTCGTGAGAATTGGCCGGCGTAGGGCAGCCCTGCGGACCGCCCTGCTCTCCATGGCCCAGGGCCCTTTCTCGCCCAGGGCATGTTGCTGCCGCCAAGAAATGGCACGGAAAAGACACGGGGCACCCGGGATCCCCGGCGCAGGAAAGCTTTTCCGGATCAGAGTTGAAGGACGGTAGGTGGCCTGGTGTGTGTTTACGTCTTTCGGGTAGATGGGGCGGCCAAGAATGGGGATGACCTCATTTTGGTCATACAGGTTTATCTCACTCTGAGCGTTGTCCGAAGCACCAGGTGGCGCCGATAAGGACTGCGTGGTTGGGAGATGCGTGGGTGCGGGACTAAGGGTTTCCGATATGGAGGCCATGAGGGACAGTACCCCGGAGGCAGAAAGTTGGGGAAGCGGGCGAGCGTTCCAGACCGGACTTCGTGATGGGCCTGGCCCCATGGTAGAGCGCCAGGGATGGGACCCCTGCAGGCCGAGGATCCACGGGCGTTTTCCTCGCTGCAATCCATTTGTGGAGTGCCTCCTGGCGGCGATCGGGTGCGGGCACTCACAATGCCCTTCAAGGCCCCGGGGGCGGTGGCCGCCCAGCTGACGTGCGGCGCCCGAATGACTTCGCCGGGCGTTTTCCGGCCAATTCTCACGAGCGTTCTGCCCAAACCAGGATTGGTTTGGGCAGAACGCTCGTGAGAATTGGCCGGCGTAGGGCAGCCCTGCGGACCGCCCTGCTCTCCATGGCCCAGGGCCCTTTCTCGCCCAGGGCATGTTGCTGCCGCCAAGAAATGGCACGGAAAAGACACGGGGCACCCGGGATCCCCGGCGCAGGAAAGCTTTTCCGGATCAGAGTTGAAGGACGGTAGGTGGCCTGGTGTGTGTTTACGTCTTTCGGGTAGATGGGGCGGCCAAGAATGGGGATGACCTCATTTTGGTCATACAGGTTTATCTCACTCTGAGCGTTGTCCGAAGCACCAGGTGGCGCCGATAAGGACTGCGTGGTTGGGAGATGCGTGGGTGCGGGACTAAGGGTTTCCGATATGGAGGCCATGAGGGACAGTACCCCGGAGGCAGAAAGTTGGGGAAGCAGGCGAGCGTTCCAGACCGGACTTCGTGATGGGCCTGGCCCCATGGTAGAGCGCCAGGGATGGGACCCCTGCAGGCCGAGGATCCACGGGCGTTTTCCTCGCTGCAATCCATTTGTGGAGTGCCTCCTGGCGGCGATCGGGTGCGGGCACTCACAATGCCCTTCAAGGCCCCGGGGGGGGGCCGCCCAGCTGACGTGCGGCGCCCGAATGACTTCGCCGGGCGTTTTCCGGCCAATTCTCACGAGCGTTCTGCCCAAACCAGGATTGGTTTGGGCAGAACGCGCGTGAGAATTGGCCGGCGTAGGGCAGCCCTGCGGAACGCCCTGCTCTCCCTGGCCCAGGGCCCTTTCTCGCCCAGGGCATGTTGCTGCCGCTAAGAAATGTCACGGAAAAGACACGGTGCACCCGGAAACGCCGGCGCAGTGGAGCGTTCCCAAAGCAGAGTTGAAGGACGGGTGGTGGCCTGGTGTGGGCCACCATCTTTCAGGTAGAGCCGGCAACCAAGGATGGGGATGACCTCATTTTGGTCATACATGTTTATCTCACTCTGAGCGTTGTCCGAAGCACCAGGAGGCGCCGATGGAGACTGCGTGGTTAGGAGATGCGTGGGTGTGGGACTAAGTTTTCCGATATGCAGGCCATGAGGGACAGGACCCCAGAAGCTGAAGGTTGGGGAAGCAGGCGAGCGTTCCAGACCGGACTTCGTGATGGGCCTGGCCCCATGGTAGAGCGCCAGGGATGGGACCCCCGCAGGTCGAGGATCCACGGGCGTTGTCCTTGCTGCATTCCATCTTGTGGAGTGCCTGTTGGCGGCGATCGGGTGCGGACACTCACAATGCCCTCAAGGCCCCGGTGGGGGGCGGCCCAGCACACGTGCGGCGCCCGAATGACTTCGCCGGGCGTTTTCCGGCCAATTCTCACGAGCGTTCTGCCCAAACCAGGATTGGTTTGGGCAGAACGCTCGTGAGAATTGGCCGGCGTAGGGCAGCCCTGCGGACCGCCCTGCTCTCCATGGCCCAGGGCCCTTTCTCGCCCAGGGCATGTTGCTGCCGCCAAGAAATGGCACGGAAAAGACACGGGGCACCCGGGATCCCCGGCGCAGGAAAGCTTTTCCGGATCAGAGTTGAAGGACGGTAGGTGGCCTGGTGTGTGTTTACGTCTTTCGGGTAGATGGGGCGGCCAAGAATGGGGATGACCTCATTTTGGTCATACAGGTTTATCTCACTCTGAGCGTTGTCCGAAGCACCAGGTGGCGCCGATAAGGACTGCGTGGTTGGGAGATGCGTGGGTGCGGGACTAAGGGTTTCCGATATGGAGGCCATGAGGGACAGTACCCCGGAGGCAGAAAGTTGGGGAAGCAGGCGAGCGTTCCAGACCGGACTTCGTGATGGGCCTGGCCCCATGGTAGAGCGCCAGGGATGGGACCCCTGCAGGCCGAGGATCCACGGGCGTTTTCCTCGCTGCAATCCATTTGTGGAGTGCCTCCTGGCGGCGATCGGGTGCGGGCACTCACAATGCCCTTCAAGGCCCCGGGGGCGGTGGCCGCCCAGCTGACGTGCGGCGCCCGAATGACTTCGCCGGGCGTTTTCCGGCCAATTCTCACGAGCGTTCTGCCCAAACCAGGATTGGTTTGGGCAGAACGCTCGTGAGAATTGGCCTGCGTAGGGCAGCCCTGCGGACCGCCCTGCTCTCCATGGCCCAGGGCCCTTTCTCGCCCAGGGCATGTTGCTGCCGCCAAGAAATGGCACGGAAAAGACACGGGGCACCCGGGATCCCCGGCGCAGGAAAGCTTTTCCGGATCAGAGTTGAAGGACGGTAGGTGGCCTGGTGTGTGTTTACGTCTTTCGGGTAGATGGGGCGGCCAAGAATGGGGATGACCTCATTTTGGTCATACAGGTTTATCTCACTCTGAGCGTTGTCCGAAGCACCAGGTGGCGCCGATAAGGACTGCGTGGTTGGGAGATGCGTGGGTGCGGGACTAAGGGTTTCCGATATGGAGGCCATGAGGGACAGTACCCCGGAGGCAGAAAGTTGGGGAAGCAGGCGAGCGTTCCAGACCGGACTTCGTGATGGGCCTGGCCCCATGGTAGAGCGCCAGGGATGGGACCCCTGCAGGCCGAGGATCCACGGGCGTTTTCCTCGCTGCAATCCATTTGTGGAGTGCCTCCTGGCGGCGATCGGGTGCGGGCACTCACAATGCCCTTCAAGGCCCCGGGGGCGGTGGCCGCCCAGCTGACGTGCGGCGCCCGAATGACTTCGCCGGGCGTTTTCCGGCCAATTCTCACGAGCGTTCTGCCCAAACCAGGATTGGTTTGGGCAGAACGCGCGTGAGAATTGGCCGGCGTAGGGCAGCCCTGCGGAACGCCCTGCTCTCCCTGGCCCAGGGCCCTTTCTCGCCCAGGGCATGTTGCTGCCGCTAAGAAATGTCACGGAAAAGACACGGTGCACCCGGAAACGCCGGCGCAGTGGAGCGTTCCCAAAGCAGAGTTGAAGGACGGGTGGTGGCCTGGTGTGGGCCACCATCTTTCAGGTAGAGCCGGCAACCAAGGATGGGGATGACCTCATTTTGGTCATACATGTTTATCTCACTCTGAGCGTTGTCCGAAGCACCAGGAGGCGCCGATGGAGACTGCGTGGTTAGGAGATGCGTGGGTGTGGGACTAAGTTTTCCGATATGCAGGCCATGAGGGACAGGACCCCAGAAGCTGAAGGTTGGGGAAGCAGGCGAGCGTCCAGACCGGACTTCGTGATGGGCCTGGCCCCATGGTAGAGCGCCAGGGATGGGACCCCCGCAGGTCGAGGATCCACGGGCGTTGTCCTTGCTGCATTCCATCTTTTGGAGTGCCTGTTGGCAGCGATCGGGTGCGGACACTCACAATGCCCTCAATGCCCCGGTCTGGGGCGGCCCAGCACACGTGCTCGCCCGAATGACTTCGCCGGGCGTTTTCCGGCCAATTCTCACGAGCGTTCTGCCCAAACCAGGAGGTTTGGGCAGAACGCTCGTGAGAATTGGCCGGCGTAGGGCAGCCCTGCGGACCGCCCTGCTCTCCATGGCCCAGGGCCCTTTCTCGCCCAGGGCATGTTGCTGCCGCCAAGAAATGGCACGGAAAAGACACGGGGCACCCGGGATCCCCGGCGCAGGAAAGCTTTTCCGGATCAGAGTTGAAGGACGGTAGGTGGCCTGGTGTGTGCCTACGTCTTTCAGGTAGATGGGGCGGCCAGAATGGGGATGACCTCATTTTTGTCATACAGGTTTATCTCACTCTGAGCGTTGTCCGAAACCCCAGGTGGCGCCGATAGAGACTGCGTGGTTGGGAGATGCGTGGGTGCGGGACTAAGGGTTTCCGATATGGAGGCCATGAGGGACAGTACCCCGGAGGCAGAAAGTTGGGGAAGCAGGCGAGCGTTCCAGACCGGACTTCGTGATGGGACTGGCGCCATGGTAGAGCGCCAGGGATGGGACCCCTGCAGGCCGAGGATCCACGGGCGTTGTCCTCGCTGCAATCCATTTGTGGAGTGCCTCCTGGCGGCGATCGGGTGCGGGCACTCACAATGCCCTTCAAGGCCCCGGGGGCGGTGGCCGCCCAGCTGACGTGCGGCGCCCGAATGACTTCGCCGGGCGTTTTCCGGCCAATTCTCACGAGCGTTCTGCCCAAACCAGGATTGGTTTGGGCAGAACGCTCGTGAGAATTGGCCGGCGTAGGGCAGCCCTGCGGACCGCCCTGCTCTCCATGGCCCAGGGCCCTTTCTCGCCCAGGGCATGTTGCTGCCGCTAAGAAATGGCACGGAAAAGACACGGTGCACCCGGACACGCCGGCGCAGTGGAGCGTTCCCAAAGCAGAGTTGAAGGACGGGTGGTGGCCTGGTGTGCGCCACCATCTTTCAGGTAGAGCCGGCAACCAAGGATGGGGATGACCTCATTTTGGTCATACATGTTTATCTCACTCTGAGCGTTGTCCGAAGCACCAGGAGGCGCCGATGGAGACTGCGTGGTTAGGAGATGCGTGGGTGTGGGACTAAGGGTTTCCGATATGGAGGTCATGAGGGACAGGACCCCAGAAGCTGAAGGTTGGGGAAGCAAGCGAGCGTTCCAGGTCGGACTTCGTGATGGGCTTGGCCCCATGGTAGAGCGCCAGGGATGGGACCCCTGCAGGCCGAGGATCCACGGGCGTTGTCCTCGCTGCAATCCATTTGTGGAGTGCCTCCTGTCGGCGATCGGGTGCTGGCACTCACAATGCCCTTCAAGGGCCCGGGGGGGTGGCCTCCCAGCTGACGTGCGGCGCCCGAATGACTTCGCCGGGCGTTTTCCGGCCAATTCTCACGAGCGTTCTGCCCAAACCAGGATTGGTTTGGGCAGAACGCGCGTGAGAATTGGCCGGCGTAGGGCAGCCCTGCGGAACGCCCTGCTCTCCCTGGCCCAGGGCCCTTTCTCGCCCAGGGCATGTTGCTGCCGCTAAGAAATGGCACGGAAAAGACACGGTGCACCCGGACACGCCGGCGCAGTGGAGCGTTCCCAAAGCAGAGTTGAAGGATGGGTGGTGGCCTGGTGTGGGCCACCATCTTTCAGGTAGAGCCGGCAACCAAGGATGGGGATGACCTCATTTTGGTCATACATGTTTATCTCACTCTGAGCGTTGTCCGAAGCACCAGGAGGCGCCGATGGAGACTGCGTGGTTAGGAGATGCGTGGGTGTGGGACTAAGTTTTCCGATATGCAGGCCATGAGGGACAGGACCCCAGAAGCTGAAGGTTGGGGAAGCAGGCGAGCGTTCCAGACCGGACTTCGTGATGGGCCTGGCCCCATGGTAGAGCGCCAGGGATGGGACCCCTGCAGGCCGAGGATCCACGGGCGTTGTCCTCGCTGCAATCCATTTGTGGAGTGCCTCCTGTCGGCGATCGGGTGCCGGCACTCACAATGCCCTTCAAGGGCCCGGGGGGGTGGCCGCCCAGCTGACGTGCGGCGCCCGAATGACTTCGCCGGGCGTTTTCCGGCCAATTCTCACGAGCGTTCTGCCCAAACCAGGATTGGTTTGGCAAAACGCGCGTGAGAATTGGCCGGCGTAGGGCAGCCCTGCGGAACGCCCTGCTCTCCATGGCCCAGGGCCCTTTCTCGCCCAGGGCATGTTGCTGCCGCTAAGAAATGGCACGGAAAAGACACGGTGCACCCGGACACGCCGGCGCAGTGGAGCGTTCCCAAAGCAGAGTTGAAGGATGGGTGGTGGCCTGGTGTGCGCCACCATCTTTCAGGTAGAGCCGGCAACCAAGGATGGGGATGACCTCATTTTGGTCATACATGTTTATCTCACTCTGAGCGTTGTCCGAAGCACCAGGAGGCGCCGATGGAGACTGCGTGGTTAGGAGATGCGTGGGTGTGGGACTAAGGGTTTCCGATATGCAGGCCATGAGGGACTGGACCCCAGAAGCTGAAGGTTGGGGAAGCAGGCGAGCGTTCCAGGTCGGACTTCGTGATGGGCCTGGCCCCATGGTAGAGCGCCAGGGATGGGACCCCCGCAGGTCGAGGATCCACGGGCGTTGTCCTTGCTGCATTCCATCTTGTGGAGTGCCTGTTGGCGGCGATCGGGTGCGGACACTCACAATGCCCTGAAGGCCCCGGTGGGGGGCGGCCCAGCACACGTTGGGTGCCCGAATGACTTCGCCGGGCGTTTTCCGGCCAATTCTCACGAGCGTTCTGCCCAAACCAGGATTGGTTTGGGCAGAACGCTCGTGAGAATTGGCCGGCGTAGGGCAGCCCTGCGGACCGCCCTGCTCTCCATGGCCCAGGGCCCTTTCTCGCCCAGGGCATGTTGCTCCCGCCAAGAAATGGCACGGAAAAGACACGGGGCACCCGGGATCCCCGGCGCAGGAAAGCTTTTCCGGATCAGAGTTGAAGGACGGTAGGTGGCCTGGTGTGTGTTTACGTCTTTCGGGTAGATGGGGCGGCCAAGAATGGGGATGACCTCATTTTGGTCATACAGGTTTATCTCACTCTGAGCGTTGTCCGAAGCACCAGGTGGCGCCGATAAGGACTGCGTGGTTGGGAGATGCGTGGGTGCGGGACTAAGGGTTTCCGATATGGAGGCCATGAGGGACAGTACCCCGGAGGCAGAAAGTTGGGGAAGCAGGCGAGCGTTCCAGACCGGACTTCGTGATGGGCCTGGCCCCATGGTAGAGCGCCAGGGATGGGACCCCTGCAGGCCGAGGATCCACGGGCGTTTTCCTCGCTGCAATCCATTTGTGGAGTGCCTCCTGGCGGCGATCGGGTGCGGGCACTCACAATGCCCTTCAAAGCCCCGGGGGGGGGCCGCCCAGCTGACGTGCGGCGCCCGAATGACTTCGCCGGGCGTTTTCCGGCCAATTCTCACGAGCGTTCTGCCCAAACCAGGATTGGTTTGGGCAGAACGCTCGTGAGAATTGGCCGGCGTAGGGCAGCCCTGCGGACCGCTCTGCTCTCCATGGCCCACGGCCCTTTCTCGCCCAGGGCATGTTGCTGCCGCTAAGAAATGGCACGGAAAAGACACGGTGCACCCGGACACGCCGGCGCAGTGGAGCGTTCCCAAAGCAGAGTTCTAGGACGGGTGGTGGCCTGGTGTGCGCCACCATCTTTCAGGTAGAGCCGGCAACCAAGGATGGGGATGACCTCATTTTGGTCATACATGTTTATCTCACTCTGAGCGTTGTCCGAAGCACCAGGAGGCGCCGATGGAGACTGCGTGGTTAGGAGATGCGTGGGTGCGGAACTAAGGGTTTCCGATATGGAGGCCATGAGGTTCAGTACCCCGGAGGCAGAAAGTTGGGGAAGCGGGCGAGCGTTCCAGACCGGACTTCGTGATGGGCCTGGCCCCATGATAGAGCGCCAGGGATGGGACCCCCGCAGGCCGAGGATCCACGGGCGTTGTCCTCGCTGCAATCCATTTGTGGAGAGCCTCTTGGCGGCGATCGGGTGCGGGCACTCACAATGCCCTTCAAGGCCCCGGGGGGGTGGCCGCCCAGCTGACGTGCGGCGCCCAAATGACTTCGCCGGGCGTTTTCCGGCCAATTCTCACGAGCGTTCTGCCCAAACCAGGATTGGTTTGGGCAGAACGCTCGTGAGAATTGGCCGGCGTAGGGCAGCCCTGCGGACCGCCCTGCTCTCCATGGCCCAGGGCCCTTTCTCTCCCAGGGCATGTTGCTGCCGCTAAGAAATGGCACGGAAAAGACACGGGACACCCGGGATCCCCGGCGCAGGAAAGCTTTTCCGGATCAGAGTTGAAGGACGGTAGGTGGCCTGGTGTGTGCCTCCGTCTTTCGGGTAGATGGGGCGGCCAAGAATGGGGATGACCTCATTTTGGTCATACAGGTTTATCTCACTCTGAGCGTTGTCCGAAGCACCAGGTGGCGCCGATAAGGACTGCGTGGTTGGGAGATGCGTGGGTGCGGGACTAAGGGTTTCCGATATGGAGGCCATGAGGGACAGTACCCCGGAGGCAGAAAGTTGGGAAAGCAGGCGAGCGTTTCAGACCGGACCCCGTGATGGGCCTGGCCCCATGGTAGAGCGCCAGGGATGGGACCCCTGCAGGCCGAGGATCCACGGGCGTTGTCCTCGCTGCAATCCATTTGTGGAGTGCCTCCTGGCGGCGATCGGGTGCGGGCACTCACAATGCCCTTCAAGGTCCCGGGGGGGTGGCCGCCCAGCTGACGTGCGGCGCCCGAATGACTTCGCCGGGCGTTTTCCGGCCAATTCTCACGAGCGTTCTTCCCAAACCAGGATTGGTTTGGGCAGAACGCTCGTGAGAATTGGCCGGCGTAGGGCAGCCCTGCGGACCGCCCTGCTCTCCATGGCCCAGGGCCCTTTCTCGCCCAGGGCATGTTGCCTCCGCTAAGAAATGGCACGGAAAAGACACGGTGCACCCGGACACGCCGGCGCAGTGGATCCTTCCCAAAGCAGAGTTGAAGGACGGGTGGTGGCCTGGTGTGCGCCACCATCTTTCAGGTAGAGCCGGCAACCAAGGATGGGGATGACCTCATTTTGGTCATACATGTTTATCTCACTCTGAGCGTTGTCCGAAGCACCAGGAGGCGCCGATGGAGACTGCGTGGTTAGGAGATGCGTGGGTGTGGGACTAAGGGTTTCCGATATGGAGGCCATGAGGGACAGGACCCCAGAAGCTGAAGGTTGGGGAAGCAGGCGAGCGTTCCAGGTCGGACTTCGTGATGGGCCTGGCCCCATGGTAGAGCGCCAGGGATGGGACCCCCGCAGGTCGAGGATCCACGGGCGTTGTCCTTGCTGCATTCCATCTTGTGGAGTGCCTGTTTGCGGCGATCGGGTGCGGACACTCACAATGCCCTCAAGGCCCCGGTGGGGGGCGGCCCAGCACACGTGCGGCGCCCGAATGACTTCGCCGGGCGTTTTCCGGCCAATTCTCACGAGCGTTCTGCCAAAACCAGGATTGGTTTGGGCAGAACGCTCATGAGAATTGGCCGGCGTAGGGCAGCCCTGCGGACCGCCCTGCTCTCCATGGCCCAGGGCCCTTTCTCGCCCAGGGCATATTGCTGCCGCCAAGAAATGGCACGGAAAAGACACGGGGCACCCGGGATCCCCGGCGAAGGAATGCTTTTCCGGATCAGAGTTGAAGGACGGTAGGTGGCCTGGTGTGTGCCTACGTCTTTCGGGTAGATGGGGCGGCCAAGAATGGGGATGACCTCATTTTGGTCATACAGGTTTATCTCACTCTGAGCGTTGTCCGAAGCACCAGGTGGCGCCGATAGAGACTGCGTGGTTGGGAGATGCGTGGGTGCGGGAATAAGGGTTTCCGATATGGAGGCCATGAGGGACAGTACCCCTGAGGCAGAAAGTTGGGGAAGCAGGCGAGCGTTCCAGACCAGACTTCGTGATGGGCCTGGCCCCATGGTAGAGCGCCAGGGATGGGACCCCTGCAGGCCGAGGATCCACGGGCGTTGTCCTCGCTGCAATCCATTTGTGGAGTGCCTCCTGGCGGCGATCGGGTGCGGGCACTCACAATGCCCTTCAAGGCCCCGGGGGGGTGGCCGCCCAGCTGACGTGCGGCGCCCGAATGACTTCGCCGGGCGTTTTCCGGCCAATTCTCACGAGCGTTCTGCCCAAACCAGGATTGGTTTGGGCAGAACGCTCGTGAGAATTGGCCGGCGTAGGGCAGCCCTGCGGACCGCCCTGCTCTCCATGGCCCAGGGCCCTTTCTCGCCCAGGGCATGTTGCTGCCGCTAAGAAATGGCACGGAAAAGACACGGTGCACCCGGACACGCCGGCGCAGTGGAGCGTTCCCAAAGCAGAGTTGAAGGACGGGTGGTGGCCTGGTGTGCGCCACCATCTTTCAGGTAGAGCCGGCAACCAAGGATGGGGATGACCTCATTTTGGTCATACATGTTTATCTCACTCTGAGCGTTGTCCGAAGCACCAGGAGGCGCCGATGGAGACTGCGTGGTTAGGAGATGCGTGGGTGTGGGACTAAGGGTTTCCGATATGGAGGTCATGAGGGACAGGACCCCAGAAGCTGAAGGTTGGGGAAGCAAGCGAGCGTTCCAGGTCGGACTTCGTGATGGGCCTGGCCCCATGGTAGAGCGCCAGGGATGGGACCCCTGCAGGCCGAGGATCCACGGGCGTTGTCCTCGCTGCAATCCATTTGTGGAGTGCCTCCTGTCGGCGATCGGGTGCCGGCACTCACAATGCCCTTCAAGGGCCCGGGGCGGTGGCCGCCAAGCTGACGTGCGGCGCCCGAATGACTTCGCCAGGCGTTTTCCGGCCAATTCTCACGAGCGTTCTGCCCAAACCAGGATTGGTTTGGGCAGAACGCGCGTGAGAATTGGCCGGCGTAGGGCAGCCCTGCGGACCGCCCTGCTCTCCATGGCCCAGGGCCCTTTCTCGCCCAGGGCATGTTGCTGCCGCTAAGAAATGGCACGGAAAAGACACGGTGCACCCGGACACGCCGGCGCAGTGGAGCGTTCCCAAAGCAGAGTTGAAGGATGGGTGGTGGCCTGGTGTGCGCCACCATCTTTCAGGTAGAGCCGGCAACCAAGGATGGGGATGACCTCATTTTGGTCATATATGTTTATCTCACTCTGAGCGTTGTCCGAAGCACCAGGAGGCGCCGATGGAGACTGCGTGGTTAGGAGATGCGTGGGTGTGGGACTAAGGGTTTCCGATATGGAGGCCATGAGGGACTGGACCCCAGAAGCTGAAGGTTGGGGAAGCAGGCGAGCGTTCCAGGTCGGACTTCGTGATGGGCCTGGCCCCATGGTAGAGCGCCAGGGATGGGACCCCCGCAGGTCGAGGATCCACGGGCGTTGTCCTTGCTGCATTCCATCTTGTGGAGTGCCTGTTGGCGGCGATCGGGTGCGGACACTCACAATGCCCTCAAGGCCCCGGTGGGGGGCGGCCCAGCACACGTGGCGCCCGAATGACTTCGCCGGGCGTTTTCCGGCCAATTCTCACGAGCGTTCTGCCCAAACCAGGATTGGTTTGGGCAGAACGCTCGTGAGAATTGGCCGGCGTAGGGCAGCCCTGCGGACCGCTCTGCTCTCCATGGCCCACGGCCCTTTCTCGCCCAGGGCATGTTGCTGCCGCTAAGAAATGGCACGGAAAAGACACGGTGCACCCGGACACGCCGGCGCAGTGGAGCGTTCCCAAAGCAGAGTTCTAGGACGGGTGGTGGCCTGGTGTGCGCCACCATCTTTCAGGTAGAGCCGGCAACCAAGGATGGGGATGACCTCATTTTGGTCATACATGTTTATCTCACTCTGAGCGTTGTCCGAAGCACCAGGAGGCGCCGATGGAGACTGCGTGGTTAGGAGATGCGTGGGTGCGGAACTAAGGGTTTCCGATATGGAGGCCATGAGGTTCAGTACCCCGGAGGCAGAAAGTTGGGGAAGCGGGCGAGCGTTCCAGACCGGACTTCGTGATGGGCCTGGCCCCATGATAGAGCGCCAGGGATGGGACCCCCGCAGGCCGAGGATCCACGGGCGTTGTCCTCGCTGCAATCCATTTGTGGAGAGCCTCTTGGCGGCGATCGGGTGCGGGCACTCACAATGCCCTTCAAGGCCCCGGGGGGGTGGCCGCCCAGCTGACGTGCGGCGCCCAAATGACTTCGCCGGGCGTTTTCCGGCCAATTCTCACGAGCGTTCTGCCCAAACCAGGATTGGTTTGGGCAGAACGCTCGTGAGAATTGGCCGGCGTAGGGCAGCCCTGCGGACCGCCCTGCTCTCCATGGCCCAGGGCCCTTTCTCTCCCAGGGCATGTTGCTGCCGCTAAGAAATGGCACGGAAAAGACACGGGACACCCGGGATCCCCGGCGCAGGAAAGCTTTTCCGGATCAGAGTTGAAGGACGGTAGGTGGCCTGGTGTGTGCCTCCGTCTTTCGGGTAGATGGGGCGGCCAAGAATGGGGATGACCTCATTTTGGTCATACAGGTTTATCTCACTCTGAGCGTTGTCCGAAGCACCAGGTGGCGCCGATAAGGACTGCGTGGTTGGGAGATGCGTGGGTGCGGGACTAAGGGTTTCCGATATGGAGGCCATGAGGGACAGTACCCCGGAGGCAGAAAGTTGGGAAAGCAGGCGAGCGTTTCAGACCGGACCCCGTGATGGGCCTGGCCCCATGGTAGAGCGCCAGGGATGGGACCCCTGCAGGCCGAGGATCCACGGGCGTTGTCCTCGCTGCAATCCATTTGTGGAGTGCCTCCTGGCGGCGATCGGGTGCGGGCACTCACAATGCCCTTCAAGGTCCCGGGGGGGTGGCCGCCCAGCTGACGTGCGGCGCCCGAATGACTTCGCCGGGCGTTTTCCGGCCAATTCTCACGAGCGTTCTTCCCAAACCAGGATTGGTTTGGGCAGAACGCTCGTGAGAATTGGCCGGCGTAGGGCAGCCCTGCGGACCGCCCTGCTCTCCATGGCCCAGGGCCCTTTCTCGCCCAGGGCATGTTGCCTCCGCTAAGAAATGGCACGGAAAAGACACGGTGCACCCGGACACGCCGGCGCAGTGGATCCTTCCCAAAGCAGAGTTGAAGGACGGGTGGTGGCCTGGTGTGCGCCACCATCTTTCAGGTAGAGCCGGCAACCAAGGATGGGGATGACCTCATTTTGGTCATACATGTTTATCTCACTCTGAGCGTTGTCCGAAGCACCAGGAGGCGCCGATGGAGACTGCGTGGTTAGGAGATGCGTGGGTGTGGGACTAAGGGTTTCCGATATGGAGGCCATGAGGGACAGGACCCCAGAAGCTGAAGGTTGGGGAAGCAGGCGAGCGTTCCAGGTCGGACTTCGTGATGGGCCTGGCCCCATGGTAGAGCGCCAGGGATGGGACCCCCGCAGGTCGAGGATCCACGGGCGTTGTCCTTGCTGCATTCCATCTTGTGGAGTGCCTGTTTGCGGCGATCGGGTGCGGACACTCACAATGCCCTCAAGGCCCCGGTGGGGGGCGGCCCAGCACACGTGCGGCGCCCGAATGACTTCGCCGGGCGTTTTCCGGCCAATTCTCACGAGCGTTCTGCCAAAACCAGGATTGGTTTGGGCAGAACGCTCATGAGAATTGGCCGGCGTAGGGCAGCCCTGCGGACCGCCCTGCTCTCCATGGCCCAGGGCCCTTTCTCGCCCAGGGCATATTGCTGCCGCCAAGAAATGGCACGGAAAAGACACGGGGCACCCGGGATCCCCGGCGAAGGAATGCTTTTCCGGATCAGAGTTGAAGGACGGTAGGTGGCCTGGTGTGTGCCTACGTCTTTCGGGTAGATGGGGCGGCCAAGAATGGGGATGACCTCATTTTGGTCATACAGGTTTATCTCACTCTGAGCGTTGTCCGAAGCACCAGGTGGCGCCGATAGAGACTGCGTGGTTGGGAGATGCGTGGGTGCGGGAATAAGGGTTTCCGATATGGAGGCCATGAGGGACAGTACCCCTGAGGCAGAAAGTTGGGGAAGCAGGCGAGCGTTCCAGACCAGACTTCGTGATGGGCCTGGCCCCATGGTAGAGCGCCAGGGATGGGACCCCTGCAGGCCGAGGATCCACGGGCGTTGTCCTCGCTGCAATCCATTTGTGGAGTGCCTCCTGGCGGCGATCGGGTGCGGGCACTCACAATGCCCTTCAAGGCCCCGGGGGGGTGGCCGCCCAGCTGACGTGCGGCGCCCGAATGACTTCGCCGGGCGTTTTCCGGCCAATTCTCACGAGCGTTCTGCCCAAACCAGGATTGGTTTGGGCAGAACGCTCGTGAGAATTGGCCGGCGTAGGGCAGCCCTGCGGACCGCCCTGCTCTCCATGGCCCAGGGCCCTTTCTCGCCCAGGGCATGTTGCTGCCGCTAAGAAATGGCACGGAAAAGACACGGTGCACCCGGACACGCCGGCGCAGTGGAGCGTTCCCAAAGCAGAGTTGAAGGACGGGTGGTGGCCTGGTGTGCGCCACCATCTTTCAGGTAGAGCCGGCAACCAAGGATGGGGATGACCTCATTTTGGTCATACATGTTTATCTCACTCTGAGCGTTGTCCGAAGCACCAGGAGGCGCCGATGGAGACTGCGTGGTTAGGAGATGCGTGGGTGTGGGACTAAGGGTTTCCGATATGGAGGTCATGAGGGACAGGACCCCAGAAGCTGAAGGTTGGGGAAGCAAGCGAGCGTTCCAGGTCGGACTTCGTGATGGGCCTGGCCCCATGGTAGAGCGCCAGGGATGGGACCCCTGCAGGCCGAGGATCCACGGGCGTTGTCCTCGCTGCAATCCATTTGTGGAGTGCCTCCTGTCGGCGATCGGGTGCCGGCACTCACAATGCCCTTCAAGGGCCCGGGGCGGTGGCCGCCAAGCTGACGTGCGGCGCCCGAATGACTTCGCCAGGCGTTTTCCGGCCAATTCTCACGAGCGTTCTGCCCAAACCAGGATTGGTTTGGGCAGAACGCGCGTGAGAATTGGCCGGCGTAGGGCAGCCCTGCGGACCGCCCTGCTCTCCATGGCCCAGGGCCCTTTCTCGCCCAGGGCATGTTGCTGCCGCTAAGAAATGGCACGGAAAAGACACGGTGCACCCGGACACGCCGGCGCAGTGGAGCGTTCCCAAAGCAGAGTTGAAGGATGGGTGGTGGCCTGGTGTGCGCCACCATCTTTCAGGTAGAGCCGGCAACCAAGGATGGGGATGACCTCATTTTGGTCATATATGTTTATCTCACTCTGAGCGTTGTCCGAAGCACCAGGAGGCGCCGATGGAGACTGCGTGGTTAGGAGATGCGTGGGTGTGGGACTAAGGGTTTCCGATATGGAGGCCATGAGGGACTGGACCCCAGAAGCTGAAGGTTGGGGAAGCAGGCGAGCGTTCCAGGTCGGACTTCGTGATGGGCCTGGCCCCATGGTAGAGCGCCAGGGATGGGACCCCCGCAGGTCGAGGATCCACGGGCGTTGTCCTTGCTGCATTCCATCTTGTGGAGTGCCTGTTGGCGGCGATCGGGTGCGGACACTCACAATGCCCTCAAGGCCCCGGTGGGGGGCGGCCCAGCACACGTGGCGCCCGAATGACTTCGCCGGGCGTTTTCCGGCCAATTCTCACGAGCGTTCTGCCCAAACCAGGATTGGTTTGGGCAGAACGCTCGTGAGAATTGGCCGGCGTAGGGCAGCCCTGCGGACCGCCCTGCTCTCCATGGCCCAGGGCCCTTTCTCGCCCAGGGCATGTTGCTGCCGCCAAGAAATGGCACGGAAAAGACACGGGGCACCCGGGATCCCCGGCGCAGGAAAGCTTTTCCGGATCAGAGTTGAAGGACGGTAGGTGGCCTGGTGTGTGTTTACGTCTTTCGGGTAGAAGGGGCGGCCAAGAATGGGGATGACCTCATTTTGGTCATACAGGTTTATCTCACTCTGAGCGTTGTCCGAAGCACCAGGTGGCGCCGATAAGGACTGCGTGGTTGGGAGATGCGTGGGTGCGGGACTAAGGGTTTCCGATATGGAGGCCATGAGGGACAGTACCCCGGAGGCAGAAAGTTGGGGAAGCAGGCGAGCGTTCCACACCGGACTTCGTGATGGGCCTGGCCCCATGGTAGAGCGCCAGGGATGGGACCCCTGCAGGCCGAGGATCCACGGGCGTTTTCCTCGCTGCAATCCATTTGTGGAGTGCCTCCTGGCGGCGATCGGGTGCGGGCACTCACAATGCCCTTCAAGGCCCCGGGGGGGGGCCGCCCAGCTGACGTGCGGCGCCCAAATGACTTCGCCGGGCGTTTTCCGGCCAATTCTCACGAGCGTTCTGCCCAAACCAGGATTGGTTTGGGCAGAACGCTCGAGAGAATTGGCCGGCGTAGGGCAGCCCTGCGGACCGCCGTGCTCTCCATGGCCCAGGGCCCTTTCTCGCCCAGGGCATGTTGCTGCCGCTAAGAAATGGCACGGAAAAGACACGGTGCACCCGGACACGCCCGCGCAGTGGAGCGTTCATAAATCAGAGTTGAAGGACGGGTGGTGGCCTGGTATGCGCCACCATCTTTCAGGTAAGCCGGCAACCAAGGATGGGGATGACCTCATTTTGGTCATACATGTTTATCTCACTCTGAGCGTTGTCCGAAGCACCAGGAGGCGCCGATGGAGACTGCGTGGTTAGGAGATGCGTGGGTGTGGGACTAAGGGTTTCCGATATGGAGGCCATGAGGGACTGGACCCCAGAAGCTGAAGGTTGGGGAAGCAGGCGAGCGTTCCAGGTCGGACTTCGTGATGGGCCTGGCCCCATGGTAGAGCGCCAGGGATGGGACCCCCGCAGGTCGAGGATCCACGGGCGTTGTCCTTGCTGCATTCCATCTTGTGGAGTGCCTGTTGGCGGCAATCGGGTGCGGACACTCACAATGCCCTCAAGGCCCCGGTGGGGGGCGGCCCAGCACACGTGCGGCGCCCGAATGACTTCGCCGGGCGTTTTCCGGCCAATTCTCACGAGCGTTCTGCCCAAACCAGGATTGGTTTGGGCAGAACGCTCGTGAGAATTGGCCGGCGTAGGGCAGCCCTGCGGACCGCCCTGCATCCATGGCCCAGGGCCCTTTCTCGCCCAGGGCATGTTGCTGCCGCCAAGAAATGGCACGGAAAAGACACGGGGCACCCGGGATCCCCGGCGCAGGAAAGCTTTTCCGGATCAGAGTTGAAGGACGGTAGGTGGCCTGGTGTGTGCCTACGTCTTTCGGGTAGATGGGGCGGCCAAGAATGGGGATGACCTCATTTTGGTCATACAGGTTTATCTCACTCTGAGCGTTGTCCGAAGCACCAGGTGGCGCCGATAGAGACTGCGTGGTTGGGAGATGCGTGGGTGCGGGACTAAGGGTTTCCAATATGGAGGCCATGAGGTTCAGTACCCCGGAGGCAGAAAGTTGGGGAAGCGGGCGAGCGTTCCAGACCGGACTTCGTGATGGGCCTGGCCCCATGATAGAGCGCCAGGGATGGGACCCCCGCAGGCCGAGGATACACGGGCGTTGTCCTCGCTGCAATCCATTTGTGGAGAGCCTCTTGGCGGCGATCGGGTGCGGGCACTCACAATGCCCTTCAAGGCCCCGGGGGGGTGGCCGCCCAGCTGACGTGCGGCGCCCAAATGACTTCGCCGGGCGTTTTCCGGCCAATTCTCACGAGCGTTCTGCCCAAACCAGGATTGGTTTGGGCAGAACGCTCGTGAGAATTGGCCGGCGTAGGGCAGCCCTGCGGACCGCCCTGCTCTCCATGGCCCAGGGCCCTTTCTCTCCCAGGGCATGTTGCTGCCCTCAAGAAATGGCACGGAAAAGACACGGGACACCCGGGATCCCCGGCGCATGAAAGCTTTTCCGGATCAGAGTTGAAGGACGGTAGGTGGCCTGGTGTGTGCTTCCGTCTTTCGGGTAGATGGGGCGGCCAAGAATGGGAATGACCTCATTTTGGTCATACAGGTTTATCTCACTCTGAGCGTTGTCCGAAGCACCAGGTGGCGCCGATAAGGACTGCGTGGTTGGGAGATGCGTGGGTGCGGGACTAAGGGTTTCCGATATGGAGGCCATGAGGGACAGTACCCCGGAGGCAGAAAGTTGGGAAAGCAGGCGAGCGTTTCAGACCGGACCCCGAGATGGGCCTGGCCCCATGGTAGAGCGCCAGGGATGGGACCCCTGCAGGCCGAGGATCCACGGGCGTTGTCCTCGCTGCAATCCATTTGTGGAGTGCCTCCTGGCGGCGATCGGGTGCGGGCACTCACAATGCCCTTCAAGGTCCCGGGGGGGTGGCCGCCCAGCTGACGTGCGGCGCCCGAATGACTTCGCCGGGCGTTTTCCGGCCAATTCTCACGAGCGTTCTGCCCAAACCAGGATTGGTTTGGGCAGAACGCTCGTGAGAATTGGCCGGCGTAGGGCAGCCCTGCGGACCGCCCTGCTCTCCATGGCCCAGGGCCCTTTCTCGCCCAGGGCATGTTGCTGCCGCTAAGAAATGGCACGGAAAAGACACGGTGCACCCGGACACGCCCGCGCAGTGGAGCGTTCATAAAGCAGAGTTGAAGGACGGGTGGTGGCCTGGTGTGCGCCACCATCTTTCAGGTAAGCCGGCAACCAAGGATGGGGATGACCTCATTTTGGTCATACATGTTTATCTCACTCTGAGCGTTGTCCGAAGCACCAGGAGGCGCCGATGGAGACTGCGTGGTTAGGAGATGCGTGGGTGTGGGACTAAGGGTTTCCGATATGGAGGCCATGAGGGACTGGACCCCAGAAGCTGAAGGTTGGGGAAGCAGGCGAGCGTTCCAGGTCGGACTTCGTGATGGGCCTGGCCCCATGGTAGAGCGCCAGGGATGGGACCCCCGCAGGTCGAGGATCCACGGGCGTTGTCCTTGCTGCATTCCATCTTGTGGAGTGCCTGTTGGCGGCGATCGGGTGCGGACACTCACAATGCCCTCAAGGCCCCGGTGGGGGGCGGCCCAGCACACGTGCGGCGCCCGAATGACTTCGCCGGGCGTTTTCCGGCCAATTCTCACGAGCGTTCTGCCCAAACCAGGATTGGTTTGGGCAGAACGCTCGTGAGAATTGGCCGGCGTAGGGCAGCCCTGCGGACCGCCCTGCTCTCCATGGCCCAGGGCCCTTTCTCGCCCAGGGCATGTTGCTGCCGCCAAGAAATGGCACGGAAAAGACACGGGGCACCCGGGATCCCCGGCGCAGGAAAGCTTTTCCGGATCAGAGTTGAAGGACGGTAGGTGGCCTGGTGTGTGCCTACGTCTTTCGGGTAGATGGGGCGGCCAGAATGGGGATGACCTCATTTTGGTCATACAGGTTTATCTCACTCTGAGCGATGTCCGAAGCCCCAGGTGGCGCCGATAGAGACTGCGTGGTTGGGAGATGCGTGGATGCGGGACTAAGGGTTTCCGATATGGAGGCCATGAGGGACAGTACCCCGGAGGCAGAAAGTTGGGGAAGCAGGCGAGCGTTCCAGTCCGGACTTCGTGATGGGCCTGGCGCCATGGTCGAGCGCCAGGGATGGGACCCCTGCAGGCCGAGGATCCACGGGCGTTGTCCTCGCTGCAATCCATTTGTGGAGTGCCTCCTGTCGGCGATCGGGTGCCGGCACTCACAATGCCCTTCAAGGGCCCGGGGGGGTGGCCTCCCAGCTGACGTGCGGCGCCCGAATGACTTCGCCGGGCGTTTTCCGGCCAATTCTCACGAGCGTTCTGCCCAAACCAGGATTGGTTTGGGCAGAACGCGCGTGAGAATTGGCCGGCGTAGGGCAGCCCTGCGGAACGCCCTGCTCTCCCTGGCCCAGGGCCCTTTCTCGCCCAGGGCATGTTGCTGCCGCTAAGAAATGGCACGGAAAAGACACGGTGCACCCGGACACGCCGGCGCAGTGGAGCGTTCCCAAAGCAGAGTTGAAGGATGGGTGGTGGCCTGGTGTGGGCCACCATCTTTCAGGTAGAGCCGGCAACCAAGGATGGGGATGACCTCATTTTGGTCATACATGTTTATCTCACTCTGAGCGTTGTCCGAAGCACCAGGAGGCGCCGATGGAGACTGCGTGGTTAGGAGATGCGTGGGTGTGGGACTAAGTTTTCCGATATGCAGGCCATGAGGGACAGGACCCCAGAAGCTGAAGGTTGGGGAAGCAGGCGAGCGTTCCAGACCGGACTTCGTGATGGGCCTGGCCCCATGGTAGAGCGCCAGGGATGGGACCCCTGCAGGCCGAGGATCCACGGGCGTTGTCCTCGCTGCAATCCATTTGTGGAGTGCCTCCTGTCGGCGATCGGGTGCCGGCACTCACAATGCCCTTCAAGGGCCCGGGGGGGTGGCCGCCCAGCTGACGTGCGGCGCCCGAATGACTTCGCCGGGCGTTTTCCGGCCAATTCTCACGAGCGTTCTGCCCAAACCAGGATTGGTTTGGCAAAACGCGCGTGAGAATTGGCCGGCGTAGGGCAGCCCTGCGGAACGCCCTGCTCTCCATGGCCCAGGGCCCTTTCTCGCCCAGGGCATGTTGCTGCCGCTAAGAAATGGCACGGAAAAGACACGGTGCACCCGGACACGCCGGCGCAGTGGAGCGTTCCCAAAGCAGAGTTGAAGGATGGGTGGTGGCCTGGTGTGCGCCACCATCTTTCAGGTAGAGCCGGCAACCAAGGATGGGGATGACCTCATTTTGGTCATACATGTTTATCTCACTCTGAGCGTTGTCCGAAGCACCAGGAGGCGCCGATGGAGACTGCGTGGTTAGGAGATGCGTGGGTGTGGGACTAAGGGTTTCCGATATGCAGGCCATGAGGGACTGGACCCCAGAAGCTGAAGGTTGGGGAAGCAGGCGAGCGTTCCAGGTCGGACTTCGTGATGGGCCTGGCCCCATGGTAGAGCGCCAGGGATGGGACCCCCGCAGGTCGAGGATCCACGGTCGTTGTCCTTGCTGCATTCCATCTTGTGGAGTGCCTGTTGGCGGCGATCGGGTGCGGACACTCACAATGCCCTGAAGGCCCCGGTGGGGGGCGGCCCAGCACACGTTGGGTGCCCGAATGACTTCGCCGGGCGTTTTCCGGCCAATTCTCACGAGCGTTCTGCCCAAACCAGGATTGGTTTGGGCAGAACGCTCGTGAGAATTGGCCGGCGTAGGGCAGCCCTGCGGACCGCCCTGCTCTCCATGGCCCAGGGCCCTTTCTCGCCCAGGGCATGTTGCTGCCGCCAAGAAATGGCACGGAAAAGACACGGGGCACCCGGGATCCCCGGCGCAGGAAAGCTTTTCCGGATCAGAGTTGAAGGACGGTAGGTGGCCTGGTGTGTGTTTACGTCTTTCGGGTAGATGGGGCGGCCAAGAATGGGGATGACCTCATTTTGGTCATACAGGTTTATCTCACTCTGAGCGTTGTCCGAAGCACCAGGTGGCGCCGATAAGGACTGCGTGGTTGGGAGATGCGTGGGTGCGGGACTAAGGGTTTCCGATATGGAGGCCATGAGGGACAGTACCCCGGAGGCAGAAAGTTGGGGAAGCAGGCGAGAGTTCCACACCGGACTTCGTGATGGGCCTGGCCCCATGGTAGAGCGCCAGGGATGGGACCCCTGCAGGCCGAGGATCCACGGGCGTTTTCCTCGCTGCAATCCATTTGTGGAGTGCCTCCTGGCGGCGATCGGGTGCGGGCACTCACAATGCCCTTCAAGGCCCCGGGGGGGGCCGCCCAGCTGACGTGCGGCGCCCGAATGACTTCGCCGGGCGTTTTCTGGCCAATTCTCACGAGCGTTCTGCCCAAACCAGGATTGGTTTGGGCAGAACGCTCGAGAGAATTGGCCGGCGTAGGGCAGCCCTGCGGACCGCCGTGCTCTCCATGGCCCAGGGCCCTTTCTCGCCCAGGGCATGTTGCTGCCGCTAAGAAATGGCACGGAAAAGACACGGTGCACCCGGACACGCCCGCGCAGTGGAGCGTTCATAAATCAGAGTTGAAGGACGGGTGGTGGCCTGGTATGCGCCACCATCTTTCAGGTAAGCCGGCAACCAAGGATGGGGATGACCTCATTTTGGTCATACATGTTTATCTCACTCTGAGCGTTGTCCGAAGCACCAGGAGGCGCCGATGGAGACTGCGTGGTTAGGAGATGCGTGGGTGTGGGACTAAGGGTTTCCGATATGGAGGCCATGAGGGACTGGACCCCAGAAGCTGAAGGTTGGGGAAGCAGGCGAGCGTTCCAGGTCGGACTTCGTGATGGGCCTGGCCCCATGGTAGAGCGCCAGGGATGGGACCCCCGCAGGTCGAGGATCCACGGGCGTTGTCCTTGCTGCATTCCATCTTGTGGAGTGCCTGTTGGCGGCAATCGGGTGCGGACACTCACAATGCCCTCAAGGCCCCGGTGGGGGGCGGCCCAGCACACGTGCGGCGCCCGAATGACTTCGCCGGGCGTTTTCCGGCCAATTCTCACGAGCGTTCTGCCCAAACCAGGATTGGTTTGGGCAGAACGCTCGTGAGAATTGGCCGGCGTAGGGCAGCCCTGCGGACCGCCCTGCATCCATGGCCCAGGGCCCTTTCTCGCCCAGGGCATGTTGCTGCCGCCAAGAAATGGCACGGAAAAGACACGGGGCACCCGGGATCCCCGGCGCAGGAAAGCTTTTCCGGATCAGAGTTGAAGGACGGTAGGTGGCCTGGTGTGTGCCTACGTCTTTCGGGTAGATGGGGCGGCCAAGAATGGGGATGACCTCATTTTGGTCATACAGGTTTATCTCACTCTGAGCGTTGTCCGAAGCACCAGGTGGCGCCGATAGAGACTGCGTGGTTGGGAGATGCGTGGGTGCGGGACTAAGGGTTTCCGATATGGAGGCCATGAGGGACAGTACCCCGGAGGCAGAAAGTTGGGGAAGCGGGCGAGCGTTCCAGACCGGACTTCGTGATGGGCCTGGCCCCATGATAGAGCGCCAGGGATGGGACCCCCAAAGGCCGAGGATCCACGGGCGTTGTCCTCGCTGCAATCCATTTGTGGAGAGCCTCTTGGCGGCGATCGGGTGCGGGCACTCACAATGCCCTTCAAGGCCCCGGGGGGGTGGCCGCCCAGCTGACGTGCGGCGCCCAAATGACTTCGCCGGGCGTTTTCCGGCCAATTCTCACGAGCGTTCTGCCCAAACCAGGATTGGTTTGGGCAGAACGCTCGTGAGAATTGGCCGGCGTAGGGCAGCCCTGCGGACCGCCCTGCTCTCCATGGCCCAGGGCCCTTTCTCTCCCAGGGCATGTTGCTGCCGCTAAGAAATGGCACGGAAAAGACACGGGACACCCGGGATCCCCGGCGCAGGAAAGCTTTTCCGGATCAGAGTTGAAGGACGGTAGGTGGCCTGGTGTGTGCCTCCGTCTTTCGGGTAGATGGGGCGGCCAAGAATGGGGATGACCTCATTTTGGTCATACAGGTTTATCTCACTCTGAGCGTTGTCCGAAGCACCAGGTGGCGCCGATAAGGACTGCGTGGTTGGGAGATGCGTGGGTGCGGGACTAAGGGTTTCCGATATGGAGGCCATGAGGGACAGTACCCCGGAGGCAGAAAGTTGGGAAAGCAGGCGAGCGTTTCAGACCGGACCCCGTGATGGGCCTGGCCCCATGGTAGAGCGCCAGGGATGGGACCCCTGCAGGCCGAGGATCCACGGGCGTTGTCCTCGCTGCAATCCATTTGTGGAGTGCCTCCTGGCGGCGATCGGGTGCGGGCACTCACAATGCCCTTCAAGGTCCCGGGGGGGTGGCCGCCCAGCTGACGTGCGGCGCCCGAATGACTTCGCCGGGCGTTTTCCGGCCAATTCTCACGAGCGTTCTTCCCAAACCAGGATTGGTTTGGGCAGAACGCTCGTGAGAATTGGCCGGCGTAGGGCAGCCCTGCGGACCGCCCTGCTCTCCATGGCCCAGGGCCCTTTCTCGCCCAGGGCATGTTGCTGCCGCTAAGAAATGGCACGGAAAAGACACGGTGCACCCGGACACGCCGGCGCAGTGGATCCTTCCCAAAGCAGAGTTGAAGGACGGGTGGTGGCCTGGTGTGCGCCACCATCTTTCAGGTAGAGCCGGCAACCAAGGATGGGGATGACCTCATTTTGGTCATACATGTTTATCTCACTCTGAGCGTTGTCCGAAGCACCAGGAGGCGCCGATGGAGACTGCGTGGTTAGGAGATGCGTGGGTGTGGGACTAAGGGTTTCCGATATGGAGGCCATGAGGGACAGGACCCCAGAAGCTGAAGGTTGGGGAAGCAGGCGAGCGTTCCAGGTCGGACTTCGTGATGGGCCTGGCCCCATGGTAGAGCGCCAGGGATGGGACCCCCGCAGGTCGAGGATCCACGGGCGTTGTCCTTGCTGCATTCCATCTTGTGGAGTGCCTGTTTGCGGCGATCGGGTGCGGACACTCACAATGCCCTCAAGGCCCCGGTGGGGGGCGGCCCAGCACACGTGCGGCGCCCGAATGACTTCGCCGGGCGTTTTCCGGCCAATTCTCACGAGCGTTCTGCCAAAACCAGGATTGGTTTGGGCAGAACGCTCATGAGAATTGGCCGGCGTAGGGCAGCCCTGCGGACCGCCCTGCTCTCCATGGCCCAGGGCCCTTTCTCGCCCAGGGCATATTGCTGCCGCCAAGAAATGGCACGGAAAAGACACGGGGCACCCGGGATCCCCGGCGAAGGAATGCTTTTCCGGATCAGAGTTGAAGGACGGTAGGTGGCCTGGTGTGTGCCTACGTCTTTCGGGTAGATGGGGCGGCCAAGAATGGGGATGACCTCATTTTGGTCATACAGGTTTATCTCACTCTGAGCGTTGTCCGAAGCACCAGGTGGGGCCGATAGAGACTGCGTGGTTGGGAGATGCGTGGGTGCGGGAATAAGGGTTTCCGATATGGAGGCCATGAGGGACAGTACCCCTGAGGCAGAAAGTTGGGGAAGCAGGCGAGCGTTCCAGACCAGACTTCGTGATGGGCCTGGCCCCATGGTAGAGCGCCAGGGATGGGACCCCTGCAGGCCGAGGATCCACGGGCGTTGTCCTCGCTGCAATCCATTTGTGGAGTGCCTCCTGGCGGCGATCGGGTGCGGGCACTCACAATGCCCTTCAAGGCCCCGGGGGGGTGGCCGCCCAGCTGACGTGCGGCGCCCGAATGACTTCGCCGGGCGTTTTACGGCCAATTCTCACGAGCGTTCTGCCCAAACCAGGATTGGTTTGGGCAGAACGCTCGTGAGAATTGGCCGGCGTAGGGCAGCCCTGCGGACCGCCCTGCTCTCCATGGCCCAGGGCCCTTTCTCGCCCAGGGCATGTTGCTGCCGCTAAGAAATGGCACGGAAAAGACACGGTGCACCCGGACACGCCGGCGCAGTGGAGCGTTCCCAAAGCAGAGTTGAAGGACGGGTGGTGGCCTGGTGTGCGCCACCATCTTTCAGGTAGAGCCGGCAACCAAGGATGGGGATGACCTCATTTTGGTCATACATGTTTATCTCACTCTGAGCGTTGTCCGAAGCACCAGGAGGCGCCGATGGAGACTGCGTGGTTAGGAGATGCGTGGGTGTGGGACTAAGGGTTTCCGATATGGAGGTCATGAGGGACAGGACCCCAGAAGCTGAAGGTTGGGGAAGCAAGCGAGCGTTCCAGGTCGGACTTCGTGATGGGCCTGGCCCCATGGTAGAGCGCCAGGGATGGGACCCCTGCAGGCCGAGGATCCACGGGCGTTGTCCTCGCTGCAATCCATTTGTGGAGTGCCTCCTGTCGGCGATCGGGTGCCGGCACTCACAATGCCCTTCAAGGGCCCGGGGCGGTGGCCGCCAAGCTGACGTGCGGCACCCGAATGACTTCGCCGGGCGTTTTCCGGCCAATTCTCACGAGCGTTCTGCCCAAACCAGGATTGGTTTGGGCAGAACGCGCGTGAGAATTGGCCGGCGTAGGGCAGCCCTGCGGACCGCCCTGCTCTCCATGGCCCAGGGCCCTTTCTCGCCCAGGGCATGTTGCTGCCGCTAAGAAATGGCACGGAAAAGACACGGTGCACCCGGACACGCCGGCGCAGTGGAGCGTTCCCAAAGCAGAGTTGAAGGATGGGTGGTGGCCTGGTGTGCGCCACCATCTTTCAGGTAGAGCCGGCAACCAAGGATGGGGATGACCTCATTTTGGTCATATATGTTTATCTCACTCTGAGCGTTGTCCGAAGCACCAGGAGGCGCCGATGGAGACTGCGTGGTTAGGAGATGCGTGGGTGTGGGACTAAGGGTTTCCGATATGGAGGCCATGAGGGACTGGACCCCAGAAGCTGAAGGTTGGGGAAGCAGGCGAGCGTTCCAGGTCGGACTTCGTGATGGGCCTGGCCCCATGGTAGAGCGCCAGGGATGGGACCCCCGCAGGTCGAGGATCCACGGGCGTTGTCCTTGCTGCATTCCATCTTGTGGAGTGCCTGTTGGCGGCGATCGGGTGCGGACACTCACAATGCCCTCAAGGCCCCGGTGGGGGGCGGCCCAGCACACGTGGCGCCCGAATGACTTCGCCGGGCGTTTTCCGGCCAATTCTCACGAGCGTTCTGCCCAAACCAGGATTGGTTTGGGCAGAACGCTCGTGAGAATTGGCCGGCGTAGGGCAGCCCTGCGGACCGCCCTGCATCCATGGCCCAGGGCCCTTTCTCGCCCAGGGCATGTTGCTGCCGCCAAGAAATGGCACGGAAAAGACACGGGGCACCCGGGATCCCCGGCGCAGGAAAGCTTTTCCGGATCAGAGTTGAAGGACGGTAGGTGGCCTGGTGTGTGCCTACGTCTTTCGGGTAGATGGGGCGGCCAAGAATGGGGATGACCTCATTTTGGTCATACAGGTTTATCTCACTCTGAGCGTTGTCCGAAGCACCAGGTGGCGCCGATAGAGACTGCGTGGTTGGGAGATGCGTGGGTGCGGGACTAAGGGTTTCCGATATGGAGGCCATGAGGGACAGTACCCCGGAGGCAGAAAGTTGGGAAAGCAGGCGAGCGTTTCAGACCGGACCCCGTGATGGGCCTGGCCCCATGGTAGAGCGCCAGGGATGGGACCCCTGCAGGCCGAGGATCCACGGGCGTTGTCCTCGCTGCAATCCATTTGTGGAGTGCCTCCTGGCGGCGATCGGGTGCGGGCACTCACAATGCCCTTCAAGGTCCCGGGGGGGTGGCCGCCCAGCTGACGTGCGGCGCCCGAATGACTTCGCCGGGCGTTTTCCGGCCAATTCTCACGAGCGTTCTTCCCAAACCAGGATTGGTTTGGGCAGAACGCTCGTGAGAATTGGCCGGCGTAGGGCAGCCCTGCGGACCGCCCTGCTCTCCATGGCCCAGGGCCCTTTCTCGCCCAGGGCATGTTGCTGCCGCTAAGAAATGGCACGGAAAAGACACGGTGCACCCGGACACGCCGGCGCAGTGGATCCTTCCCAAAGCAGAGTTGAAGGACGGGTGGTGGCCTGGTGTGCGCCACCATCTTTCAGGTAGAGCCGGCAACCAAGGATGGGGATGACCTCATTTTGGTCATACATGTTTATCTCACTCTGAGCGTTGTCCGAAGCACCAGGAGGCGCCGATGGAGACTGCGTGGTTAGGAGATGCGTGGGTGTGGGACTAAGGGTTTCCGATATGGAGGCCATGAGGGACAGGACCCCAGAAGCTGAAGGTTGGGGAAGCAGGCGAGCGTTCCAGGTCGGACTTCGTGATGGGCCTGGCCCCATGGTAGAGCGCCAGGGATGGGACCCCCGCAGGTCGAGGATCCACGGGCGTTGTCCTTGCTGCATTCCATCTTGTGGAGTGCCTGTTTGCGGCGATCGGGTGCGGACACTCACAATGCCCTCAAGGCCCCGGTGGGGGGCGGCCCAGCACACGTGCGGCGCCCGAATGACTTCGCCGGGCGTTTTCCGGCCAATTCTCACGAGCGTTCTGCCAAAACCAGGATTGGTTTGGGCAGAACGCTCATGAGAATTGGCCGGCGTAGGGCAGCCCTGCGGACCGCCCTGCTCTCCATGGCCCAGGGCCCTTTCTCGCCCAGGGCATATTGCTGCCGCCAAGAAATGGCACGGAAAAGACACGGGGCACCAGGGATCCCCGGCGAAGGAATGCTTTTCCGGATCAGAGTTGAAGGACGGTAGGTGGCCTGGTGTGTGCCTACGTCTTTCGGGTAGATGGGGCGGCCAAGAATGGGGATGACCTCATTTTGGTCATACAGGTTTATCTCACTCTGAGCGTTGTCCGAAGCACCAGGTGGCGCCGATAGAGACTGCGTGGTTGGGAGATGCGTGGGTGCGGGAATAAGGGTTTCCGATATGGAGGCCATGAGGGACAGTACCCCTGAGGCAGAAAGTTGGGGAAGCAGGCGAGCGTTCCAGACCAGACTTCGTGATGGGCCTGGCCCCATGGTAGAGCGCCAGGGATGGGACCCCTGCAGGCCGAGGATCCACGGGCGTTGTCCTCGCTGCAATCCATTTGTGGAGTGCCTCCTGGCGGCGATCGGGTGCGGGCACTCACAATGCCCTTCAAGGCCCCGGGGGGGTGGCCGCCCAGCTGACGTGCGGCGCCCGAATGACTTCGCCGGGCGTTTTACGGCCAATTCTCACGAGCGTTCTGCCCAAACCAGGATTGGTTTGGGCAGAACGCTCGTGAGAATTGGCCGGCGTAGGGCAGCCCTGCGGACCGCCCTGCTCTCCATGGCCCAGGGCCCTTTCTCGCCCAGGGCATGTTGCTGCCGCTAAGAAATGGCACGGAAAAGACACGGTGCACCCGGACACGCCGGCGCAGTGGAGCGTTCCCAAAGCAGAGTTGAAGGACGGGTGGTGGCCTGGTGTGCGCCACCATCTTTCAGGTAGAGCCGGCAACCAAGGATGGGGATGACCTCATTTTGGTCATACATGTTTATCTCACTCTGAGCGTTGTCCGAAGCACCAGGAGGCGCCGATGGAGACTGCGTGGTTAGGAGATGCGTGGGTGTGGGACTAAGGGTTTCCGATATGGAGGTCATGAGGGACAGGACCCCAGAAGCTGAAGGTTGGGGAAGCAAGCGAGCGTTCCAGGTCGGACTTCGTGATGGGCCTGGCCCCATGGTAGAGCGCCAGGGATGGGACCCCTGCAGGCCGAGGATCCACGGGCGTTGTCCTCGCTGCAATCCATTTGTGGAGTGCCTCCTGTCGGCGATCGGGTGCCGGCACTCACAATGCCCTTCAAGGGCCCGGGGCGGTGGCCGCCAAGCTGACGTGCGGCACCCGAATGACTTCGCCGGGCGTTTTCCGGCCAATTCTCACGAGCGTTCTGCCCAAACCAGGATTGGTTTGGGCAGAACGCGCGTGAGAATTGGCCGGCGTAGGGCAGCCCTGCGGAACGCCCTGCTCTCCATGGCCCAGGGCCCTTTCTCGCCCAGGGCATGTTGCTGCCGCTAAGAAATGGCACGGAAAAGACACGGTGCACCCGGACACGCCGGCGCAGTGGAGCGTTCCCAAAGCAGAGTTGAAGGATGGGTGGTGGCCTGGTGTGCGCCACCATCTTTCAGGTAGAGCCGGCAACCAAGGATGGGGATGACCTCATTTTGGTCATATATGTTTATCTCACTCTGAGCGTTGTCCGAAGCACCAGGAGGCGCCGATGGAGACTGCGTGGTTAGGAGATGCGTGGGTGTGGGACTAAGGGTTTCCGATATGGAGGCCATGAGGGACTGGACCCCAGAAGCTGAAGGTTGGGGAAGCAGGCGAGCGTTCCAGGTCGGACTTCGTGATGGGCCTGGCCCCATGGTAGAGCGCCAGGGATGGGACCCCCGCAGGTCGAGGATCCACGGGCGTTGTCCTTGCTGCATTCCATCTTGTGGAGTGCCTGTTGGCGGCGATCGGGTGCGGACACTCACAATGCCCTCAAGGCCCCGGTGGGGGGCGGCCCAGCACACGTGGCGCCCGAATGACTTCGCCGGGCGTTTTCCGGCCAATTCTCACGAGCGTTCTGCCCAAACCAGGATTGGTTTGGGCAGAACGCTCGTGAGAATTGGCCGGCGTAGGGCAGCCCTGCGGACCGCCCTGCTCTCCATGGCCCAGGGCCCTTTCTCGCCCAGGGCATGTTGCTGCCGCCAAGAAATGGCACGGAAAAGACACGGGGCACCCGGGATCCCCGGCGCAGGAAAGCTTTTCCGGATCAGAGTTGAAGGACGGTAGGTGGCCTGGTGTGTGTTTACGTCTTTCGGGTAGAAGGGGCGGCCAAGAATGGGGATGACCTCATTTTGGTCATACAGGTTTATCTCACTCTGAGCGTTGTCCGAAGCACCAGGTGGCGCCGATAAGGACTGCGTGGTTGGGAGATGCGTGGGTGCGGGACTAAGGGTTTCCGATATGGAGGCCATGAGGGACAGTACCCCGGAGGCAGAAAGTTGGGGAAGCAGGCGAGCGTTCCACACCGGACTTCGTGATGGGCCTGGCCCCATGGTAGAGCGCCAGGGATGGGACCCCTGCAGGCCGAGGATCCACGGGCGTTTTCCTCGCTGCAATCCATTTGTGGAGTGCCTCCTGGCGGCGATCGGGTGCGGGCACTCACAATGCCCTTCAAGGCCCCGGGGGGGGGCCGCCCAGCTGACGTGCGGCGCCCAAATGACTTCGCCGGGCGTTTTCCGGCCAATTCTCACGAGCGTTCTGCCCAAACCAGGATTGGTTTGGGCAGAACACTCGAGAGAATTGGCCGGCGTAGGGCAGCCCTGCGGACCGCCGTGCTCTCCATGGCCCAGGGCCCTTTCTCGCCCAGGGCATGTTGCTGCCGCTAAGAAATGGCACGGAAAAGACACGGTGCACCCGGACACGCCCGCGCAGTGGAGCGTTCATAAATCAGAGTTGAAGGACGGGTGGTGGCCTGGTATGCGCCACCATCTTTCAGGTAAGCCGGCAACCAAGGATGGGGATGACCTCATTTTGGTCATACATGTTTATCTCACTCTGAGCGTTGTCCGAAGCACCAGGAGGCGCCGATGGAGACTGCGTGGTTAGGAGATGCGTGGGTGTGGGACTAAGGGTTTCCGATATGGAGGCCATGAGGGACTGCACCCCAGAAGCTGAAGGTTGGGGAAGCAGGCGAGCGTTCCAGGTCGGACTTCGTGATGGGCCTGGCCCCATGGTAGAGCGCCAGGGATGGGACCCCCGCAGGTCGAGGATCCACGGGCGTTGTCCTTGCTGCATTCCATCTTGTGGAGTGCCTGTTGGCGGCAATCGGGTGCGGACACTCACAATGCCCTCAAGGCCCCGGTGGGGGGCGGCCCAGCACACGTGCGGCGCCCGAATGACTTCGCCGGGCGTTTTCCGGCCAATTCTCACGAGCGTTCTGCCCAAACCAGGAGGTTTGGGCAGAACGCTCGTGAGAATTGGCCGGCGAAGGGCAGCCCTGCGGACCGCCCTGCTCTCCATGGCCCAGGGCCCTTTCTCGCCCAGGGCATGTTGCTGCCGCCAAGAAATGGCACGGAAAAGACACGGGGCACCCGGGATCCCCGGCGCAGGAAAGCTTTTCCGGATCAGAGTTGAAGGACGGTAGGTGGCCTTGTGTGTGCCTACGTCTTTCAGGTAGATGGGGCGGCCAAGAATGGGGATGACCTCATTTGGTCATACAGGTTTATCTCACTCTGAGCGTTGTCCGAAGCACCAGGTGGCGCCGATAAGGACTGCGTGGTTGGGAGATGCGTGGGTGCGGGACTAAGGGTTTCCGATATGGAGGCCATGAGGGACAGTACCCCGGAGGCAGAAAGTTGGGGAAGCGGGCGAGCGTTCCAGACCGGACTTCGTGATGGGCCTGGCCCCATGGTAGAGCGCCAGGGATGGGACCCCTGCAGGCCGAGGGTCCACGGGCGTTTTCCTCGCTGCAATCCATTTGTGGAGTGCCTCCTGGCGGCGATCGGGTGCGGGCACTCACAATGCCCTTCAAGGCCCCGGGGGGGGGGCGCCCAGCTGACGTGCGGCGCCCGAATGACTTCGCCGGGCGTTTTCCGGCCAATTCTCACGAGCGTTCTGCCCAAACCAGGATTGGTTTGGGCAGAACGCTCGTGAGAATTGGCCGGCGTAGGGCAGCCCTGCGGACCGCCCTGCTCTCCATGGCCCAGGGCCCTTTCTCGCCCAGGGCATGTTGCTGCCGCTAAGAAATGTCACGGAAAAGACACGGTGCACCCGGAAACGCCGGCGCAGTGGAGCGTTCCCAAAGCAGAGTTGAAGGACGGGTGGTGGCCTGGTGTGGGCCACCATCTTTCAGGTAGAGCCGGCAACCAAGGATGGGGATGACCTCATTTTGGTCATACATGTTTATCTCACTCTGAGCGTTGTCCGAAGCACCAGGAGGCGCCGATGGAGACTGCGTGGTTAGGAGATGCGTGGGTGTGGGACTAAGTTTTCCGATATGCAGGCCATGAGGGACAGGACCCCAGAAGCTGAAGGTTGGGGAAGCAGGCGAGCGTTCCAGACCGGACTTCGTGATGGGCCTGGCCCCATGGTAGAGCGCCAGGGATGGGACCCCTGCAGGCCGAGGATCCACGGGCGTTGTCCTCGCTGCAATCCATTTGTGGAGTGCCTCCTGTCGGCGATCGGGTGCCGGCACTCACAATGCCCTTCAAGGCCCCGGGGGGGTGGCCGCCCAGCTGACGTGCGGCGCCCGAATGACTTCGCCGGGCGTTTTCCGGCCAATTCTCACGAGCGTTCTGCCCAAACCAGGATTGGTTTGGGCAGAACGCGCGTGAGAATTGGCCGGCGTAGGGCAGCCCTGCGGAACGCCCTGCTCTCCATGGCCCAGGGCCCTTTCTCGCCCAGGGCATGTTGCTGCCGCTAAGAAATGGCACGGAAAAGACACGGTGCACCCGGACACGCCGGCGCAGTAGAGCGTTCCCAAAGCAGAGTTGAAGGATGGGTTGTGGCCTGGTGTGCGCCACCATCTTTCAGGTAGAGCCGGCAACCAAGGATGGGGATGACCTCATTTTGGTCATACATGTTTATCTCACTCTGAGCGTTGTCCGAAGCACCAGGAGGCGCCGATGGAGACTGCGTGGTTAGGAGATGCGTGGGTGTGGGACTAAGGGTTTCCGATATGGAGGCCATGAGGGACTGGACCCCAGAAGCTGAAGGTTGGGGAAGCAGGCGAGCGTTCCAGGTCGGACTTCGTGATGGGCCTGGCCCCATGGTAGAGCGCCAGGGATGGGACCCCCGCAGGTCGAGGATCCACGGGCGTTGTCCTTGCTGCATTCCATCTTGTGGAGTGCCTGTTGGCGGCGATCGGGTGCGGACACTCACAATGCCCTCAAGGCCCCGGTGGGGGGCGGCCCAGCACACGTGCGGCGCCCGAATGACTTCGCCGGGCGTTTTCCGGCCAATTCTCACGAGCGTTCTGCCCAAACCAGGATTGGTTTGGGCAGAACGCTCGTGAGAATTGGCCGGCGTAGGGCAGCCCTGCGGACCGCCCTGCTCTCCATGGCCCAGGGCCCTTTCTCGCCCAGGGCATGTTGCTGCCGCCAAGAAATGGCACGGAAAAGACACGGGGCACCCGGGATCCCCGGCGCAGGAAAGCTTTTCCGGATCAGAGTTGAAGGACGGTAGGTGGCCTGGTGTGTGTTTACGTCTTTCGGGTAGATGGGGCGGCCAAGAATGGGGATGACCTCATTTTGGTCATACAGGTTTATCTCACTCTGAGCGTTGTCCGAAGCACCAGGTGGCGCCGATAAGGACTGCGTGGTTGGGAGATGCGTGGGTGCGGGACTAAGGGTTTCCGATATGGAGGCCATGAGGGACAGTACCCCGGAGGCAGAAAGTTGGGGAAGCAGGCGAGCGTTCCAGACCGGACTTCGTGATGGGCCTGGCCCCATGGTAGAGCGCCAGGGATGGGACCCCTGCAGGCCGAGGATCCACGGGCGTTTTCCTCGCTGCAATCCATTTGTGGAGTGCCTCCTGGCGGCGATCGGGTGCGGGCACTCACAATGCCCTTCAAGGCCCCGGGGGGGGGCCGCCCAGCTGACGTGCGGCGCCCGAATGACTTCGCCGGGCGTTTTCCGGCCAATTCTCACGAGCGTTCTGCCCAAACCAGGATTGGTTTGGGCAGAACGCGCGTGAGAATTGGCCGGCGTAGGGCAGCCCTGCGGAACGCCCTGCTCTCCCTGGCCCAGGGCCCTTTCTCGCCCAGGGCATGTTGCTGCCGCTAAGAAATGTCACGGAAAAGACACGGTGCACCCGGAAACGCCGGCGCAGTGGAGCGTTCCCAAAGCAGAGTTGAAGGACGGGTGGTGGCCTGGTGTGGGCCACCATCTTTCAGGTAGAGCCGGCAACCAAGGATGGGGATGACCTCATTTTGGTCATACATGTTTATCTCACTCTGAGCGTTGTCCGAAGCACCAGGAGGCGCCGATGGAGACTGCGTGGTTAGGAGATGCGTGGGTGTGGGACTAAGTTTTCCGATATGCAGGCCATGAGGGACAGGACCCCAGAAGCTGAAGGTTGGGGAAGCAGGCGAGCGTTCCAGACCGGACTTCGTGATGGGCCTGGCCCCATGGTAGAGCGCCAGGGATGGGACCCCCGCAGGTCGAGGATCCACGGGCGTTGTCCTTGCTGCATTCCATCTTGTGGAGTGCCTGTTGGCAGCGATCGGGTGCGGACACTCACAATGCCCTCAATGCCCCGGTGGGGGGCGGCCCAGCACACGTGCTCGCCCGAATGACTTCGCCGGGCGTTTTCCGGCCAATTCTCACGAGCGTTCTGCCCAAACCAGGAGGTTTGGGCAGAACGCTCGTGAGAATTGGCCGGCGTAGGGCAGCCCTGCGGACCGCCCTGCTCTCCATGGCCCAGGGCCCTTTCTCGCCCAGGGCATGTTGCTGCCGCCAAGAAATGGCACGGAAAAGACACGGGGCACCCGGGATCCCCGGCGCAGGAAAGCTTTTCCGGATCAGAGTTGAAGGACGGTAGGTGGCCTGGTGTGTGCCTACGTCTTTCAGGTAGATGGGGCGGCCAGAATGGGGATGACCTCATTTTTGTCATACAGGTTTATCTCACTCTGAGCGTTGTCCGAAGCCCCAGGTGGCGCCGATAGAGACTGCGTGGTTGGGAGATGCGTGGGTGCGGGACTAAGGGTTTCCGATATGGAGGCCATGAGGGACAGTACCCCGGAGGCAGAAAGTTGGGGAAGCAGGCGAGCGTTCCAGACCGGACTTCGTGATGGGACTGGCGCCATGGTAGAGCGCCAGGGATGGGACCCCTGCAGGCCGAGGATCCACGGGCGTTGTCCTCGCTGCAATCCATTTGTGGAGTGCCTCCTGGCGGCGATCGGGTGCGGGCACTCACAATGCCCTTCAAGGCCCCGGGGGCGGTGGCCGCCCAGCTGACGTGCGGCGCCCGAATGACTTCGCCGGGCGTTTTCCGGCCAATTCTCACGAGCGTTCTGCCCAAACCAGGATTGGTTTGGGCAGAACGCTCGTGAGAATTGGCCGGCGTAGGGCAGCCCTGCGGACCGCCCTGCTCTCCATGGCCCAGGGCCCTTTCTCGCCCAGGGCATGTTGCTGCCGCTAAGAAATGGCACGGAAAAGACACGGTGCACCCGGACACGCCGGCGCAGTGGAGCGTTCCCAAAGCAGAGTTGAAGGACGGGTGGTGGCCTGGTGTGCGCCACCATCTTTCAGGTAGAGCCGGCAACCAAGGATGGGGATGACCTCATTTTGGTCATACATGTTTATCTCACTCTGAGCGTTGTCCGAAGCACCAGGAGGCGCCGATGGAGACTGCGTGGTTAGGAGATGCGTGGGTGTGGGACTAAGGGTTTCCGATATGGAGGTCATGAGGGACAGGACCCCAGAAGCTGAAGGTTGGGGAAGCAAGCGAGCGTTCCAGGTCGGACTTCGTGATGGGCTTGGCCCCATGGTAGAGCGCCAGGGATGGGACCCCTGCAGGCCGAGGATCCACGGGCGTTGTCCTCGCTGCAATCCATTTGTGGAGTGCCTCCTGTCGGCGATCGGGTGCCGGCACTCACAATGCCCTTCAAGGGCCCGGGGGGGTGGCCTCCCAGCTGACGTGCGGCGCCCGAATGACTTCGCCGGGCGTTTTCCGGCCAATTCTCACGAGCGTTCTGCCCAAACCAGGATTGGTTTGGGCAGAACGCGCGTGAGAATTGGCCGGCGTAGGGCAGCCCTGCGGAACGCCCTGCTCTCCCTGGCCCAGGGCCCTTTCTCGCCCAGGGCATGTTGCTGCCGCTAAGAAATGGCACGGAAAAGACACGGTGCACCCGGACACGCCGGCGCAGTGGAGCGTTCCCAAAGCAGAGTTGAAGGATGGGTGGTGGCCTGGTGTGGGCCACCATCTTTCAGGTAGAGCCGGCAACCAAGGATGGGGATGACCTCATTTTGGTCATACATGTTTATCTCACTCTGAGCGTTGTCCGAAGCACCAGGAGGCGCCGATGGAGACTGCGTGGTTAGGAGATGCGTGGGTGTGGGACTAAGTTTTCCGATATGCAGGCCATGAGGGACAGGACCCCAGAAGCTGAAGGTTGGGGAAGCAGGCGAGCGTTCCAGACCGGACTTTGTGATGGGCCTGGCCCCATGGTAGAGCGCCAGGGATGGGACCCCTGCAGGCCGAGGATCCACGGGCGTTGTCCTCGCTGCAATCCATTTGTGGAGTGCCTCCTGTCGGCGATCGGGTGCCGGCACTCACAATGCCCTTCAAGGGCCCGGGGGGGTGGCCGCCCAGCTGACGTGCGGCGCCCGAATGACTTCGCCGGGCGTTTTCCGGCCAATTCTCACGAGCGTTCTGCCCAAACCAGGATTGGTTTGGCAAAACGCGCGTGAGAATTGGCCGGCGTAGGGCAGCCCTGCGGAACGCCCTGCTCTCCATGGCCCAGGGCCCTTTCTCGCCCAGGGCATGTTGCTGCCGCTAAGAAATGGCAAGGAAAAGACACGGTGCACCCGGACACGCCGGCGCAGTGGAGCGTTCCCAAAGCAGAGTTGAAGGATGGGTGGTGGCCTGGTGTGCGCCACCATCTTTCAGGTAGAGCCGGCAACCAAGGATGGGGATGACCTCATTTTGGTCATACATGTTTATCTCACTCTGAGCGTTGTCCGAAGCACCAGGAGGCGCCGATGGAGACTGCGTGGTTAGGAGATGCGTGGGTGTGGGACTAAGGGTTTCCGATATGCAGGCCATGAGGGACTGGACCCCAGAAGCTGAAGGTTGGGGAAGCAGGCGAGCGTTCCAGGTCGGACTTCGTGATGGGCCTGGCCCCATGGTAGAGCGCCAGGGATGGGACCCCCGCAGGTCGAGGATCCACGGGCGTTGTCCTTGCTGCATTCCATCTTGTGGAGTGCCTGTTGGCGGCGATCGGGTGCGGACACTCACAATGCCCTGAAGGCCCCGGTGGGGGGCGGCCCAGCACACGTTGGGTGCCCGAATGACTTCGCCGGGCGTTTTCCGGCCAATTCTCACGAGCGTTCTGCCCAAACCAGGATTGGTTTGGGCAGAACGCTCGTGAGAATTGGCCGGCGTAGGGCAGCCCTGCGGACCGCCCTGCTCTCCATGGCCCAGGGCCCTTTCTCGCCCAGGGCATGTTGCTCCCGCCAAGAAATGGCACGGAAAAGACACGGGGCACCCGGGATCCCCGGCGCAGGAAAGCTTTTCCGGATCAGAGTTGAAGGACGGTAGGTGGCCTGGTGTGTGTTTACGTCTTTCGGGTAGATGGGGCGGCCAAGAATGGGGATGACCTCATTTTGCTCATACAGGTTTATCTCACTCTGAGCGTTGTCCGAAGCACCAGGTGGCGCCGATAAGGACTGCGTGGTTGGGAGATGCGTGGGTGCGGGACTAAGGGTTTCCGATATGGAGGCCATGAGGGACAGTACCCCGGAGGCAGAAAGTTGGGGAAGCAGGCGAGCGTTCCAGACCGGACTTCGTGATGGGCCTGGCCCCATGGTAGAGCGCCAGGGATGGGACCCCTGCAGGCCGAGGATCCACGGGCGTTTTCCTCGCTGCAATCCATTTGTGGAGTGCCTCCTGGCGGCGATCGGGTGCGGGCACTCACAATGCCCTTCAAAGCCCCGGGGGGGGGCCGCCCAGCTGACGTGCGGCGCCCGAATGACTTCGCCGGGCGTTTTCCGGCCAATTCTCACGAGCGTTCTGCCCAAACCAGGATTGGTTTGGGCAGAACGCTCGTGAGAATTGGCCGGCGTAGGGCAGCCCTGCGGACCGCTCTGCTCTCCATGGCCCACGGCCCTTTCTCGCCCAGGGCATGTTGCTGCCGCTAAGAAATGGCACGGAAAAGACACGGTGCACCCGGACACGCCGGCGCAGTGGAGCGTTCCCAAAGCAGAGTTCTAGGACGGGTGGTGGCCTGGTGTGCGCCACCATCTTTCAGGTAGAGCCGGCAACCAAGGATGGGGATGACCTCATTTTGGTCATACATGTTTATCTCACTCTGAGCGTTGTCCGAAGCACCAGGAGGCGCCGATGGAGACTGCGTGGTTAGGAGATGCGTGGGTGTGGGACTAAGGGTTTCCGATATGGAGGCCATGAGGGACAGGACCCCAGAAGCTGAAGGTTGGGGAAGCAGGCGAGCGTTCCAGGTCGGACTTCGTGATGGGCCTGGCCCCATGGTAGAGCGCCAGGGATGGGACCCCTGCAGGCCGAGGATCCACGGGCGTTGTCCTCGCTGCAATCCATTTGTGGAGTGCCTCCTGTCGGCGATCGGGTGCCGGCACTCACAATGCCCTTCAAGGGCCCGGGGCGGTGGCCGCCAAGCTGACGTGCGGCGCCCGAATGACTTCGCCGGGCGTTTTCCGGCCAATTCTCACGAGCGTTCTGCCCAAACCAGGATTGGTTTGGGCAGAACGCGCGTGAGAATTGGCCGGCGTAGGGCAGCCCTGCGGAACGCCCTGCTCTCCATGGCCCAGGGCCCTTTCTCGCCCAGGGCATGTTGCTGCCGCTAAGAAATGGCACGGAAAAGACACGGTGCACCCGGACACGCCGGCGCAGTGGAGCGTTCCCAAAGCAGAGTTGAAGGATGGGTGGTGGCCTGGTGTGCGCCACCATCTTTCAGGTAGAGCCGGCAACCAAGGATGGGGATGACCTCATTTTGGTCATACATGTTTATCTCACTCTGAGCGTTGTCCGAAGCACCAGGAGGCGCCGATGGAGACTGCGTGGTTAGGAGATGCGTGGGTGTGGGACTAAGGGTTTCCGATATGGAGGCCATGAGGGACTGGACACCAGAAGCTGAAGGTTGGGGAAGCAGGCGAGCGTTCCAGGTCGGACTTCGTGATGGGCCTGGCCCCATGGTAGAGCGCCAGGGATGGGACCCCCGCAGGTCGAGGATCCACGGGCGTTGTCCTTGCTGCATTCCATCTTGTGGAGTGCCTGTTGGCGGCGATCGGGTGCGGACACTCACAATGCCCTCAAGGCCCCGGTGGGGGGCGGCCCAGCACACGTGCGGCGCCCGAATGACTTCGCCGGGCGTTTTCCGGCCAATTCTCACGAGCGTTCTGCCCAAACCAGGATTGGTTTGGGCAGAACGCTCGTGAGAATTGGCCGGCGTAGGGCAGCCCTGCGGACCGCCCTGCTCTCCATGGCCCAGGGCCCTTTCTCGCCCAGGGCATGTTGCTGCCGCCAAGAAATGGCACGGAAAAGACACGGGGCACCCGGGATCCCCGGCGCAGGAAAGCTTTTCCGGATCAGAGTTGAAGGACGGTAGGTGGCCTGGTGTGTGTTTACGTCTTTCGGGTAGATGGGGCGGCCAAGAATGGGGATGACCTCATTTTGGTCATACAGGTTTATCTCACTCTGAGCGTTGTCCGAAACACCAGGTGGCGCCGATAAGGACTGCGTGGTTGGGAGATGCGTGGGTGCGGGACTAAGGGTTTCCGATATGGAGGCCATGAGGGACAGTACCCCGGAGGCAGAAAGTTGGGGAAGCAGGCGAGCGTTCCACACCGGACTTCGTGATGGGCCTGGCCCCATGGTAGAGCGCCAGGGATGGGACCCCTGCAGGCCGAGGATCCACGGGCGTTTTCCTCACTGCAATCCATTTGTGGAGTGCCTCCTGGCGGCGATCGGGTGCGGGCACTCACAATGCCCTTCAAGGCCCCGGGGGGGGGCCGCCCAGCTGACGTGCGGCGCCCGAATGACTTCGCCGGGCGTTTTCTGGCCAATTCTCACGAGCGTTCTGCCCAAACCAGGATTGGTTTGGGCAGAACGCTCGAGAGAATTGGCCGGCGTAGGGCAGCCCTGCGGACCGCCGTGCTCTCCATGGCCCAGGGCCCTTTCTCGCCCAGGGCATGTTGCTGCCGCTAAGAAATGGCACGGAAAAGACACGGTGCACCCGGACACGCCCGCGCAGTGGAGCGTTCATAAATCAGAGTTGAAGGACGGGTGGTGGCCTGGTATGCGCCACCATCTTTCAGGTAAGCCGGCAACCAAGGATGGGGATGACCTCATTTTGGTCATACATGTTTATCTCACTCTGAGCGTTGTCCGAAGCACCAGGAGGCGCCGATGGAGACTGCGTGGTTAGGAGATGCGTGGGTGTGGGACTAAGGGTTTCCGATATGGAGGCCATGAGGGACTGGACCCCAGAAGCTGAAGGTTGGGGAAGCAGGCGAGCGTTCCAGGTCGGACTTCGTGATGGGCCTGGCCCCATGGTAGAGCACCAGGGATGGGACCCCCGCAGGTCGAGGATCCACGGGCGTTGTCCTTGCTGCATTCCATCTTGTGGAGTGCCTGTTGGCGGCAATCGGGTGCGGACACTCACAATGCCCTCAAGGCCCCGGTGGGGGGCGGCCCAGCACACGTGCGGCGCCCGAATGACTTCGCCGGGCGCTTTCCGGCCAATTCTCACGAGCGTTCTGCCCAAACCAGGATTGGTTTGGGCAGAACGCTCGTGAGAATTGGCCGGCGTAGGGCAGCCCTGCGGACCGCCCTGCATCCATGGCCCAGGGCCCTTTCTCGCCCAGGGCATGTTGCTGCCGCCAAGAAATGGCACGGAAAAGACACGGGGCACCCGGGATCCCCGGCGCAGGAAAGCTTTTCCGGATCAGAGTTGAAGGACGGTAGGTGGCCTGGTGTGTGCCTACGTCTTTCGGGTAGATGGGGCGGCCAAGAATGGGGATGACCTCATTTTGGTCATACAGGTTTATCTCACTCTGAGCGTTGTCCGAAGCACCAGGTGGCGCCGATAGAGACTGCGTGGTTGGGAGATGCGTGGGTGCGGGACTAAGGGTTTCCGATATGGAGGCCATGAGGGACAGTACCCCGGAGGCAGAAAGTTGGGGAAGCGGGCGAGCGTTCCAGACCGGACTTCGTGATGGGCCTGGCCCCATGATAGAGCGCCAGGGATGGGACCCCCGCAGGCCGAGGATCCACGGGCGTTGTCCTCGCTGCAATCCATTTGTGGAGAGCCTCTTGGCGGCGATCGGGTGCGGGCACTCACAATGCCCTTCAAGGCCCCGGGGGGGTGGCCGCCCAGCTGACGTGCGGCGCCCAAATGACTTCGCCGGGCGTTTTCCGGCCAATTCTCACGAGCGTTCTGCCCAAACCAGGATTGGTTTGGGCAGAACGCTCGTGAGAATTGGCCGGCGTAGGGCAGCCCTGCGGACCGCCCTGCTCTCCATGGCCCAGGGCCCTTTCTCTCCCAGGGCATGTTGCTGCCGCTAAGAAATGGCACGGAAAAGACACGGGACACCCGGGATCCCCGGCGCAGGAAAGCTTTTCCGGATCAGAGTTGAAGGACGGTAGGTGGCCTGGTGTGTGCCTCCGTCTTTCGGGTAGATGGGGCAGCCAAGAATGGGGAACACCTCATTTTGGTCATACAGGTTTATCTCACTCTGAGCGTTGTCCGAAGCACCAGGTGGCGCCGATAAGGACTGCGTGGTTGGGAGATGCGTGGGTGCGGGACTAAGGGTTTCCGATATGGAGGCCATGAGGGACAGTACCCCGGAGGCAGAAAGTTGGGGAAGCAGGCGAGCGTTCCAGACCGGACTTCGTGATGGGCCTGGCCCCATGGTAGAGCGCCAGGGATGGGACCCCTGCAGGCCGAGGATCCACGGGCGTTTTCCTCGCTGCAATCCATTTGTGGAGTGCCTCCTGGCGGCGATCGGGTGCGGGCACTCACAATGCCCTTCAAAGCCCCGGGGGGGGGCCGCCCAGCTGACGTGCGGCGCCCGAATGACTTCGCCGGGCGTTTTCCGGCCAATTCTCACGAGCGTTCTGCCCAAACCAGGATTGGTTTGGGCAGAACGCTCGTGAGAATTGGCCGGCGTAGGGCAGCCCTGCGGACCGCTCTGCTCTCCATGGCCCACGGCCCTTTCTCGCCCAGGGCATGTTGCTGCCGCTAAGAAATGGCACGGAAAAGACACGGTGCACCCGGACACGCAGGCGCAGTGGAGCGTTCCCAAAGCAGAGTTCTAGGACGGGTGGTGGCCTGGTGTGCGCCACCATCTTTCAGGTAGAGCCGGCAACCAAGGATGGGGATGACCTCATTTTGGTCATACATGTTTATCTCACTCTGAGCGTTGTCCGAAGCACCAGGAGGCGCCGATGGAGACTGCGTGGTTAGGAGATGCGTGGGTGTGGGACTAAGGGTTTCCGATATGGAGGCCATGAGGGACAGGACCCCAGAAGCTGAAGGTTGGGGAAGCAGGCGAGCGTTCCAGGTCGGACTTCGTGATGGGCCTGGCCCCATGGTAGAGCGCCAGGGATGGGACCCCTGCAGGCCGAGGATCCACGGGCGTTGTCCTCGCTGCAATCCATTTGTGGAGTGCCTCCTGTCGGCGATCGGGTGCCGGCACTCACAATGCCCTTCAAGGGCCCGGGGCGGTGGCCGCCAAGCTGACGTGCGGCGCCCGAATGACTTCGCCGGGCGTTTTCCGGCCAATTCTCACGAGCGTTCTGCCCAAACCAGGATTGGTTTGGGCAGAACGCGCGTGAGAATTGGCCGGCGTAGGGCAGCCCTGCGGAACGCCCTGCTCTCCATGGCCCAGGGCCCTTTCTCGCCCAGGGCATGTTGCTGCCGCTAAGAAATGGCACGGAAAAGACACGGTGCACCCGGACACGCCGGCGCAGTGGAGCGTTCCCAAAGCAGAGTTGAAGGATGGGTGGTGGCCTGGTGTGCGCCACCATCTTTCAGGTAGAGCCGGCAACCAAGGATGGGGATGACCTCATTTTGGTCATACATGTTTATCTCACTCTGAGCGTTGTCCGAAGCACCAGGAGGCGCCGATGGAGACTGCGTGGTTAGGAGATGCGTGGGTGTGGGACTAAGGGTTTCCGATATGGAGGCCATGAGGGACTGGACACCAGAAGCTGAAGGTTGGGGAAGCAGGCGAGCGTTCCAGGTCGGACTTCGTGATGGGCCTGGCCCCATGGTAGAGCGCCAGGGATGGGACCCCCGCAGGTCGAGGATCCACGGGCGTTGTCCTTGCTGCATTCCATCTTGTGGAGTGCCTGTTGGCGGCGATCGGGTGCGGACACTCACAATGCCCTCAAGGCCCCGGTGGGGGGCGGCCCAGCACACGTGCGGCGCCCGAATGACTTCGCCGGGCGTTTTCCGGCCAATTCTCACGAGCGTTCTGCCCAAACCAGGATTGGTTTGGGCAGAACGCTCGTGAGAATTGGCCGGCGTAGGGCAGCCCTGCGGACCGCCCTGCTCTCCATGGCCCAGGGCCCTTTCTCGCCCAGGGCATGTTGCTGCCGCCAAGAAATGGCACGGAAAAGACACGGGGCACCCGGGATCCCCGGCGCAGGAAAGCTTTTCCGGATCAGAGTTGAAGGACGGTAGGTGGCCTGGTGTGTGTTTACGTCTTTCGGGTAGATGGGGCGGCCAAGAATGGGGATGACCTCATTTTGGTCATACAGGTTTATCTCACTCTGAGCGTTGTCCGAAGCACCAGGTGGCGCCGATAAGGACTGCGTGGTTGGGAGATGCGTGGGTGCGGGACTAAGGGTTTCCGATATGGAGGCCATGAGGGACAGTACCCCGGAGGCAGAAAGTTGGGGAAGCAGGCGAGCGTTCCACACCGGACTTCGTGATGGGCCTGGCCCCATGGCAGAGCGCCAGGGATGGGACCCCTGCAGGCCGAGGATCCACGGGCGTTTTCCTCGCTGCAATCCATTTGTGGAGTGCCTCCTGGCGGCGATCGGGTGCGGGCACTCACAATGCCCTTCAAGGCCCCGGGGGGGGGCCGCCCAGCTGACGTGCGGCGCCCGAATGACTTCGCCGGGCGTTTTCTGGCCAATTCTCACGAGCGTTCTGCCCAAACCAGGATTGGTTTGGGCAGAACGCTCGAGAGAATTGGCCGGCGTAGGGCAGCCCTGCGGACCGCCGTGCTCTCCATGGCCCAGGGCCCTTTCTCGCCCAGGGCATGTTGCTGCCGCTAAGAAATGGCACGGAAAAGACACGGTGCACCCGGACACGCCCGCGCAGTGGAGCGTTCATAAATCAGAGTTGAAGGACGGGTGGTGGCCTGGTATGCGCCACCATCTTTCAGGTAAGCCGGCAACCAAGGATGGGGATGACCTCATTTTGGTCATACATGTTTATCTCACTCTGAGCGTTGTCCGAAGCACCAGGAGGCGCCGATGGAGACTGCGTGGTTAGGAGATGCGTGGGTGTGGGACTAAGGGTTTCCGATATGGAGGCCATGAGGGACAGGACCCCAGAAGCTGAAGGTTGGGGAAGCAGGCGAGCGTTCCAGGTCGGACTTCGTGATGGGCCTGGCCCCATGGTAGAGCGCCAGGGATGGGACCCCCGCAGGTCGAGGATCCACGGGCGTTGTCCTTGCTGCATTCCATCTTGTGGAGTGCCTGTTTGCGGCGATCGGGTGCGGACACTCACAATGCCCTCAAGGCCCCGGTGGGGGGCGGCCCAGCACACGTGCGGCGCCCGAATGACTTCGCCGGGCGTTTTCCGGCCAATTCTCACGAGCGTTCTGCCAAAACCAGGATTGGTTTGGGCAGAACGCTCATGAGAATTGGCCGGCGTAGGGCAGCCCTGCGGACCGCCCTGCTCTCCATGGCCCAGGGCCCTTTCTCGCCCAGGGCATATTGCTGCCGCCAAGAAATGGCACGGAAAAGACACGGGGCACCCGGGATCCCCGGCGAAGGAATGCTTTTCCGGATCAGAGTTGAAGGACGGTAGGTGGCCTGGTGTGTGCCTACGTCTTTCGGGTAGATGGGGCGGCCAAGAATGGGGATGACCTCATTTTGGTCATACAGGTTTATCTCACTCTGAGCGTTGTCCGAAGCACCAGGAGGCGCCGATAGAGACTGCGTGGTTGGGAGATGCGTGGGTGCGGGAATAAGGGTTTCCGATATGGAGGCCATGAGGGACTGGACCCCAGAAGCTGAAGGTTGGGGAAGCAGGCGAGCGTTCCAGGTCGGACTTCGTGATGGGCCTGGCCCCATGGTAGAGCGCCAGGGATGGGACCCCCGCAGGTCGAGGATCCACGGGCGTTGTCCTTGCTGCATTCCATCTTGTGGAGTGCCTGTTGGCGGCGATCGGGTGCGGACACTCACAATGCCCTCAAGGCCCCGGTGGGGGGCGGCCCAGCACACGTGGCGCCCGAATGACTTCGCCGGGCGTTTTCCGGCCAATTCTCACGAGCGTTCTGCCCAAACCAGGATTGGTTTGGGCAGAACGCTCGTGAGAATTGGCCGGCGTAGGGCAGCCCTGCGGACCGCCCTGCTCTCCATGGCCCAGGGCCCTTTCTCGCCCAGGGCATGTTGCTGCCGCCAAGAAATGGCACGGAAAAGACACGGGGCACCCGGGATCCCCGGCGCAGGAAAGCTTTTCCGGATCAGAGTTGAAGGACGGTAGGTGGCCTGGTGTGTGTTTACGTCTTTCGGGTAGAAGGGGCGGCCAAGAATGGGGATGACCTCATTTTGGTCATACAGGTTTATCTCACTCTGAGCGTTGTCCGAAGCACCAGGTGGCGCCGATAAGGACTGCGTGGTTGGGAGATGCGTGGGTGCGGGACTAAGGGTTTCCGATATGGAGGCCATGAGGGACAGTACCCCGGAGGCAGAAAGTTGGGGAAGCAGGCGAGCGTTCCACACCGGACTTCGTGATGGGCCTGGCCCCATGGTAGAGCGCCAGGGATGGGACCCCTGCAGGCCGAGGATCCACGGGCGTTTTCCTCGCTGCAATCCATTTGTGGAGTGCCTCCTGGCGGCGATCGGGTGCGGGCACTCACAATGCCCTTCAAGGCCCCGGGGGGGGGCCGCCCAGCTGACGTGCGGCGCCCAAATGACTTCGCCGGGCGTTTTCCGGCCAATTCTCACGAGCGTTCTGCCCAAACCAGGATTGGTTTGGGCAGAACGCTCGAGAGAATTGGCCGGCGTAGGGCAGCCCTGCGGACCGCCGTGCTCTCCATGGCCCAGGGCCCTTTCTCGCCCAGGGCATGTTGCTGCCGCTAAGAAATGGCACGGAAAAGACACGGTGCACCCGGACACGCCCGCGCAGTGGAGCGTTCATAAATCAGAGTTGAAGGACGGGTGGTGGCCTGGTATGCGCCACCATCTTTCAGGTAAGCCGGCAACCAAGGATGGGGATGACCTCATTTTGGTCATACATGTTTATCTCACTCTGAGCGTTGTCCGAAGCACCAGGAGGCGCCGATGGAGACTGCGTGGTTAGGAGATGCGTGGGTGTGGGACTAAGGGTTTCCGATATGGAGGCCATGAGGGACTGGACACCAGAAGCTGAAGGTTGGGGAAGCAGGCGAGCGTTCCAGGTCGGACTTCGTGATGGGCCTGGCCCCATGGTAGAGCGCCAGGGATGGGACCCCCGCAGGTCGAGGATCCACGGGCGTTGTCCTTGCTGCATTCCATCTTGTGGAGTGCCTGTTGGCGGCAATCGGGTGCGGACACTCACAATGCCCTCAAGGCCCCGGTGGGGGGCGGCCCAGCACACGTGCGGCGCCCGAATGACTTCGCCGGGCGTTTTCCGGCCAATTCTCACGAGCGTTCTGCCCAAACCAGGATTGGTTTGGGCAGAACGCTCGTGAGAATTGGCCGGCGTAGGGCAGCCCTGCGGACCGCCCTGCATCCATGGCCCAGGGCCCTTTCTCGCCCAGGGCATGTTGCTGCCGCCAAGAAATGGCACGGAAAAGACACGGGGCACCCGGGATCCCCGGCGCAGGAAAGCTTTTCCGGATCAGAGTTGAAGGACGGTAGGTGGCCTGGTGTGTGCCTACGTCTTTCGGGTAGATGGGGCGGCCAAGAATGGGGATGACCTCATTTTGGTCATACAGGTTTATCTCACTCTGAGCGTTGTCCGAAGCACCAGGTGGCGCCGATAGAGACTGCGTGGTTGGGAGATGCGTGGGTGCGGGACTAAGGGTTTCCAATATGGAGGCCATGAGGTTCAGTACCCCGGAGGCAGAAAGTTGGGGAAGCGGGCGAGCGTTCCAGACCGGACTTCGTGATGGGCCTGGCCCCATGATAGAGCGCCAGGGATGGGACCCCCGCAGGCCGAGGATCCACGGGCGTTGTCCTCGCTGCAATCCATTTGTGGAGAGCCTCTTGGCGGCGATCGGGTGCGGGCACTCACAATGCCCTTCAAGGCCCCGGGGGGGTGGCCGCCCAGCTGACGTGCGGCGCCCAAATGACTTCGCCGGGCGTTTTCCGGCCAATTCTCAGGAGCGTTCTGCCCAAACCAGGATTGGTTTGGGCAGAACGCTCGTGAGAATTGGCCGGCGTAGGGCAGCCCTGCGGACCGCCCTGCTCTCCATGGCCCAGGGCCCTTTCTCTCCCAGGGCATGTTGCTGCCCTCAAGAAATGGCACGGAAAAGACACGGGACACCCGGGATCCCCGGCGCAGGAAAGCTTTTCCGGATCAGAGTTGAAGGACGGTAGGTGGCCTGGTGTGTGCTTCCGTCTTTCGGGTAGATGGGGCGGCCAAGAATGGGGATGACCTCATTTTGGTCATACAGGTTTATCTCACTCTGAGCGTTGTCCGAAGCACCAGGAGGCGCCGATGGAGACTGCGTGGTTAGGAGATGCGTGGGTGTGGGACTAAGGGTTTCCGATATGGAGGCCATGAGTGACAGTACCCCTGAGGCAGAAAGTTGGGGAAGCAGGCGAGCGTTCCAGACCAGACTTCGTGATGGGCCGGGCCCCATGGTAGAGCGCCAGGGATGGGACCCCTGCAGGCCGAGGATCCACGGGCGTTGTCCTCGCTGCAATCCATTTGTGGAGTGCCTCCTGGCGGCGATCGGGTGCGGGCACTCACAATGCCCTTCAAGGCCCCGGGGGGGTGGCCGCCCAGCTGACGTGCGGCACCCGAATGACTTCGCCGGGCGTTTTACGGCCAATTCTCACGAGCGTTCTGCCCAAACCAGGATTGGTTTGGGCAGAACGCTCGTGAGAATTGGCCGGCGTAGGGCAGCCCTGCGGACCGCCCTGCTCTCCATGGCCCAGGGCCCTTTCTCGCCCAGGGCATGTTGCTGCCGCTAAGAAATGGCACGGAAAAGACACGGTGCACCCGGACACGCCCGCGCAGTGGAGCGTTCATAAAGCAGAGTTGAAGGACGGGTGGTGGCCTGGTGTGCGCCACCATCTTTCAGGTAAGCCGGCAACCAAGGATGGGGATGACCTCATTTTGGTCATACATGTTTATCTCACTCTGAGCGTTGTCCGAAGCACCAGGAGGCGCCGATGGAGACTGCGTGGTTAGGAGATGCGTGGGTGTGGGACTAAGGGTTTCCGATATGGAGGCCATGAGGGACTGGACCCCAGAAGCTGAAGGTTGGGGAAGCAGGCGAGCGTTCCAGGTCGGACTTCGTGATGGGCCTGGCCCCATGGTAGAGCGCCAGGGATGGGACCCCCGCAGGTCGAGGATCCACGGGCGTTGTCCTTGCTGCATTCCATCTTGTGGAGTGCCTGTTGGCGGCGATCGGGTGCGGACACTCACAATGCCCTCAAGGCCCCGGTGGGGGGCGGCCCAGCACACGTGCGGCGCCCGAATGACTTCGCCGGGCGTTTTCCGGCCAATTCTCACGAGCGTTCTGCCCAAACCAGGATTGGTTTGGGCAGAACGCTCGTGAGAATTGGCCGGCGTAGGGCAGCCCTGCGGACCGCCCTGCTCTCCATGGCCCAGGGCCCTTTCTCGCCCAGGGCATGTTGCTGCCGCCAAGAAATGGCACGGAAAAGACACGGGGCACCCGGGATCCCCGGCGCAGGAAAGCTTTTCCGGATCAGAGATGAAGGACGGTAGGTGGCCTGGTGTGTGCCTACGTCTTTCGGGTAGATGGGGCGGCCAGAATGGGGATGACCTCATTTTGGTCATACAGGTTTATCTCACTCTGAGCGATGTCCGAAGCCCCAGGTGGCGCCGATAGAGACTGCGTGGTTGGGAGATGCGTGGATGCGGGACTAAGGGTTTCCGATATGGAGGCCATGAGGGACAGTACCCCGGGGGCAGAAAGTTGGGGAAGCAGGCGAGCGTTCCAGACCGGACTTCGTGATGGGCCTGGCGCCATGGTAGAGCGCCAGGGATGGGACCCCTGCAGGCCGAGGATCCACGGGCGTTGTCCTCGCTGCAATCCATTTGTGGAGTGCCTCCTGTCGGCGATCGGGTGCCGGCACTCACAATGCCCTTCAAGGGCCCGGGGGGGTGGCCTCCCAGCTGACGTGCGGCGCCCGAATGACTTCGCCGGGCGTTTTCCGGCCAATTCTCACGAGCGTTCTGCCCAAACCAGGATTGGTTTGGGCAGAACGCGCGTGAGAATTGGCCGGCGTAGGGCAGCCCTGCGGAACGCCCTGCTCTCCATGGCCCAGGGCCCTTTCTCGCCCAGGGCATGTTGCTGCCGCTAAGAAATGGCACGGAAAAGACACGGTGCACCCGGACACGCCGGCGCAGTGGAGCGTTCCCAAAGCAGAGTTGAAGGATGGGTGGTGGCCTGGTGTGGGCCACCATCTTTCAGGTAGAGCCGGCAACCAAGGATGGGGATGACCTCATTTTGGTCATACATGTTTATCTCACTCTGAGCGTTGTCCGAAGCACCAGGAGGCGCCGATGGAGACTGCGTGGTTAGGAGATGCGTGGGTGTGGGACTAAGTTTTCCGATATGCAGGCCATGAGGGACAGGACCCCAGAAGCTGAAGGTTGGGGAAGCAGGCGAGCGTTCCAGACCGGACTTCGTGATGGGCCTGGCCCCATGGTAGAGCGCCAGGGATGGGACCCCTGCAGGCCGAGGATCCACGGGCGTTGTCCTCGCTGCAATCCATTTGTGGAGTGCCTCCTGTCGGCGATCGGGTGCCGGCACTCACAATGCCCTTCAAGGGCCCGGGGGGGTGGCCGCCCAGCTGACGTGCGGCGCCCGAATGACTTCGCCGGGCGTTTTCCGGCCAATTCTCACGAGCGTTCTGCCCAAACCAGGATTGGTTTGGCAAAACGCGCGTGAGAATTGGCCGGCGTAGGGCAGCCCTGCGGAACGCCCTGCTCTCCATGGCCCAGGGCCCTTTCTCGCCCAGGGCATGTTGCTGCCGCTAAGAAATGGCACGGAAAAGACACGGTGCACCCGGACACGCCGGCGCAGTGGAGCGTTCCCAAAGCAGAGTTGAAGGATGGGTGGTGGCCTGGTGTGCGCCACCATCTTTCAGGTAGAGCCGGCAACCAAGGATGGGGATGACCTCATTTTGGTCATACATGTTTATCTCACTCTGAGCGTTGTCCGAAGCACCAGGAGGCGCCGATGGAGACTGCGTGGTTAGGAGATGCGTGGGTGTGGGACTAAGGGTTTCCGATATGCAGGCCATGAGGGACTGGACCCCAGAAGCTGAAGGTTGGGGAAGCAGGCGAGCGTTCCAGGTCGGACTTCGTGATGGGCCTGGCCCCATGGTAGAGCGCCAGGGATGGGACCCCCGCAGGTCGAGGATCCACGGGCGTTGTCCTTGCTGCATTCCATCTTGTGGAGTGCCTGTTGGCGGCGATCGGGTGCGGACACTCACAATGCCCTGAAGGCCCCGGTGGGGGGCGGCCCAGCACACGTTGGGTGCCCGAATGACTTCGCCGGGCGTTTTCCGGCCAATTCTCACGAGCGTTCTGCCCAAACCAGGATTGGTTTGGGCAGAACGCTCGTGAGAATTGGCCGGCGTAGGGCAGCCCTGCGGACCGCCCTGCTCTCCATGGCCCAGGGCCCTTTCTCGCCCAGGGCATGTTGCTCCCGCCAAGAAATGGCACGGAAAAGACACGGGGCACCCGGGATCCCCGGCGCAGGAAAGCTTTTCCGGATCAGAGTTGAAGGACGGTAGGTGGCCTGGTGTGTGTTTACGTCTTTCGGGTAGATGGGGCGGCCAAGAATGGGGATGACCTCATTTTGGTCATACAGGTTTATCTCACTCTGAGCGTTGTCCGAAGCACCAGGTGGCGCCGATAAGGACTGCGTGGTTGGGAGATGCGTGGGTGCGGGACTAAGGGTTTCCGATATGGAGGCCATGAGGGACAGTACCCCGGAGGCAGAAAGTTGGGGAAGCAGGCGAGCGTTCCAGACCGGACTTCGTGATGGGCCTGGCCCCATGGTAGAGCGCCAGGGATGGGACCCCTGCAGGCCGAGGATCCACGGGCGTTTTCCTCGCTGCAATCCATTTGTGGAGTGCCTCCTGGCGGCGATCGGGTGCGGGCACTCACAATGCCCTTCAAAGCCCCGGGGGGGGGCCGCCCAGCTGACGTGCGGCGCCCGAATGACTTCGCCGGGCGTTTTCCGGCCAATTCTCACGAGCGTTCTGCCCAAACCAGGATTGGTTTGGGCAGAACGCTCGTGAGAATTGGCCGGCGTAGGGCAGCCCTGCGGACCGCTCTGCTCTCCATGGCCCACGGCCCTTTCTCGCCCAGGGCATGTTGCTGCCGCTAAGAAATGGCACGGAAAAGACACGGTGCACCCGGACACGCCGGCGCAGTGGAGCGTTCCCAAAGCAGAGTTCTAGGACGGGTGGTGGCCTGGTGTGCGCCACCATCTTTCAGGTAGAGCCGGCAACCAAGGATGGGGATGACCTCATTTTGGTCATACATGTTTATCTCACTCTGAGCGTTGTCCGAAGCACCAGGAGGCGCCGATGGAGACTGCGTGGTTAGGAGATGCGTGGGTGTGGGACTAAGGGTTTCCGATATGGAGGCCATGAGGGACAGGACCCCAGAAGCTGAAGGTTGGGGAAGCAGGCGAGCGTTCCAGGTCGGACTTCGTGATGGGCCTGGCCCCATGGTAGAGCGCCAGGGATGGGACCCCTGCAGGCCGAGGATCCACGGGCGTTGTCCTCGCTGCAATCCATTTGTGGAGTGCCTCCTGTCGGCGATCGGGTGCCGGCACTCACAATGCCCTTCAAGGGCCCGGGGCGGTGGCCGCCAAGCTGACGTGCGGCGCCCGAATGACTTCGCCGGGCGTTTTCCGGCCAATTCTCACGAGCGTTCTGCCCAAACCAGGATTGGTTTGGGCAGAACGCGCGTGAGAATTGGCCGGCGTAGGGCAGCCCTGCGGAACGCCCTGCTCTCCATGGCCCAGGGCCCTTTCTCGCCCAGGGCATGTTGCTGCCGCTAAGAAATGGCACGGAAAAGACAAGGTGCACCCGGACACGCCGGCGCAGTGGAGCGTTCCCAAAGCAGAGTTGAAGGATGGGTGGTGGCCTGGTGTGCGCCACCATCTTTCAGGTAGAGCCGGCAACCAAGGATGGGGATGACCTCATTTTGGTCATACATGTTTATCTCACTCTGAGCGTTGTCCGAAGCACCAGGAGGCGCCGATGGAGACTGCGTGGTTAGGAGATGCGTGGGTGTGGGACTAAGGGTTTCCGATATGGAGGCCATGAGGGACTGGACACCAGAAGCTGAAGGTTGGGGAAGCAGGCGAGCGTTCCAGGTCGGACTTCGTGATGGGCCTGGCCCCATGGTAGAGCGCCAGGGATGGGACCCCCGCAGGTCGAGGATCCACGGGCGTTGTCCTTGCTGCATTCCATCTTGTGGAGTGCCTGTTGGCGGCGATCGGGTGCGGACACTCACAATGCCCTCAAGGCCCCGGTGGGGGGCGGCCCATCACACGTGCGGCGCCCGAATGACTTCGCCGGGCGTTTTCCGGCCAATTCTCACGAGCGTTCTGCCCAAACCAGGATTGGTTTGGGCAGAACGCTCGTGAGAATTGGCCGGCGTAGGGCAGCCCTGCGGACCGCCCTGCTCTCCATGGCCCAGGGCCCTTTCTCGCCCAGGGCATGTTGCTGCCGCCAAGAAATGGCACGGAAAAGACACGGGGCACCCGGGATCCCCGGCGCAGGAAAGCTTTTCCGGATCAGAGTTGAAGGACGGTAGGTGGCCTGGTGTGTGTTTACGTCTTTCGGGTAGATGGGGCGGCCAAGAATGGGGATGACCTCATTTTGGTCATACAGGTTTATCTCACTCTGAGCGTTGTCCGAAGCACCAGGTGGCGCCGATAAGGACTGCGTGGTTGGGAGATGCGTGGGTGCGGGACTAAGGGTTTCCGATATGGAGGCCATGAGGGACAGTACCCCGGAGGCAGAAAGTTGGGGAAGCAGGCGAGCGTTCCACACCGGACTTCGTGATGGTCCTGGCCCCATGGTAGAGCGCCAGGGATGGGACCCCTGCAGGCCGAGGATCCACGGGCGTTTTCCTCGCTGCAATCCATTTGTGGAGTGCCTCCTGGCGGCGATCGGGTGCGGGCACTCACAATGCCCTTCAAGGCCCCGGGGGGGGGCCGCCCAGCTGACGTGCGGCGCCCGAATGACTTCGCCGGGCGTTTTCTGGCCAATTCTCACGAGCGTTCTGCCCAAACCAGGATTGGTTTGGGCAGAACGCTCGAGAGAATTGGCCGGCGTAGGGCAGCCCTGCGGACCGCCGTGCTCTCCATGGCCCAGGGCCCTTTCTCGCCCAGGGCATGTTGCTGCCGCTAAGAAATGGCACGGAAAAGACACGGTGCACCCGGACACGCCCGCGCAGTGGAGCGTTCATAAATCAGAGTTGAAGGACGGGTGGTGGCCTGGTATGCGCCACCATCTTTCAGGTAAGCCGGCAACCAAGGATGGGGATGACCTCATTTTGGTCATACATGTTTATCTCACTCTGAGCGTTGTCCGAAGCACCAGGAGGCGCCGATGGAGACTGCGTGGTTAGGAGATGCGTGGGTGTGGGACTAAGGGTTTCCGATATGGAGGCCATGAGGGACTGGACCCCAGAAGCTGAAGGTTGGGGAAGCAGGCGAGCGTTCCAGGTCGGACTTCGTGATGGGCCTGGCCCCATGGTAGAGCGCCAGGGATGGGACCCCCGCAGGTCGAGGATCCACGGGCGTTGTCCTTGCTGCATTCCATCTTGTGGAGTGCCTGTTGGCGGCAATCGGGTGCGGACACTCACAATGCCCTCAAGGCCCCGGTGGGGGGCGGCCCAGCACACGTGCGGCGCCCGAATGACTTCGCCGGGCGTTTTCCGGCCAATTCTCACGAGCGTTCTGCCCAAACCAGGATTGGTTTGGGCAGAACGCTCGTGAGAATTGGCCGGCGTAGGGCAGCCCTGCGGACCGCCCTGCATCCATGGCCCAGGGCCCTTTCTCGCCCAGGGCATGTTGCTGCCGCCAAGAAATGGCACGGAAAAGACACGGGGCACCCGGGATCCCCGGCGCAGGAAAGCTTTTCCGGATCAGAGTTAAAGGACGGTAGGTGGCCTGGTGTGTGCCTACGTCTTTCGGGTAGATGGGGCGGCCAAGAATGGGGATGACCTCATTTTGGTCATACAGGTTTATCTCACTCTGAGCGTTGTCCGAAGCACCAGGTGGCGCCGATAGAGACTGCGTGGTTGGGAGATGCGTGGGTGCGGGACTAAGGGTTTCCGATATGGAGGCCATGAGGGACAGTACCCCGGAGGCAGAAAGTTGGGGAAGCGGGCGAGCGTTCCAGACCGGACTTCGTGATGGGCCTGGCCCCATGATAGAGCGCCAGGGATGGGACCCCCAAAGGCCGAGGATCCACGGGCGTTGTCCTCGCTGCAATCCATTTGTGGAGAGCCTCTTGGCGGCGATCGGGTGCGGGCACTCACAATGCCCTTCAAGGCCCCGGGGGGGTGGCCGCCCAGCTGACGTGCGGCGCCCAAATGACTTCGCCGGGCGTTTTCCGGCCAATTCTCACGAGCGTTCTGCCCAAACCAGGATTGGTTTGGGCAGAACGCTCGTGAGAATTGGCCGGCGTAGGGCAGCCCTGCGGACCGCCCTGCTCTCCATGGCCCAGGGCCCTTTCTCTCCCAGGGCATGTTGCTGCCGCTAAGAAATGGCACGGAAAAGACACGGGACACCCGGGATCCCCGGCGCAGGAAAGCTTTTCCGGATCAGAGTTGAAGGACGGTAGGTGGCCTGGTGTGTGCCTCCGTCTTTCGGGTAGATGGGGCGGCCAAGAATGGGGATGACCTCATTTTGGTCATACAGGTTTATCTCACTCTGAGCGTTGTCCGAAGCACCAGGTGGCGCCGATAAGGACTGCGTGGTTGGGAGATGCGTGGGTGCGGGACTAAGGGTTTCCGATATGGAGGCCATGAGGGACAGTACCCCGGAGGCAGAAAGTTGGGAAAGCAGGCGAGCGTTTCAGACCGGACCCCGTGATGGGCCTGGCCCCATGGTAGAGCGCCAGGGATGGGACCCCTGCAGGCCGAGGATCCACGGGCGTTGTCCTCGCTGCAATCCATTTGTGGAGTGCCTCCTGGCGGCGATCGGGTGCGGGCACTCACAATGCCCTTCAAGGTCCCGGGGGGGTGGCCGCCCAGCTGACGTGCGGCGCCCGAATGACTTCGCCGGGCGTTTTCCGGCCAATTCTCACGAGCGTTCTTCCCAAACCAGGATTGGTTTGGGCAGAACGCTCGTGAGAATTGGCCGGCGTAGGGCAGCCCTGCGGACCGCCCTGCTCTCCATGGCCCAGGGCCCTTTCTCGCCCAGGGCATGTTGCTGCCGCTAAGAAATGGCACGGAAAAGACACGGTGCACCCGGACACGCCGGCGCAGTGGATCCTTCCCAAAGCAGAGTTGAAGGACGGGTGGTGGCCTGGTGTGCGCCACCATCTTTCAGGTAGAGCCGGCAACCAAGGATGGGGATGACCTCATTTTGGTCATACATGTTTATCTCACTCTGAGCGTTGTCCGAAGCACCAGGAGGCGCCGATGGAGACTGCGTGGTTAGGAGATGCGTGGGTGTGGGACTAAGGGTTTCCGATATGGAGGCCATGAGGGACAGGACCCCAGAAGCTGAAGGTTGGGGAAGCAGGCGAGCGTTCCAGGTCGGACTTCGTGATGGGCCTGGCCCCATGGTAGAGCGCCAGGGATGGGACCCCCGCAGGTCGAGGATCCACGGGCGTTGTCCTTGCTGCATTCCATCTTGTGGAGTGCCTGTTTGCGGCGATCGGGTGCGGACACTCACAATGCCCTCAAGGCCCCGGTGGGGGGCGGCCCAGCACACGTGCGGCGCCCGAATGACTTCGCCGGGCGTTTTCCGGCCAATTCTCACGAGCGTTCTGCCAAAACCAGGATTGGTTTGGGCAGAACGCTCATGAGAATTGGCCGGCGTAGGGCAGCCCTGCGGACCGCCCTGCTCTCCATGGCCCAGGGCCCTTTCTCGCCCAGGGCATATTGCTGCCGCCAAGAAATGGCACGGAAAAGACACGGGGCACCCGGGATCCCCGGCGAAGGAATGCTTTTCCGGATCAGAGTTGAAGGACGGTAGGTGGCCTGGTGTGTGCCTACGTCTTTCGGGTAGATGGGGCGGCCAAGAATGGGGATGACCTCATTTTGGTCATACAGGTTTATCTCACTCTGAGCGTTGTCCGAAGCACCAGGTGGCGCCGATAGAGACTGCGTGGTTGGGAGATGCGTGGGTGCGGGAATAAGGGTTTCCGATATGGAGGCCATGAGGGACAGTACCCCTGAGGCAGAAAGTTGGGGAAGCAGGCGAGCGTTCCAGACCAGACTTCGTGATGGGCCTGGCCCCATGGTAGAGCGCCAGGGATGGGACCCCTGCAGGCCGAGGATCCACGGGCGTTGTCCTCGCTGCAATCCATTTGTGGAGTGCCTCCTGGCGGCGATCGGGTGCGGGCACTCACAATGCCCTTCAAGGCCCCGGGGGGGTGGCCGCCCAGCTGACGTGCGGCGCCCGAATGACTTCGCCGGGCGTTTTACGGCCAATTCTCACGAGCGTTCTGCCCAAACCAGGATTGGTTTGGGCAGAACGCTCGTGAGAATTGGCCGGCGTAGGGCAGCCCTGCGGACCGCCCTGCTCTCCATGGCCCAGGGCCCTTTCTCGCCCAGGGCATGTTGCTGCCGCTAAGAAATGGCACGGAAAAGACACGGTGCACCCGGACACGCCGGCGCAGTGGAGCGTTCCCAAAGCAGAGTTGAAGGACGGGTGGTGGCCTGGTGTGCGCCACCATCTTTCAGGTAGAGCCGGCAACCAAGGATGGGGATGACCTCATTTTGGTCATACATGTTTATCTCACTCTGAGCGTTGTCCGAAGCACCAGGAGGCGCCGATGGAGACTGCGTGGTTAGGAGATGCGTGGGTGTGGGACTAAGGGTTTCCGATATGGAGGTCATGAGGGACAGGACCCCAGAAGCTGAAGGTTGGGGAAGCAAGCGAGCGTTCCAGGTCGGACTTCGTGATGGGCCTGGCCCCATGGTAGAGCGCCAGGGATGGGACCCCTGCAGGCCGAGGATCCACGGGCGTTGTCCTCGCTGCAATCCATTTGTGGAGTGCCTCCTGTCGGCGATCGGGTGCCGGCACTCACAATGCCCTTCAAGGGCCCGGGGCGGTGGCCGCCAAGCTGACGTGCGGCGCCCGAATGACTTCGCCGGGCGTTTTCCGGCCAATTCTCACGAGCGTTCTGCCCAAACCAGGATTGGTTTGGGCAGAACGCGCGTGAGAATTGGCCGGCGTAGGGCAGCCCTGCGGAACGCCCTGCTCTCCATGGCCCAGGGCCCTTTCTCGCCCAGGGCATGTTGCTGCCGCTAAGAAATGGCACGGAAAAGACACGGTGCACCCGGACACGCCGGCGCAGTGGAGCGTTCCCAAAGCAGAGTTGAAGGATGGGTGGTGGCCTGGTGTGCGCCACCATCTTTCAGGTAGAGCCGGCAACCAAGGATGGGGATGACCTCATTTTGGTCATATATGTTTATCTCACTCTGAGCGTTGTCCGAAGCACCAGGAGGCGCCGATGGAGACTGCGTGGTTAGGAGATGCGTGGGTGTGGGACTAAGGGTTTCCGATATGGAGGCCATGAGGGACTGGACCCCAGAAGCTGAAGGTTGGGGAAGCAGGCGAGCGTTCCAGGTCGGACTTCGTGATGGGCCTGGCCCCATGGTAGAGCGCCAGGGATGGGACCCCCGCAGGTCGAGGATCCACGGGCGTTGCCTTGCTGCATTCCATCTTGTGGAGTGCCTGTTGGCGGCGATCGGGTGCGGACACTCACAATGCCCTCAAGGCCCCGGTGGGGGGCGGCCCAGCACACGTGGCGCCCGAATGACTTCGCCGGGCGTTTTCCGGCCAATTCTCACGAGCGTTCTGCCCAAACCAGGATTGGTTTGGGCAGAACGCTCGTGAGAATTGGCCGGCGTAGGGCAGCCCTGCGGACCGCCCTGCTCTCCATGGCCCAGGGCCCTTTCTCGCCCAGGGCATGTTGCTGCCGCCAAGAAATGGCACGGAAAAGACACGGGGCACCCGGGATCCCCGGCGCAGGAAAGCTTTTCCGGATCAGAGTTGAAGGACGGTAGGTGGCCTGGTGTGTGTTTACGTCTTTCGGGTAGAAGGGGCGGCCAAGAATGGGGATGACCTCATTTTGGTCATACAGGTTTATCTCACTCTGAGCGTTGTCCGAAGCACCAGGTGGCGCCGATAAGGACTGCGTGGTTGGGAGATGCGTGGGTGCGGGACTAAGGGTTTCCGATATGGAGGCCATGAGGGACAGTACCCCGGAGGCAGAAAGTTGGGGAAGCAGGCGAGCGTTCCACACCGGACTTCGTGATGGGCCTGGCCCCATGGTAGAGCGCCAGGGATGGGACCCCTGCAGGCCGAGGATCCACGGGCGTTTTCCTCGCTGCAATCCATTTGTGGAGTGCCTCCTGGCGGCGATCGGGTGCGGGCACTCACAATGCCCTTCAAGGCCCCGGGGGGGGGCCGCCCAGCTGACGTGCGGCGCCCAAATGACTTCGCCGGGCGTTTTCCGGCCAATTCTCACGAGCGTTCTGCCCAAACCAGGATTGGTTTGGGCAGAACGCTCGAGAGAATTGGCCGGCGTAGGGCAGCCCTGCGGACCGCCGTGCTCTCCATGGCCCAGGGCCCTTTCTCGCCCAGGGCATGTTGCTGCCGCTAAGAAATGGCACGGAAAAGACACGGTGCACCCGGACACGCCCGCGCAGTGGAGCGTTCATAAATCAGAGTTGAAGGACGGGTGGTGGCCTGGTATGCGCCACCATCTTTCAGGTAAGCCGGCAACCAAGGATGGGGATGACCTCATTTTGGTCATACATGTTTATCTCACTCTGAGCGTTGTCCGAAGCACCAGGAGGCGCCGATGGAGACTGCGTGGTTAGGAGATGCGTGGGTGTGGGACTAAGGGTTTCCGATATGGAGGCCATGAGGGACTGGACCCCAGAAGCTGAAGGTTGGGGAAGCAGGCGAGCGTTCCAGGTCGGACTTCGTGATGGGCCTGGCCCCATGGTAGAGCGCCAGGGATGGGACCCCCGCAGGTCGAGGATCCACGGGCGTTGTCCTTGCTGCATTCCATCTTGTGGAGTGCCTGTTGGCGGCGATCGGGTGCGGACACTCACAATGCCCTCAAGGCCCCGGTGGGGGGCGGCCCAGCACACGTGCGGCGCCCGAATGACTTCGCCGGGCGTTTTCCGGCCAATTCTCACGAGCGTTCTGCCCAAACCAGGATTGGTTTGGGCAGAACGCTCGTGAGAATTGGCCGGCGTAGGGCAGCCCTGCGGACCGCCCTGCTCTCCATGGCCCAGGGCCCTTTCTCGCCCAGGGCATGTTGCTGCCGCCAAGAAATGGCACGGAAAAGACACGGGGCACCCGGGATCCCCGGCGCAGGAAAGCTTTTCCGGATCAGAGTTGAAGGACGGTAGGTGGCCTGGTGTGTGTTTACGTCTTTCGGGTAGATGGGGCGGCCAAGAATGGGGATGACCTCATTTTGGTCATACAGGTTTATCTCACTCTGAGCGTTGTCCGAAGCACCAGGTGGCGCCGATAAGGACTGCGTGGTTGGGAGATGCGTGGGTGCGGGACTAAGGGTTTCCGATATGGAGGCCATGAGGGACAGTACCCCGGAGGCAGAAAGTTGGGGAAGCAGGCAAGCGTTCCAGACCGGACTTCGTGATGGGCCTGGCCCCATGGTAGAGCGCCAGGGATGGGACCCCTGCAGGCCGAGGATCCACGGGCGTTTTCCTCGCTGCAATCCATTTGTGGAGTGCCTCCTGGCGGCGATCGGGTGCGGGCACTCACAATGCCCTTCAAGGCCCCGGGGGCGGTGGCCGCCCAGCTGACGTGCGGCGCCCGAATGACTTCGCCGGGCGTTTTCCGGCCAATTCTCACGAGCGTTCTGCCCAAACCAGGATTGGTTTGGGCAGAACGCTCGTGAGAATTGGCCGGCGTAGGGCAGCCCTGCGGACCGCCCTGCTCTCCATGGCCCAGGGCCCTTTCTCGCCCAGGGCATGTTGCTGCCGCCAAGAAATGGCACGGAAAAGACACGGGGCACCCGGGATCCCCGGCGCAGGAAAGCTTTTCCGGATCAGAGTTGAAGGACGGTAGGTGGCCTGGTGTGTGTTTACGTCTTTCGGGTAGATGGGGCGGCCAAGAATGGGGATGACCTCATTTTGGTCATACAGGTTTATCTCACTCTGAGCGTTGTCCGAAGCACCAGGTGGCGCCGATAAGGACTGCGTGGTTGGGAGATGCGTGGGTGCGGGACTAAGGGTTTCCGATATGGAGGCCATGAGGGACAGTACCCCGGAGGCAGAAAGTTGGGGAAGCAGGCGAGCGTTCCAGACCGGACTTCGTGATGGGCCTGGCCCCATGGTAGAGCGCCAGGGATGGGACCCCTGCAGGCCGAGGATCCACGGGCGTTTTCCTCGCTGCAATCCATTTGTGGAGTGCCTCCTGGCGGCGATCGGGTGCGGGCACTCACAATGCCCTTCAAGGCCCCGGGGGGGGGGCCGCCCAGCTGACGTGCGGCGCCCGAATGACTTCGCCGGGCGTTTTCCGGCCAATTCTCACGAGCGTTCTGCCCAAACCAGGATTGGTTTGGGCAGAACGCGCGTGAGAATTGGCCGGCGTAGGGCAGCCCTGCGGAACGCCCTGCTCTCCCTGGCCCAGGGCCCTTTCTCGCCCAGGGCATGTTGCTGCCGCTAAGAAATGTCACGGAAAAGACACGGTGCACCCGGAAACGCCGGCGCAGTGGAGCGTTCCCAAAGCAGAGTTGAAGGATGGGTGGTGGCCTGGTGTGGTCCACCATCTTTCAGGTAGAGCCGGCAACCAAGGATGGGGATGACCTCATTTTGGTCATACATGTTTATCTCACTCTGAGCGTTGTCCGAAGCACCAGGAGGCGCCGATGGAGACTGCGTGGTTAGGAGATGCGTGGGTGTGGGACTAAGTTTTCCGATATGCAGGCCATGAGGGACAGGACCCCAGAAGCTGAAGGTTGGGGAAGCAGGCGAGCGTTCCAGACCGGACTTCGTGATGGGCCTGGCCCCATGGTAGAGCGCCAGGGATGGGAGCCCCGCAGGTCGAGGATCCACGGGCGTTGTCCTTGCTGCATTCCATCTTTTGGAGTGCCTGTTGGCAGCGATCGGGTGCGGACACTCACAATGCCCTCAATGCCCCGGTGGGGGGCGGCCCAGCACACGTGCTCGCCCGAATGACTTCGCCGGGCGTTTTCCGGCCAATTCTCACGAGCGTTCTGCCCAAACCAGGAGGTTTGGGCAGAACGCTCGTGAGAATTGGCCGGCGTAGGGCAGCCCTGCGGACCGCCCTGCTCTCCATGGCCCAGGGCCCTTTCTCGCCCAGGGCATGTTGCTGCCGCCAAGAAATGGCACGGAAAAGACACGGGGCACCCGGGATCCCCGGCGCAGGAAAGCTTTTCCGGATCAGAGTTGAAGGACGGTAGGTGGCCTGGTGTGTGCCTACGTCTTTCAGGTAGATGGGGCGGCCAGAATGGGGATGACCTCATTTTTGTCATACAGGTTTATCTCACTCTGAGCGTTGTCCGAAGCCCCAGGTGGCGCCGATAGAGACTGCGTGGTTGGGAGATGCGTGGGTGCGGGACTAAGGGTTTCCGATATGGAGGCCATGAGGGACAGTACCCCGGAGGCAGAAAGTTGGGGAAGCAGGCAAGCGTTCCAGACCGGACTTCGTGATGGGCCTGGCCCCATGGTAGAGCGCCAGGGATGGGACCCCTGCAGGCCGAGGATCCACGGGCGTTTTCCTCGCTGCAATCCATTTGTGGAGTGCCTCCTGGCGGCGATCGGGTGCGGGCACTCACAATGCCCTTCAAGGCCCCGGGGGCGGTGGCCGCCCAGCTGACGTGCGGCGCCCGAATGACTTCGCCGGGCGTTTTCCGGCCAATTCTCACGAGCGTTCTGCCCAAACCAGGATTGGTTTGGGCAGAACGCTCGTGAGAATTGGCCGGCGTAGGGCAGCCCTGCGGACCGCCCTGCTCTCCATGGCCCAGGGCCCTTTCTCGCCCAGGGCATGTTGCTGCCGCCAAGAAATGGCACGGAAAAGACACGGGGCACCCGGGATCCCCGGCGCAGGAAAGCTTTTCCGGATCAGAGTTGAAGGACGGTAGGTGGCCTGGTGTGTGTTTACGTCTTTCGGGTAGATGGGGCGGCCAAGAATGGGGATGACCTCATTTTGGTCATACAGGTTTATCTCACTCTGAGCGTTGTCCGAAGCACCAGGTGGCGCCGATAAGGACTGCGTGGTTGGGAGATGCGTGGGTGCGGGACTAAGGGTTTCCGATATGGAGGCCATGAGGGACAGTACCCCGGAGGCAGAAAGTTGGGGAAGCAGGCAAGCGTTCCAGACCGGACTTCGTGATGGGCCTGGCCCCATGGTAGAGCGCCAGGGATGGGACCCCTGCAGGCCGAGGATCCACGGGCGTTTTCCTCGCTGCAATCCATTTGTGGAGTGCCTCCTGGCGGCGATCGGGTGCGGGCACTCACAATGCCCTTCAAGGCCCCGGGGGCGGTGGCCGCCCAGCTGACGTGCGGCGCCCGAATGACTTCGCCGGGCGTTTTCCGGCCAATTCTCACGAGCGTTCTGCCCAAACCAGGATTGGTTTGGGCAGAACGCTCGTGAGAATTGGCCGGCGTAGGGCAGCCCTGCGGACCGCCCTGCTCTCCATGGCCCAGGGCCCTTTCTCGCCCAGGGCATGTTGCTGCCGCCAAGAAATGGCACGGAAAAGACACGGGGCACCCGGGATCCCCGGCGCAGGAAAGCTTTTCCGGATCAGAGTTGAAGGACGGTAGGTGGCCTGGTGTGTGTTTACGTCTTTCGGGTAGATGGGGCGGCCAAGAATGGGGATGACCTCATTTTGGTCATACAGGTTTATCTCACTCTGAGCGTTGTCCGAAGCACCAGGTGGCGCCGATAAGGACTGCGTGGTTGGGAGATGCGTGGGTGCGGGACTAAGGGTTTCCGATATGGAGGCCATGAGGGACAGTACCCCGGAGGCAGAAAGTTGGGGAAGCAGGCGAGCGTTCCAGACCGGACTTCGTGATGGGCCTGGCCCCATGGTAGAGCGCCAGGGATGGGACCCCTGCAGGCCGAGGATCCACGGGCGTTTTCCTCGCTGCAATCCATTTGTGGAGTGCCTCCTGGCGGCGATCGGGTGCGGGCACTCACAATGCCCTTCAAGGCCCCGGGGGGGGGGCCGCCCAGCTGACGTGCGGCGCCCGAATGACTTCGCCGGGCGTTTTCCGGCCAATTCTCACGAGCGTTCTGCCCAAACCAGGATTGGTTTGGGCAGAACGCGCGTGAGAATTGGCCGGCGTAGGGCAGCCCTGCGGAACGCCCTGCTCTCCCTGGCCCAGGGCCCTTTCTCGCCCAGGGCATGTTGCTGCCGCTAAGAAATGTCACGGAAAAGACACGGTGCACCCGGAAACGCCGGCGCAGTGGAGCGTTCCCAAAGCAGAGTTGAAGGATGGGTGGTGGCCTGGTGTGGTCCACCATCTTTCAGGTAGAGCCGGCAACCAAGGATGGGGATGACCTCATTTTGGTCATACATGTTTATCTCACTCTGAGCGTTGTCCGAAGCACCAGGAGGCGCCGATGGAGACTGCGTGGTTAGGAGATGCGTGGGTGTGGGACTAAGTTTTCCGATATGCAGGCCATGAGGGACAGGACCCCAGAAGCTGAAGGTTGGGGAAGCAGGCGAGCGTTCCAGACCGGACTTCGTGATGGGCCTGGCCCCATGGTAGAGCGCCAGGGATGGGAGCCCCGCAGGTCGAGGATCCACGGGCGTTGTCCTTGCTGCATTCCATCTTTTGGAGTGCCTGTTGGCAGCGATCGGGTGCGGACACTCACAATGCCCTCAATGCCCCGGTGGGGGGCGGCCCAGCACACGTGCTCGCCCGAATGACTTCGCCGGGCGTTTTCCGGCCAATTCTCACGAGCGTTCTGCCCAAACCAGGAGGTTTGGGCAGAACGCTCGTGAGAATTGGCCGGCGTAGGGCAGCCCTGCGGACCGCCCTGCTCTCCATGGCCCAGGGCCCTTTCTCGCCCAGGGCATGTTGCTGCCGCCAAGAAATGGCACGGAAAAGACACGGGGCACCCGGGATCCCCGGCGCAGGAAAGCTTTTCCGGATCAGAGTTGAAGGACGGTAGGTGGCCTGGTGTGTGCCTACGTCTTTCAGGTAGATGGGGCGGCCAGAATGGGGATGACCTCATTTTTGTCATACAGGTTTATCTCACTCTGAGCGTTGTCCGAAGCCCCAGGTGGCGCCGATAGAGACTGCGTGGTTGGGAGATGCGTGGGTGCGGGACTAAGGGTTTCCGATATGGAGGCCATGAGGGACAGTACCCCGGAGGCAGAAAGTTGGGGAAGCAGGCGAGCGTTCCAGACCGGACTTCGTGATGGGACTGGCGCCATGGTAGAGCGCCAGGGATGGGACCCCTGCAGGCCGAGGATCCACGGGCGTTGTCCTCGCTGCAATCCATTTGTGGAGTGCCTCCTGGCGGCGATCGGGTGCGGGCACTCACAATGCCCTTCAAGGCCCCGGGGGCGGTGGCCGCCCAGCTGACGTGCGGCGCCCGAATGACTTCGCCGGGCGTTTTCCGGCCAATTCTCACGAGCGTTCTGCCCAAACCAGGATTGGTTTGGGCAGAACGCTCGTGAGAATTGGCCGGCGTAGGGCAGCCCTGCGGACCGCCCTGCTCTCCATGGCCCAGGGCCCTTTCTCGCCCAGGGCATGTTGCTGCCGCTAAGAAATGGCACGGAAAAGACACGGTGCACCCGGACACGCCGGCGCAGTGGAGCGTTCCCAAAGCAGAGTTGAAGGACGGGTGGTGGCCTGGTGTGCGCCACCATCTTTCAGGTAGAGCCGGCAACCAAGGATGGGGATGACCTCATTTTGGTCATACATGTTTATCTCACTCTGAGCGTTCTCCGAAGCACCAGGAGGCGCCGATGGAGACTGCGTGGTTAGGAGATGCGTGGGTGTGGGACTAAGGGTTTCCGATATGGAGGTCATGAGGGACAGGACCCCAGAAGCTGAAGGTTGGGGAAGCAAGCGAGCGTTCCAGGTCGGACTTCGTGATGGGCTTGGCCCCATGGTAGAGCGCCAGGGATGGGACCCCTGCAGGCCGAGGATCCACGGGCGTTGTCCTCGCTGCAATCCATTTGTGGAGTGCCTCCTGTCGGCGATCGGGTGCCGGCACTCACAATGCCCTTCAAGGGCCCGGGGGGGTGGCCTCCCAGCTGACGTGCGGCGCCCGAATGACTTCGCCGGGCGTTTTCCGGCCAATTCTCACGAGCGTTCTGCCCAAACCAGGATTGGTTTGGGCAGAACGCGCATGAGAATTGGCCGGCGTAGGGCAGCCCTGCGGAACGCCCTGCTCTCCCTGGCCCAGGGCCCTTTCTCGCCCAGGGCATGTTGCTGCCGCTAAGAAATGGCACGGAAAAGACACGGTGCACCCGGACACGCCGGCGCAGTGGAGCGTTCCCAAAGCAGAGTTGAAGGATGGGTGGTGGCCTGGTGTGGGCCACCATCTTTCAGGTAGAGCCGGCAACCAAGGATGGGGATGACCTCATTTTGGTCATACATGTTTATCTCACTCTGAGCGTTGTCCGAAGCACCAGGAGGCGCCGATGGAGACTGCGTGGTTAGGAGATGCGTGGGTGTGGGACTAAGTTTTCCGATATGCAGGCCATGAGGGACAGGACCCCAGAAGCTGAAGGTTGGGGAAGCAGGCGAGCGTTCCAGACCGGACTTCGTGATGGGCCTGGCCCCATGGTAGAGCGCCAGGGATGGGACCCCTGCAGGCCGAGGATCCACGGGCGTTGTCCTCGCTGCAATCCATTTGTGGAGTGCCTCCTGTCGGCGATCGGGTGCCGGCACTCACAATGCCCTTCAAGGGCCCGGGGGGGTGGCCGCCCAGCTGACGTGCGGCGCCCGAATGACTTCGCCGGGCGTTTTCCGGCCAATTCTCACGAGCGTTCTGCCCAAACCAGGATTGGTTTGGCAAAACGCGCGTGAGAATTGGCCGGCGTAGGGCAGCCCTGCGGAACGCCCTGCTCTCCATGGCCCAGGGCCCTTTCTCGCCCAGGGCATGTTGCTGCCGCTAAGAAATGGCACGGAAAAGACACGGTGCACCCGGACACGCCGGCGCAGTGGAGCGTTCCCAAAGCAGAGTTGAAGGATGGGTGGTGGCCTGGTGTGCGCCACCATTTTTCAGGTAGAGCCGGCAACCAAGGATGGGGATGACCTCATTTTGGTCATACATGTTTATCTCACTCTGAGCGTTGTCCGAAGCACCAGGAGGCGCCGATGGAGACTGCGTGGTTAGGAGATGCGTGGGTGTGGGACTAAGTTTTCCGATATGCAGGCCATGAGGGACAGGACCCCAGAAGCTGAAGGTTGGGGAAGCAGGCGAGCGTTCCAGACCGGACTTCGTGATGGGCCTGGCCCCATGGTAGAGCGCCAGGGATGGGACCCCTGCAGGCCGAGGATCCACGGGCGTTGTCCTCGCTGCAATCCATTTGTGGAGTGCCTCCTGTCGGCGATCGGGTGCCGGCACTCACAATGCCCTTCAAGGGCCCGGGGCGGTGGCCGCCAAGCTGACGTGCGGCGCCCGAATGACTTCGCCGGGCGTTTTCCGGCCAATTCTCACGAGCGTTCTGCCCAAACCAGGATTGGTTTGGGCAGAACGCGCGTGAGAATTGGCCGGCGTAGGGCAGCCCTGCGGAACGCCCTGCTCTCCATGGCCCAGGGCCCTTTCTCGCCCAGGGCATGTTGCTGCCGCTAAGAAATGGCACGGAAAAGACACGGTGCACCCGGACACGCCGGCGCAGTGGAGCGTTCCCAAAGCAGAGTTGAAGGATGGGTGGTGGCCTGGTGTGGGCCACCATCTTTCAGGTAGAGCCGGCAACCAAGGATGGGGATGACCTCATTTTGGTCATACATGTTTATCTCACTCTGAGCGTTGTCCGAAGCACCAGGAGGCGCCGATGGAGACTGCGTGGTTAGGAGATGCGTGGGTGTGGGACTAAGTTTTCCGATATGCAGGCCATGAGGGACAGGACCCCAGAAGCTGAAGGTTGGGGAAGCAGGCGAGCGTTCCAGACCGGACTTCGTGATGGGCCTGGCCCCATGGTAGAGCGCCAGGGATGGGACCCCTGCAGGCCGAGGATCCACGGGCGTTTTCCTCGCTGCAATCCATTTGTGGAGTGCCTCCTGGCGGCGATCGGGTGCGGGCACTCACAATGCCCTTCAAAGCCCCGGGGGGGGGCCGCCCAGCTGACGTGCGGCGCCCGAATGACTTCGCCGGGCGTTTTCCGGCCAATTCTCACGAGCGTTCTGCCCAAACCAGGATTGGTTTGGGCAGAACGCTCGTGAGAATTGGCCGGCGTAGGGCAGCCCTGCGGACCGCTCTGCTCTCCATGGCCCACGGCCCTTTCTCGCCCAGGGCATGTTGCTGCCGCTAAGAAATGGCACGGAAAAGACACGGTGCACCCGGACACGCCGGCGCAGTGGAGCGTTCCCAAAGCAGAGTTCTAGGACGGGTGGTGGCCTGGTGTGCGCCACCATCTTTCAGGTAGAGCCGGCAACCAAGGATGGGGATGACCTCATTTTGGTCATACATGTTTATCTCACTCTGAGCGTTGTCCGAAGCACCAGGAGGCGCCGATGGAGACTGCGTGGTTAGGAGATGCGTGGGTGTGGGACTAAGGGTTTCCGATATGGAGGCCATGAGGGACAGGACCCCAGAAGCTGAAGGTTGGGGAAGCAGGCGAGCGTTCCAGGTCGGACTTCGTGATGGGCCTGGCCCCATGGTAGAGCGCCAGGGATGGGACCCCTGCAGGCCGAGGATCCACGGGCGTTGTCCTCGCTGCAATCCATTTGTGGAGTGCCTCCTGTCGCGATCGGGTGCCGGCACTCACAATGCCCTTCAAGGGCCCGGGGCGGTGGCCGCCAAGCTGACGTGCGGCGCCCGAATGACTTCGCCGGGCGTTTTCCGGCCAATTCTCACGAGCGTTCTGCCCAAACCAGGATTGGTTTGGCAAAACGCGCGTGAGAATTGGCCGGCGTAGGGCAGTCCTGCGGAACGCCCTGCTCTCCATGGCCCAGGGCCCTTTCTCGCCCAGGGCATGTTGCTGCCGCTAAGAAATGGCACGGAAAAGACACGGTGCACCCGGACACGCCGGCGCAGTGGAGCGTTCCCAAAGCAGAGTTGAAGGATGGGTGGTGGCCTGGTGTGCGCCACCATCTTTCAGGTAGAGCCGGCAACCAAGGATGGGGATGACCTCATTTTGGTCATACATGTTTATCTCACTCTGAGCGTTGTCCGAAGCACCAGGAGGCGCCGATGGAGACTGCGTGGTTAGGAGATGCGTGGGTGTGGGACTAAGGGTTTCCGATATGGAGGCCATGAGGGACTGGACACCAGAAGCTGAAGGTTGGGGAAACAGGCGAGCGTTCCAGGTCGGACTTCGTGATGGGCCTGGCCCCATGGTAGAGCGCCAGGGATGGGACCCCCGCAGGTCGAGGATCCACGGGCGTTGTCCTTGCTGCATTCCATCTTGTGGAGTGCCTGTTGGCGGCGATCGGGTGCGGACACTCACAATGCCCTCAAGGCCCCGGTGGGGGGCGGCCCAGCACACGTGCGGCGCCCGAATGACTTCGCCGGGCGTTTTCCGGCCAATTCTCACGAGCGTTCTGCCCAAACCAGGATTGGTTTGGGCAGAACGCTCGTGAGAATTGGCCGGCGTAGGGCAGCCCTGCGGACCGCCCTGCTCTCCATGGCCCAGGGCCCTTTCTCGCCCAGGGCATGTTGCTGCCGCCAAGAAATGGCACGGAAAAGACACGGGGCACCCGGGATCCCCGGCGCAGGAAAGCTTTTCCGGATCAGAGTTGAAGGACGGTAGGTGGCCTGGTGTGTGTTTACGTCTTTCGGGTAGATGGGGCGGCCAAGAATGGGGATGACCTCATTTTGGTCATACAGGTTTATCTCACTCTGAGCGTTGTCCGAAGCACCAGGTGGCGCCGATAAGGACTGCGTGGTTGGGAGATGCGTGGGTGCGGGACTAAGGGTTTCCGATATGGAGGCCATGAGGGACAGTACCCCGGAGGCAGAAAGTTGGGGAAGCAGGCGAGCGTTCCACACCGGACTTCGTGATGGGCCTGGCCCCATGGTAGAGCGCCAGGGATGGGACCCCTGCAGGCCGAGGATCCACGGGCGTTTTCCTCGCTGCAATCCATTTGTGGAGTGCCTCCTGGCGGCGATCGGGTGCGGGCACTCACAATGCCCTTCAAGGCCCCGGGGGGGGGCCGCCCAGCTGACGTGCGGCGCCCGAATGACTTCGCCGGGCGTTTTACGGCCAATTCTCACGAGCGTTCTGCCCAAACCAGGATTGGTTTGGGCAGAACGCTCGAGAGAATTGGCCGGCGTAGGGCAGCCCTGCGGACCGCCGTGCTCTCCATGGCCCAGGGCCCTTTCTCGCCCAGGGCATGTTGCTGCCGCTAAGAAATGGCACGGAAAAGACACGGTGCACCCGGACACGCCCGCGCAGTGGAGCGTTCATAAATCAGAGTTGAAGGACGGGTGGTGGCCTGGTATGCGCCACCATCTTTCAGGTAAGCCGGCAACCAAGGATGGGGATGACCTCATTTTGGTCATACATGTTTATCTCACTCTGAGCGTTGTCCGAAGCACCAGGAGGCGCCGATGGAGACTGCGTGGTTAGGAGATGCGTGGGTGTGGGACTAAGGGTTTCCGATATGGAGGCCATGAGGGACTGGACCCCAGAAGCTGAAGGTTGGGGAAGCAGGCGAGCGTTCCAGGTCGGACTTCGTGATGGGCCTGGCCCCATGGTAGAGCGCCAGGGATGGGACCCCCGCAGGTCGAGGATCCACGGGCGTTGTCCTTGCTGCATTCCATCTTGTGGAGTGCCTGTTGGCGGCAATCGGGTGCGGACACTCACAATGCCCTCAAGGCCCCGGTGGGGGGCGGCCCAGCACACGTGCGGCGCCCGAATGACTTCGCCGGGCGTTTTCCGGCCAATTCTCACGAGCGTTCTGCCCAAACCAGGATTGGTTTGGGCAGAACGCTCGTGAGAATTGGCCGGCGTAGGGCAGCCCTGCGGACCGCCCTGCATCCATGGCCCAGGGCCCTTTCTCGCCCAGGGCATGTTGCTGCCGCCAAGAAATGGCACGGAAAAGACACGGGGCACCCGGGATCCCCGGCGCAGGAAAGCTTTTCCGGATCAGAGTTGAAGGACGGTAGGTGGCCTGGTGTGTGCCTACGTCTTTCGGGTAGATGGGGCGGCCAAGAATGGGGATGACCTCATTTTGGTCATACAGGTTTATCTCACTCTGAGCGTTGTCCGAAGCACCAGGTGGCGCCGATAGAGACTGCGTGGTTGGGAGATGCGTGGGTGCGGGACTAAGGGTTTCCGATATGGAGGCCATGAGGGACAGTACCCCGGAGGCAGAAAGTTGGGGAAGCGGGCGAGCGTTCCAGACCGGACTTCGTGATGGGCCTGGCCCCATGATAGAGCGCCAGGGATGGGACCCCCGCAGGCCGAGGATCCACGGGCGTTGTCCTCGCTGCAATCCATTTGTGGAGAGCCTCTTGGCGGCGATCGGGTGCGGGCACTCACAATGCCCTTCAAGGCCCCGGGGGGGTGGCCGCCCAGCTGACGTGCGGCGCCCAAATGACTTCGCCGGGCGTTTTCCGGCCAATTCTCACGAGCGTTCTGCCCAAACCAGGATTGGTTTGGGCAGAACGCTCGTGAGAATTGGCCGGCGTAGGGCAGCCCTGCGGACCGCCCTGCTCTCCATGGCCCAGGGCCCTTTCTCTCCCAGGGCATGTTGCTGCCGCTAAGAAATGGCACGGAAAAGACACGGGACACCCGGGATCCCCGGCGCAGGAAAGCTTTTCCGGATCAGAGTTGAAGGACGGTAGGTGGCCTGGTGTTTGCCTCCGTCTTTCGGGTAGATGGGGCGGCCAAGAATGGGGATGACCTCATTTTGGTCATACAGGTTTATCTCACTCTGAGCGTTGTCCGAAGCACCAGGTGGCGCCGATAAGGACTGCGTGGTTGGGAGATGCGTGGGTGCGGGACTAAGGGTTTCCGATATGGAGGCCATGAGGGACAGTACCCCGGAGGCAGAAAGTTGGGAAAGCAGGCGAGCGTTTCAGACCGGACCCCGTGATGGGCCTGGCCCCATGGTAGAGCGCCAGGGATGGGACCCCTGCAGGCCGAGGATCCACGGGCGTTGTCCTCGCTGCAATCCATTTGTGGAGTGCCTCCTGTCGGCGATCGGGTGCCGGCACTCACAATGCCCTTCAAGGGCCCGGGGCGGTGGCCGCCAAGCTGACGTGCGGCGCCCGAATGACTTCGCCGGGCGTTTTCCGGCCAATTCTCACGAGCGTTCTGCCCAAACCAGGATTGGTTTGGGCAGAACGCGCGTGAGAATTGGCCGGCGTAGGGCAGCCCTGCGGAACGCCCTGCTCTCCATGGCCCAGGGCCCTTTCTCGCCCAGGGCATGTTGCTGCCGCTAAGAAATGGCACGGAAAAGACACGGTGCACCCGGACACGCCGGCGCAGTGGAGCGTTCCCAAAGCAGAGTTGAAGGACGGGTGGTGGCCTGGTGTGCGCCACCATCTTTCAGGTAGAGCCGACAACCAAGGATGGGGATGACCTCATTTTGGTCATATATGTTTATCTCACTCTGAGCGTTGTCCGAAGCACCAGGAGGCGCCGATGGAGACTGCGTGGTTAGGAGATGCGTGGGTGTGGGACTAAGGGTTTCCGATATGCAGGCCATGAGGGACAGGACCCCAGAAGCTGAAGGTTGGGGAAGCAGGCGAGCGTTCCAGGTCGGACTTCGTGATGGGCCTGGCCCCATGGTAGAGCGCCAGGGATGGGACCCCCGCAGGTCGAGGATCCACGGGCGTTGTCCTTGCTGCATTCCATCTTGTGGAGTGCCTGTTGGCGGCGATCGGGTGCGGACACTCACAATGCCCTCAAGGCCCCGGTGGGGGGCGGCCCAGCACACGTGCGGCGCCCGAATGACTTCGCCGGGCGTTTTCCGGCCAATTCTCACGAGCGTTCTGCCCAAACCAGGATTGGTTTGGGCAGAACGCTCGTGAGAATTGGCCGGCGTAGGGCAGCCCTGCGGACCGCCCTGCATCCATGGCCCAGGGCCCTTTCTCGCCCAGGGCATGTTGCTGCCGCCAAGAAATGGCACGGAAAAGACACGGGGCACCCGGGATCCCCGGCGCAGGAAAGCTTTTCCGGATCAGAGTTGAAGGACGGTAGGTGGCCTGGTGTGTGCCTACGTCTTTCGGGTAGATGGGGCGGCCAAGAATGGGGATGACCTCATTTTGGTCATACAGGTTTATCTCACTCTGAGCGTTGTCCGAAGCACCAGGTGGCGCCGATAAGGACTGCGTGGTTGGGAGATGCGTGGGTGCGGGACTAAGGGTTTCCGATATGGAGGCCATGAGGGACAGTACCCCGGAGGCAGAAAGTTGGGGAAGCAGGCGAGCGTTCCACACCGGACTTCGTGATGGGCCTGGCCCCATGATAGAGCGCCAGGGATGGGACCCCCGCAGGCCGAGGATCCACGGGCGTTGTCCTCGCTGCAATCCATTTGTGGAGAGCCTCTTGGCGGCGATCGGGTGCGGGCACTCACAATGCCCTTCAAGGCCCCGGGGGGGTGGCCGCCCAGCTGACGTGCGGCGCCCAAATGACTTCGCCGGGCGTTTTCCGGCCAATTCTCACGAGCGTTCTGCCCAAACCAGGATTGGTTTGGGCAGAACGCTCGTGAGAATTGGCCGGCGTAGGGCAGCCCTGCGGACCGCCCTGCTCTCCATGGCCCAGGGCCCTTTCTCTCCCAGGGCATGTTGCTGCCGCTAAGAAATGGCACGGAAAAGACACGGGACACCCGGGATCCCCGGCGCAGGAAAGCTTTTCCGGATCAGAGTTGAAGGACGGTAGGTGGCCTGGTGTGTGCTTCCGTCTTTCGGGTAGATGGGGCGGCCAAGAATGGGGATGACCTCATTTTGGTCATACAGGTTTATCTCACTCTGAGCGTTGTCCGAAGCACCAGGTGGCGCCGATAAGGACTGCGTGGTTGGGAGATGCGTGGGTGCGGGACTAAGGGTTTCCGATATGGAGGCCATGAGGGACAGTACCCCGGAGGCAGAAAGTTGGGAAAGCAGGCGAGCGTTTCAGACTGGACCCCGAGATGGGCCTGGCCCCATGGTAGAGCGCCAGGGATGGGACCCCTGCAGGCCGAGGATCCACGGGCGTTGTCCTCGCTGCAATCCATTTGTGGAGTGCCTCCTGGCGGCGATCGGGTGCGGGCACTCACAATGCCCTTCAAGGTCCCGGGGGGGTGGCCGCCCAGCTGACGTGCGGCGCCCGAATGACTTCGCCGGGCGTTTTCCGGCCAATTCTCACGAGCGTTCTTCCCAAACCAGGATTGGTTTGGGCAGAACGCTCGTGAGAATTGGCCGGCGTAGGGCAGCCCTGCGGACCGCCCTGCTCTCCATGGCCCAGGGCCCTTTCTCGCCCAGGGCATGTTGCTGCCGCTAAGAAATGGCACGGAAAAGACACGGTGCACCCGGACACGCCGGCGCAGTGGATCCTTCCCAAAGCAGAGTTGAAGGACGGGTGGTGGCCTGGTGTGCGCCACCATCTTTCAGGTAGAGCCGGCAACCAAGGATGGGGATGACCTCATTTTGGTCATACATGTTTATCTCACTCTGAGCGTTGTCCGAAGCACCAGGAGGCGCCGATGGAGACTGCGTGGTTAGGAGATGCGTGGGTGTGGGACTAAGGGTTTCCGATATGGAGGCCATGAGGGACAGGACCCCAGAAGCTGAAGGTTGGGGAAGCAGGCGAGCGTTCCAGGTCGGACTTCGTGATGGGCCTGGCCCCATGGTAGAGCGCCAGGGATGGGACCCCCGCAGGTCGAGGATCCACGGGCGTTGTCCTTGCTGCATTCCATCTTGTGGAGTGCCTGTTTGCGGCGATCGGGTGCGGACACTCACAATGCCCTCAAGGCCCCGGTGGGGGGCGGCCCAGCACACGTGCGGCGCCCGAATGACTTCGCCGGGCGTTTTCCGGCCAATTCTCACGAGCGTTCTGCCAAAACCAGGATTGGTTTGGGCAGAACGCTCATGAGAATTGGCCGGCGTAGGGCAGCCCTGCGGACCGCCCTGCTCTCCATGGCCCAGGGCCCTTTCTCGCCCAGGGCATATTGCTGCCGCCAAGAAATGGCACGGAAAAGACACGGGGCACCCGGGATCCCCGGCGAAGGAATGCTTTTCCGGATCAGAGTTGAAGGACGGTAGGTGGCCTGGTGTGTGCCTACGTCTTTCGGGTAGATGGGGCGGCCAAGAATGGGGATGACCTCATTTTGGTCATACAGGTTTATCTCACTCTGAGCGTTGTCCGAAGCACCAGGTGGCGCCGATAGAGACTGCGTGGTTGGGAGATGCGTGGGTGCTGGAATAAGGGTTTCCGATATGGAGGCCATGAGGGACAGTACCCCTGAGGCAGAAAGTTGGGGAAGCAGGCGAGCGTTCCAGACCAGACTTCGTGATGGGCCTGGCCCCATGGTAGAGCGCCAGGGATGGGACCCCTGCAGGCCGAGGATCCACGGGCGTTGTCCTCGCTGCAATCCATTTGTGGAGTGCCTCCTGGCGGCGATCGGGTGCGGGCACTCACAATGCCCTTCAAGGCCCCGGGGGGGTGGCCGCCCAGCTGACGTGCGGCGCCCGAATGACTTCGCCGGGCGTTTTACGGCCAATTCTCACGAGCGTTCTGCCCAAACCAGGATTGGTTTGGGCAGAACGCTCGTGAGAATTGGCCGGCGTAGGGCAGCCCTGCGGACCGCCCTGCTCTCCATGGCCCAGGGCCCTTTCTCGCCCAGGGCATGTTGCTGCCGCTAAGAAATGGCACGGAAAAGACACGGTGCACCCGGACACGCCGGCGCAGTGGAGCGTTCCCAAAGCAGAGTTGAAGGACGGGTGGTGGCCTGGTGTGCGCCACCATCTTTCAGGTAGAGCCGGCAACCAAGGATGGGGATGACCTCATTTTGGTCATACATGTTTATCTCACTCTGAGCGTTGTCCGAAGCACCAGGAGGCGCCGATGGAGACTGCGTGGTTAGGAGATGCGTGGGTGTGGGACTAAGGGTTTCCGATATGGAGGTCATGAGGGACAGGACCCCAGAAGCTGAAGGTTGGGGAAGCAAGCGAGCGTTCCAGGTCGGACTTCGTGATGGGCCTGGCCCCATGGTAGAGCGCCAGGGATGGGACCCCTGCAGGCCGAGGATCCACGGGCGTTGTCCTCGCTGCAATCCATTTGTGGAGTGCCTCCTGTCGGCGATCGGGTGCCGGCACTCACAATGCCCTTCAAGGGCCCGGGGCGGTGGCCGCCAAGCTGACGTGCGGCGCCCGAATGACTTCGCCGGGCGTTTTCCGGCCAATTCTCACGAGCGTTCTGCCCAAACCAGGATTGGTTTGGGCAGAACGCGCGTGAGAATTGGCCGGCGTAGGGCAGCCCTGCGGAACGCCCTGCTCTCCATGGCCCAGGGCCCTTTCTCGCCCAGGGCATGTTGCTGCCGCTAAGAAATGGCACGGAAAAGACACGGTGCACCCGGACACGCCGGCGCAGTGGAGCGTTCCCAAAGCAGAGTTGAAGGATGGGTGGTGGCCTGGTGTGCGCCACCATCTTTCAGGTAGAGCCGGCAACCAAGGATGGGGATGACCTCATTTTGGTCATATATGTTTATCTCACTCTGAGCGTTGTCCGAAGCACCAGGAGGCGCCGATGGAGACTGCGTGGTTAGGAGATGCGTGGGTGTGGGACTAAGGGTTTCCGATATGGAGGCCATGAGGGACTGGACCCCAGAAGCTGAAGGTTGGGGAAGCAGGCGAGCGTTCCAGGTCGGACTTCGTGATGGGCCTGGCCCCATGGTAGAGCGCCAGGGATGGGACCCCCGCAGGTCGAGGATCCACGGGCGTTGTCCTTGCTGCATTCCATCTTGTGGAGTGCCTGTTGGCGGCGATCGGGTGCGGACACTCACAATGCCCTCAAGGCCCCGGTGGGGGGCGGCCCAGCACACGTGGCGCCCGAATGACTTCGCCGGGCGTTTTCCGGCCAATTCTCACGAGCGTTCTGCCCAAACCAGGATTGGTTTGGGCAGAACGCTCGTGAGAATTGGCCGGCGTAGGGCAGCCCTGCGGACCGCCCTGCTCTCCATGGCCCAGGGCCCTTTCTCGCCCAGGGCATGTTGCTGCCGCCAAGAAATGGCACGGAAAAGACACGGGGCACCCGGGATCCCCGGCGCAGGAAAGCTTTTCCGGATCAGAGTTGAAGGACGGTAGGTGGCCTGGTGTGTGTTTACGTCTTTCGGGTAGAAGGGGCGGCCAAGAATGGGGATGACCTCATTTTGGTCATACAGGTTTATCTCACTCTGAGCGTTGTCCGAAGCACCAGGTGGCGCCGATAAGGACTGCGTGGTTGGGAGATGCGTGGGTGCGGGACTAAGGGTTTCCGATATGGAGGCCATGAGGGACAGTACCCCGGAGGCAGAAAGTTGGGGAAGCAGGCGAGCGTTCCACACCGGACTTCGTGATGGGCCTGGCCCCATGGTAGAGCGCCAGGGATGGGACCCCTGCAGGCCGAGGATCCACGGGCGTTTTCCTCGCTGCAATCCATTTGTGGAGTGCCTCCTGGCGGCGATCGGGTGCGGGCACTCACAATGCCCTTCAAGGCCCCGGGGGGGGGCCGCCCAGCTGACGTGCGGCGCCCAAATGACTTCGCCGGGCGTTTTCCGGCCAATTCTCACGAGCGTTCTGCCCAAACCAGGATTGGTTTGGGCAGAACGCTCGAGAGAATTGGCCGGCGTAGGGCAGCCCTGCGGACCGCCGTGCTCTCCATGGCCCAGGGCCCTTTCTCGCCCAGGGCATGTTGCTGCCGCTAAGAAATGGCACGGAAAAGACACGGTGCACCCGGACACGCCCGCGCAGTGGAGCGTTCATAAATCAGAGTTGAAGGACGGGTGGTGGCCTGGTATGCGCCACCATCTTTCAGGTAAGCCGGCAACCAAGGATGGGGATGACCTCATTTTGGTCATACATGTTTATCTCACTCTGAGCGTTGTCCGAAGCACCAGGAGGCGCCGATGGAGACTGCGTGGTTAGGAGATGCGTGGGTGTGGGACTAAGGGTTTCCGATATGGAGGCCATGAGGGACTGGACCCCAGAAGCTGAAGGTTGGGGAAGCAGGCGAGCGTTCCAGGTCGGACTTCGTGATGGGCCTGGCCCCATGGTAGAGCGCCAGGGATGGGACCCCCGCAGGTCGAGGATCCACGGGCGTTGTCCTTGCTGCATTCCATCTTGTGGAGTGCCTGTTGGCGGCAATCGGGTGCGGACACTCACAATGCCCTCAAGGCCCCGGTGGGGGGCGGCCCAGCACACGTGCGGCGCCCGAATGACTTCGCCGGGCGTTTTCCGGCCAATTCTCACGAGCGTTCTGCCCAAACCAGGATTGGTTTGGGCAGAACGCTCGTGAGAATTGGCCGGCGTAGGGCAGCCCTGCGGACCGCCCTGCATCCATGGCCCAGGGCCCTTTCTCGCCCAGGGCATGTTGCTGCCGCCAAGAAATGGCACGGAAAAGACACGGGGCACCCGGGATCCCCGGCGCAGGAAAGCTTTTCCGGATCAGAGTTGAAGGACGGTAGGTGGCCTGGTGTGTGCCTACGTCTTTCGGGTAGATGGGGCGGCCAAGAATGGGGATGACCTCATTTTGGTCATACAGGTTTATCTCACTCTGAGCGTTGTCCGAAGCACCAGGTGGCGCCGATAGAGACTGCGTGGTTGGGAGATGCGTGGGTGCGGGACTAAGGGTTTCCGATATGGAGGCCATGAGGTTCAGTACCCCGGAGGCAGAAAGTTGGGGAAGCGGGCGAGCGTTCCAGACCGGACTTCGTGATGGGCCTGGCCCCATGATAGAGAGCCAGGGATGGGACCCCCGCAGGCCGAGGATCCACGGGCGTTGTCCTCGCTGCAATCCATTTGTGGAGAGCCTCTTGGCGGCGATCGGGTGCGGGCACTCACAATGCCCTTCAAGGCCCCGGGGGGGTGGCCGCCCAGCTGACGTGCGGCGCCCAAATGACTTCGCCGGGCGTTTTCCGGCCAATTCTCACGAGCGTTCTGCCCAAACCAGGATTGGTTTGGGCAGAACGCTCGTGAGAATTGGCCGGCGTAGGGCAGCCCTGCGGACCGCCCTGCTCTCCATGGCCCAGGGCCCTTTCTCTCCCAGGGCATGTTGCTGCCGCTAAGAAATGGCACGGAAAAGACACGGGACACCCGGGATCCCCGGCGCAGGAAAGCTTTTCCGGATCAGAGTTGAAGGACGGTAGGTGGCCTGGTGTGTGCTTCCGTCTTTCGGGTAGATGGGGCGGCCAAGAATGGGGATGACCTCATTTTGGTCATACAGGTTTATCTCACTCTGAGCGTTGTCCGAAGCACCAGGTGGCGCCGATAAGGACTGCGTGGTTGGGAGATGCGTGGGTGCGGGACTAAGGGTTTCCGATATGGAGGCCATGAGGGACAGTACCCCGGAGGCAGAAAGTTGGGAAAGCAGGCGAGCGTTTCAGACCGGACCCCGAGATGGGCCTGGCCCCATGGTAGAGCGCCAGGGATGGGACCCCTGCAGGCCGAGGATCCACGGGCGTTGTCCTCGCTGCAATCCATTTGTGGAGTGCCTCCTGGCGGCGATCGGGTGCGGGCACTCACAATGCCCTTCAAGGTCCCGGGGGGGTGGCCGCCCAGCTGACGTGCGGCGCCCGAATGACTTCGCCGGGCGTTTTCCGGCCAATTCTCACGAGCGTTCTTCCCAAACCAGGATTGGTTTGGGCAAAACGCTCGTGAGAATTGGCCGGCGTAGGGCAGCCCTGCGGACCGCCCTGCTCTCCATGGCCCAGGGCCCTTTCTCGCCCAGGGCATGTTGCTGCCGCTAAGAAATGGCACGGAAAAGACACGGTGCACCCGGACACGCCGGCGCAGTGGATCCTTCCCAAAGCAGAGTTGAAGGACGGGTGGTGGCCTGGTGTGCGCCACCATCTTTCAGGTAGAGCCGGCAACCAAGGATGGGGATGACCTCATTTTGGTCATACATGTTTATCTCACTCTGAGCGTTGTCCGAAGCACCAGGAGGCGCCGATGGAGACTGCGTGGTTAGGAGATGCGTGGGTGTGGGACTAAGGGTTTCCGATATGGAGGCCATGAGGGACAGGACCCCAGAAGCTGAAGGTTGGGGAAGCAGGCGAGCGTTCCAGGTCGGACTTCGTGATGGGCCTGGCCCCATGGTAGAGCGCCAGGGATGGGACCCCCGCAGGTCGAGGATCCACGGGCGTTGTCCTTGCTGCATTCCATCTTGTGGAGTGCCTGTTTGCGGCGATCGGGTGCGGACACTCACAATGCCCTCAAGGCCCCGGTGGGGGGCGGCCCAGCACACGTGCGGCGCCCGAATGACTTCGCCGGGCGTTTTCCGGCCAATTCTCACGAGCGTTCTGCCAAAACCAGGATTGGTTTGGGCAGAACGCTCATGAGAATTGGCCGGCGTAGGGCAGCCCTGCGGACCGCCCTGCTCTCCATGGCCCAGGGCCCTTTCTCGCCCAGGGCATATTGCTGCCGCCAAGAAATGGCACGGAAAAGACACGGGGCACCCGGGATCCCCGGCGAAGGAATGCTTTTCCGGATCAGAGTTGAAGGACGGTAGGTGGCCTGGTGTGTGCCTACGTCTTTCGGGTAGATGGGGCGGCCAAGAATGGGGATGACCTCATTTTGGTCATACAGGTTTATCTCACTCTGAGCGTTGTCCGAAGCACCAGGTGGCGCCGATAGAGACTGCGTGGTTGGGAGATGCGTGGGTGCGGGAATAAGGGTTTCCGATATGGAGGCCATGAGGGACAGTACCCCTGAGGCAGAAAGTTGGGGAAGCAGGCGAGCGTTCCAGACCAGACTTCGTGATGGGCCTGGCCCCATGGTAGAGCGCCAGGGATGGGACCCCTGCAGGCCGAGGATCCACGGGCGTTGTCCTCGCTGCAATCCATTTGTGGAGTGCCTCCTGGCGGCGATCGGGTGCGGGCACTCACAATGCCCTTCAAGGCCCCGGGGGGGTGGCCGCCCAGCTGACGTGCGGCGCCCGAATGACTTCGCCGGGCGTTTTACGGCCAATTCTCACGAGCGTTCTGCCCAAACCAGGATTGGTTTGTGCAGAACGCTCGTGAGAATTGGCCGGCGTAGGGCAGCCCTGCGGACCGCCCTGCTCTCCATGGCCCAGGGCCCTTTCTCGCCCAGGGCATGTTGCTGCCGCTAAGAAATGGCACGGAAAAGACACGGTGCACCCGGACACGCCGGCGCAGTGGAGCGTTCCCAAAGCAGAGTTGAAGGACGGGTGGTGGCCTGGTGTGCACCACCATCTTTCAGGTAGAGCCGGCAACCAAGGATGGGGATGACCTCATTTTGGTCATACATGTTTATCTCACTCTGAGCGTTGTCCGAAGCACCAGGAGGCGCCGATGGAGACTGCGTGGTTAGGAGATGCGTGGGTGTGGGACTAAGGGTTTCCGATATGGAGGTCATGAGGGACAGGACCCCAGAAGCTGAAGGTTGGGGAAGCAAGCGAGCGTTCCAGGTCGGACTTCGTGATGGGCCTGGCCCCATGGTAGAGCGCCAGGGATGGGACCCCTGCAGGCCGAGGATCCACGGGCGTTGTCCTCGCTGCAATCCATTTGTGGAGTGCCTCATGTCGGCGATCGGGTGCCGGCACTCACAATGCCCTTCAAGGGCCCGGGGCGGTGGCCGCCAAGCTGACGTGCGGCGCCCGAATGACTTCGCCGGGCGTTTTCCGGCCAATTCTCACGAGCGTTCTGCCCAAACCAGGATTGGTTTGGGCAGAACGCGCGTGAGAATTGGCCGGCGTAGGGCAGCCCTGCGGAACGCCCTGCTCTCCATGGCCCAGGGCCCTTTCTCGCCCAGGGCATGTTGCTGCCGCTAAGAAATGGCACGGAAAAGACACGGTGCACCCGGACACGCCGGCGCAGTGGAGCGTTCCCAAAGCAGAGTTGAAGGATGGGTGGTGGCCTGGTGTGCGCCACCATCTTTCAGGTAGAGCCGGCAACCAAGGATGGGGATGACCTCATTTTGGTCATATATGTTTATCTCACTCTGAGCGTTGTCCGAAGCACCAGGAGGCGCCGATGGAGACTGCGTGGTTAGGAGATGCGTGGGTGTGGGACTAAGGGTTTCCGATATGGAGGCCATGAGGGACTGGACCCCAGAAGCTGAAGGTTGGGGAAGCAGGCGAGCGTTCCAGGTCGGACTTCGTGATGGGCCTGGCCCCATGGTAGAGCGCCAGGGATGGGACCCCCGCAGGTCGAGGATCCACGGGCGTTGTCCTTGCTGCATTCCATCTTGTGGAGTGCCTGTTGGCGGCGATCGGGTGCGGACACTCACAATGCCCTCAAGGCCCCGGTGGGGGGCGGCCCAGCACACGTGGCGCCCGAATGACTTCGCCGGGCGTTTTCCGGCCAATTCTCACGAGCGTTCTGCCCAAACCAGGATTGGTTTGGGCAGAACGCTCGTGAGAATTGGCCGGCGTAGGGCAGCCCTGCGGACCGCCCTGCTCTCCATGGCCCAGGGCCCTTTCTCGCCCAGGGCATGTTGCTGCCGCCAAGAAATGGCACGGAAAAGACACGGGGCACCCGGGATCCCCGGCGCAGGAAAGCTTTTCCGGATCAGAGTTGAAGGACGGTAGGTGGCCTGGTGTGTGTTTACGTCTTTCGGGTAGAAGGGGCGGCCAAGAATGGGGATGACCTCATTTTGGTCATACAGGTTTATCTCACTCTGAGCGTTGTCCGAAGCACCAGGTGGCGCCGATAAGGACTGCGTGGTTGGGAGATGCGTGGGTGCGGGACTAAGGGTTTCCGATATGGAGGCCATGAGGGACAGTACCCCGGAGGCAGAAAGTTGGGGAAGCAGGCGAGCGTTCCACACCGGACTTCGTGATGGGCCTGGCCCCATGGTAGAGCGCCAGGGATGGGACCCCTGCAGGCCGAGGATCCACGGGCGTTTTCCTCGCTGCAATCCATTTGTGGAGTGCCTCCTGGCGGCGATCGGGTGCGGGCACTCACAATGCCCTTCAAGGCCCCGGGGGGGGGCCGCCCAGCTGACGTGCGGCGCCCAAATGACTTCGCCGGGCGTTTTCCGGCCAATTCTCACGAGCGTTCTGCCCAAACCAGGATTGGTTTGGGCAGAACGCTCGAGAGAATTGGCCGGCGTAGGGCAGCCCTGCGGACCGCCGTGCTCTCCATGGCCCAGGGCCCTTTCTCGCCCAGGGCATGTTGCTGCCGCTAAGAAATGGCACGGAAAAGACACGGTGCACCCGGACACGCCCGCGCAGTGGAGCGTTCATAAATCAGAGTTGAAGGACGGGTGGTGGCCTGGTATGCGCCACCATCTTTCAGGTAAGCCGGCAACCAAGGATGGGGATGACCTCATTTTGGTCATACATGTTTATCTCACTCTGAGCGTTGTCCGAAGCACCAGGAGGCGCCGATGGAGACTGCGTGGTTAGGAGATGCGTGGGTGTGGGACTAAGGGTTTCCGATATGGAGGCCATGAGGGACTGGACCCCAGAAGCTGAAGGTTGGGGAAGCAGGCGAGCGTTCCAGGTCGGACTTCGTGATGGGCCTGGCCCCATGGTAGAGCGCCAGGGATGGGACCCCCGCAGGTCGAGGATCCACGGGCGTTGTCCTTGCTGCATTCCATCTTGTGGAGTGCCTGTTGGCGGCAATCGGGTGCGGACACTCACAATGCCCTCAAGGCCCCGGTGGGGGGCGGCCCAGCACACGTGCGGCGCCCGAATGACTTCGCCGGGCGTTTTCCGGCCAATTCTCACGAGCGTTCTGCCCAAACCAGGATTGGTTTGGGCAGAACGCTCGTGAGAATTGGCCGGCGTAGGGCAGCCCTGCGGACCGCCCTGCATCCATGGCCCAGGGCCCTTTCTCGCCCAGGGCATGTTGCTGCCGCCAAGAAATGGCACGGAAAAGACACGGGGCACCCGGGATCCCCGGCGCAGGAAAGCTTTTCCGGATCAGAGTTGAAGGACGGTAGGTGGCCTGGTGTGTGCCTACGTCTTTCGGGTAGATGGGGCGGCCAAGAATGGGGATGACCTCATTTTGGTCATACAGGTTTATCTCACTCTGAGCGTTGTCCGAAGCACCAGGTGGCGCCGATAGAGACTGCGTGGTTGGGAGATGCGTGGGTGCGGGACTAAGGGTTTCCGATATGGAGGCCATGAGGTTCAGTACCCCGGAGGCAGAAAGTTGGGGAAGCGGGCGAGCGTTCCAGACCGGACTTCGTGATGGGCCTGGCCCCATGATAGAGCGCCAGGGATGGGACCCCCGCAGGCCGAGGATCCACGGGCGTTGTCCTTGCTGCATTCCATTTGTGGAGAGCCTCTTGGCGGCGATCGGGTGCGGGCACTCACAATGCCCTTCAAGGCCCCGGGGGGGTGGCCGCCCAGCTGACGTGCGGCGCCCAAATGACTTCGCCGGGCGTTTTCCGGCCAATTCTCACGAGCGTTCTGCCCAAACCAGGATTGGTTTGGGCAGAACGCTCGTGAGAATTGGCCGGCGTAGGGCAGCCCTGCGGACCGCCCTGCTCTCCATGGCCCAGGGCCCTTTCTCTCCCAGGGCATGTTGCTGCCCTCAAGAAATGGAACGGAAAAGACACGGGACACCCGGGATCCCCGGCGCAGGAAAGCTTTTCCGGATCAGAGTTGAAGGACGGTAGGTGGCCTGGTGTGTGCTTCCGTCTTTCGGGTAGATGGGGCGGCCAAGAATGGGGATGACCTCATTTTGGTCATACAGGTTTATCTCACTCTGAGCGTTGTCCGAAGCACCAGGTGGCGCCGATAAGGACTGCGTGGTTGGGAGATGCGTGGGTGCGGGACTAAGGGTTTCCGATATGGAGGCCATGAGGGACAGTACCCCGGAGGCAGAAAGTTGGGAAAGCAGGCGAGCGTTTCAGACCGGACCCCGAGATGGGCCTGGCCCCATGGTAGAGCGCCAGGGATGGGACCCCTGCAGGCCGAGGATCCACGGGCGTTGTCCTCGCTGCAATCCATTTGTGGAGTGCCTCCTGGCGGCGATCGGGTGCGGGCACTCACAATGCCCTTCAAGGTCCCGGGGGGGTGGCCGCCCAGCTGACGTGCGGCGCCCGAATGACTTCGCCGGGCGTTTTCCGGCCAATTCTCACGAGCGTTCTGCCCAAACCAGGATTGGTTTGGGCAGAACGCTCGTGAGAATTGGCCGGCGTAGGGCAGCCCTGCGGACCGCCCTGCTCTCCATGGCCCAGGGCCCTTTCTCGCCCAGGGCATGTTGCTGCCACTAAGAAATGGCACGGAAAAGACACGGTGCACCCGGACACGCCGGCGCAGTGGATCCTTCCCAAAGCAGAGTTGAAGGACGGGTGGTGGCCTGGTGTGCGCCACCATCTTTCAGGTAGAGCCGGCAACCAAGGATGGGGATGACCTCATTTTGGTCATACAGGTTTATCTCACTCTGAGCGTTGTCCGAAGCACCAGGTGGCGCCGATAGAGACTGCGTGGTTGGGAGATGCGTGGGTGCGGGAATAAGGGTTTCCGATATGGAGGCCATGAGTGACAGTACCCCTGAGGCAGAAAGTTGGGGAAGCAGGCGAGCGTTCCAGACCAGACTTCGTGATGGGCCGGGCCCCATGGTAGAGCGCCAGGGATGGGACCCCTGCAGGCCGAGGATCCACGGGCGTTGTCCTCGCTGCAATCCATTTGTGGAGTGCCTCCTGGCGGCGATCGGGTGCGGGCACTCACAATGCCCTTCAAGGCCCCGGGGGGGTGGCCGCCCAGCTGACGTGCGGCGCCCGAATGACTTCGCCGGGCGTTTTACGGCCAATTCTCACGAGCGTTCTGCCCAAACCAGGATTGGTTTGGGCAGAACGCTCGTGAGAATTGGCCGGCGTAGGGCAGCCCTGCGGACCGCCCTGCTCTCCATGGCCCAGGGCCCTTTCTCGCCCAGGGCATGTTGCTGCCGCTAAGAAATGGCACGGAAAAGACACGGTGCACCCGGACACGCCCGCGCAGTGGAGCGTTCATAAAGCAGAGTTGAAGGACGGGTGGTGGCCTGGTGTGCGCCACCATCTTTCAGGTAAGCCGGCAACCAAGGATGGGGATGACCTCATTTTGGTCATACATGTTTATCTCACTCTGAGCGTTGTCCGAAGCACCAGGAGGCGCCGATGGAGACTGCGTGGTTAGGAGATGCGTGGGTGTGGGACTAAGGGTTTCCGATATGGAGGCCATGAGGGACTGGACCCCAGAAGCTGAAGGTTGGGGAAGCAGGCGAGCGTTCCAGGTCGGACTTCGTGATGGGCCTGGCCCCATGGTAGAGCGCCAGGGATGGGACCCCCGCAGGTCGAGGATCCACGGGCGTTGTCCTTGCTGCATTCCATCTTGTGGAGTGCCTGTTGGCGGCGATCGGGTGCGGACACTCACAATGCCCTCAAGGCCCCGGTGGGGGGCGGCCCAGCACACGTGCGGCGCCCGAATGACTTCGCCGGGCGTTTTCCGGCCAATTCTCACGAGCGTTCTGCCCAAACCAGGATTGGTTTGGGCAGAACGCTCGTGAGAATTGGCCGGCGTAGGGCAGCCCTGCGGACCGCCCTGCTCTCCATGGCCCAGGGCCCTTTCTCGCCCAGGGCATGTTGCTGCCGCCAAGAAATGGCACGGAAAAGACACGGGGCACCCGGGATCCCCGGCGCAGGAAAGCTTTTCCGGATCAGAGTTGAAGGACGGTAGGTGGCCTGGTGTGTGCCTACGTCTTTCGGGTAGATGGGGCGGCCAGAATGGGGATGACCTCATTTTGGTCATACAGGTTTATCTCACTCTGAGCGATGTCCGAAGCCCCAGGTGGCGCCGATAGAGACTGCGTGGTTGGGAGATGCGTGGATGCGGGACTAAGGGTTTCCGATATGGAGGCCATGAGGGACAGTACCCCGGAGGCAGAAAGTTGGGGAAGCAGGCGAGCGTTCCAGACCGGACTTCGTGATGGGCCTGGCGCCATGGTAGAGCGCCAGGGATGGGACCCCTGCAGGCCGAGGTTCCACGGGCGTTGTCCTCGCTGCAATCCATTTGTGGAGTGCCTCCTGGCGGCGATCGGGTGCGGGCACTCACAATGCCCTTCAAGGCCCCGGGGGCGGTGGCCGCCCAGCTGACGTGCGGCGCCCGAATGACTTCGCCGGGCGTTTTCCGGCCAATTCTCACGAGCGTTCTGCCCAAACCAGGATTGGTTTGGGCAGAACGCTCGTGAGAATTGGCCGGCGTAGGGCAGCCCTGGGGACCGCCCTGCTCTCCATGGCCCAGGGCCCTTTCTCGCCCAGGGCATGTTGCTGCCGCTAAGAAATGGCACGGAAAAGACACGGTGCACCCGGACACGCCGGCGCAGTGGAGCGTTCCCAAAGCAGAGTTGAAGGACTGGTGGTGGCCTGGTGTGCGCCACCATCTTTCAGGTAGAGCCGGCAACCAAGGATGGGGATGACCTCATTTTGGTCATACATGTTTATCTCACTCTGAGCGTTGTCCGAAGCACCAGGAGGCGCCGATGGAGACTGCGTGGTTAGGAGATGCGTGGGTGTGGGACTAAGGGTTTCCGATATGGAGGTCATGAGGGACAGGACCCCAGAAGCTGAAGGTTGGGGAAGCAAGCGAGCGTTCCAGGTCGGACTTCGTGATGGGCCTGGCCCCATGGTAGAGCGCCAGGGATGGGACCCCTGCAGGCCGAGGATCCACGGGCGTTGTCCTCGCTGCAATCCATTTGTGGAGTGCCTCTTGTCGGCGATCGGGTGCCGGCACTCACAATGCCCTTCAACGGCCCGGGGGGGTGGCCGCCCAGCTGACGTGCGGCGCCCGAATGACTTCGCCGGGCGTTTTCCGGCCAATTCTCACGAGCGTTCTGCCCAAACCAGGATTGGTTTGGGCAGAACGCGCGTGAGAATTGGCCGGCGTAGGGCAGCCCTGCGGACCGCCCTGCTCTCCATGGCCCAGGGCCCTTTCTCGCCCAGGGCATGTTGCTGCTGCTAAGAAATGGCACGGAAAAGACACGGTGCACCCGGACACGCCGGCGCAGTGGAGCGTTCCCAAAGCAGAGTTGAAGGACGGGTGGTGGCCTGGTGTGCGCCACCATCTTTCAGGTAGAGCCGGCAACCAAGGATGGGGATGACCTCATTTTGGTCATACATGTTTATCTCACTCTGAGCGTTGTCCGAAGCACCAGGAGGCGCCGATGGAGACTGCGTGGTTAGGAGATGCGTGGGTGTGGGACTAAGGGTTTCCGATATGGAGGTCATGAGGGACAGGACCCCAGAAGCTGAAGGTTGGGGAAGCAAGCGAGCGTTCCAGGTCGGACTTCGTGATGGGCCTGGCCCCATGGTAGAGCGCCAGGGATGGGACCCCTGCAGGCTGAGGATCCACGGGCGTTGTCCTCGCTGCAATCCATTTGTGGAGTGCCTCCTGTCGGCGATCGGGTGCCGGCACTCACAATGCCCTTCAAGGGCCCGGGGGGGTGGCCGCCCAGCTGACGTGCGGCGCCCGAATGACTTCGCCGGGCGTTTTCCGGCCAATTCTCACGAGCGTTCTGCCCAAACCAGGATTGGTTTGGGCAGAACGCGCGTGAGAATTGGCCGGCGTAGGGCAGCCCTGCGGAACGCCCTGCTCTCCATGGCCCAGGGCCCTTTCTCGCCCAGGGCATGTTGCTGCCGCTAAGAAATGGCACGGAAAAGACACGGTGCACCCGGACACGCCGGCGCAGTGGAGCGTTCCCAAAGCAGAGTTGAAGGATTGGTGGTGGCCTGGTGTGCGCCACCATCTTTCAGGTAGAGCCGGCAACCAAGGATGGGGATGACCTCATTTTGGTCATACATGTTTATCTCACTCTGAGCGTTGTCCGAAGCACCAGGAGGCGCCGATGGAGACTGCGTGGTTAGGAGATGCGTGGGTGTGGGACTAAGGGTTTCCGATATGGAGGCCATGAGGGACTGGACCCCAGAAGCTGAAGGTTGGGGAAGCAGGCGAGCGTTCCAGGTCGGACTTCGTGATGGGCCTGGCCCCATGGTAGAGCGCCAGGGATGGGACCCCCGCAGGTCGAGGATCCATGGGCGTTGTCCTTGCTGCATTCCATCTTGTGGAGTGCCTGTTGGCGGCGATCGGGTGCATACACTCACAATGCCCTCAAGGCCCCGGTGGGGTGCGGCCGAGCACACGTGCGGCGCCCGAATGACTTCGCCGGGCCTTTTCGGGCCAATTCTCACGAGCGTTCTGCCCAAACCAGGATTGGTTTGGGCAGAACGCTCGTGAGAATTGGCCGGCGTAGGGCAGCCCTGCGGACCGCCCTGCTCTCCATGGCCCAGGGCCCTTTCTCGCCCAGGGCATGTTGCTGCCGCCAAGAAATGGCACGGAAAAGACACGGGGCACCCGGGATCCCCGGCGCAGGAAAGCTTTTCCGGATCAGAGTTGAAGGACGGTAGGTGGCCTGGTGTGTGCCTACGTTCGGGTAGATGGGGCGGCCAGAATGGGGATGACCTCATTTTGGTCATACAGGTTTATCTCACTCTGAGCGATGTCCGAAGCACCAGGTGGCGCCGATAAGGACTGCGTGGTTGGGAGATGCGTGGGTGCGGGACTAAGGGTTTCCGATATGGAGGCCATGAGGGACAGTACCCCGGAGGCAGAAAGTTGGGGAAGCAGGCGAGCCTTCCAGACCGGACTTCGTGATGGGCCTGGCCCCATGGTAGAGCGCCAGGGATGGGACCCCTGCAGGCCGAGGATCCACGGGCGTTTTCCTCGCTGCAATCCATTTGTGGAGTGCCTCCTGGCGGCGATCGGGTGCGGGCACTCACAATGCCCTTCAAGGCCCCGGGGGGGGGCCGCCCAGCTGACGTGCGGCGCCCGAATGACTTCGCCGGGCGTTTTCCGGCCAATTCTCACGAGCGTTCTCCCCAAACCAGGATTGGTTTGGGCAGAACGCTCGTGAGAATTGGCCGGCGTAGGGCAGCCCTGCGGACCGCCCTGCTCTCCATGGCCCAGGGCCCTTTCTCGCCCAGGGCATGTTGCTGCCGCTAAGAAATGGCACGGAAAAGACACGGTGCACCCGGACACGCCGGCGCAGTGGAGCGTTCCCAAAGCAGAGTTGAAGGACGGGTGGTGGCCTGGTGTGCGCCACCATCTTTCAGGTAGAGCCGGCAACCAAGGATGGGGATGACCTCATTTTGGTCATACATGTTTATCTCACTCTGAGAGTTGTCCGAAGCACCAGGAGGCGCCGATGGAGACTGCGTGGTTAGGAGATGCGTGGGTGTGGGACTAAGGGTTTCCGATATGGAGGTCATGAGGGACAGGACCCCAGAAGCTGAAGGTTGGGGAAGCAAGCGAGCGTTCCAGGTCGGACTTCGTGATGGGCCTGGCCCCATGGTAGAGCGCCAGGGATGGGACCCCTGCAGGCCGAGGATCCACGGGCGTTGTCCTCGCTGCAATCCATTTGTGGAGTGCCTCCTGTCGGCGATCGGGTGCCGGCACTCACAATGCCCTTCAAGGGCCCGGGGCGGTGGCCGCCAAGCTGACGTGCGGCGCCCGAATGACTTCGCCGGGCGTTTTCCGGCCAATTCTCACGGGCGTTCTGCCCAAACCAGGATTGGTTTGGGCAGAACGCGCGTGAGAATTGGCCGGCGTAGGGCAGCCCTGCGGAACACCCTGCTCTCCATGGCCCAGGGCCCTTTCTCGCCCAGGGCATGTTGCTGCCGCTAAGAAATGGCACGGAAAAGACACGGTGCACCCGGACACGCCGGCGCAGTGGAGCGTTCCCAAAGCAGAGTTGAAGGACGGGTGGTGGCCTGGTGTGCGCCACCATCTTTCAGGTAGAGCCGGCAACCAAGGATGGGGATGACCTCATTTTGGTCATACATGTTTATCTCACTCTGAGCGTTGTCCGAAGCACCAGGAGGCGCCGATGGAGACTGCGTGGTTAGGAGATGCGTGGGTGTGGGACTAAGGGTTTCCGATATGGAGGCCATGAGGGACAGGACCCCAGAAGCTGAAGGTTGGGGAAGCAGGCGAGCGTTCCAGGTCGGACTTCGTGATGGGCCTGGCCCCATGGTAGAGCGCCAAGAATGGGACCTCCGCAGGCCGAGGATCCACGGGCGTTGTCCTCGCTGCAATCCATTTGTGGAGTGCCTCCTGGCGGCGATCGGGTGCGGGCACTCACTATGCCCTTCAAGGCCCCGGGGGGGTGGCCGCCCAGCTGACGTGCGGCGCCCGAATGACTTCGCCGGGCCTTTTCCGGCCAATTATCACGAGCGTTCTGCCCAAACCAGGATTGGTTTGGGCAGAACGCGCGTGAGAATTGGCCGGCGTAGGGCAGCCCTGCGGACCGCCCTGCTCTCCATGGCCCAGGGCCCTTTCTCGCCCAGGGCATGTTGCTGCCTCTAAGAAATGGCACGGAATAGACACGGGGCACCCGGAATCCCCGGCGCAGGAAAGCTTTTCCGAATCAGAGTTGAAGGACGGTAGGTGGCCTGGTGTGTGCCTACGTCATTCGGATAGATGGGGCGGCCAAGAATGGGGATGACCTCATTTTGGTCATACAGGTTTATCTCACTCTGAGCGTTGTCCGATCACCAGGTGGCGCCGATAAGGACTGCGTGGTTGGGAGATGCGTGGGTGCGGGACTAAGGGTTTCCGATATGGAGGCCATGAGGGACAGTACCCCGGAGATAGAAAGTTGGGGAAGCAGGCGAGCGTTCCAGACCGGACTTCGTGATGGGCCTGGCCCCATGGTAGAGCGCCAGGGATGGGACCCCTGCAGGCCGAGGATCCACGGGCGTTGTCCTCGCTGCTATCCATTTGTGGAGTGCCTCCTGTCGGCGATCGGGTGCCGGCACTCACAATGCCCTTCAAGGGCCCGGGGGGGTGGCCGCCCAGCTGACGTGCGGCGCCCGAATGACTTCGCCGGGCGTTTTCCGGCCAATTCTCACGCGCGTTCTGCCCAAACCAGGATTGGATTGGGCAGAACGCGCGTGAGAATTGGCCGGCGTATGGCAGCCCTGCGATACGCCCTGCTCTCCATGGCCCAGGGCCCTTTCTCGCCCAGGGCATGTTGCTGCCGCTAAGAAATGGCACGGAAAAGACACGGTGCACCCGGACACGCCGGCGCAGTGGAGCGTTCCCAAAGCAGAGTTCTAGGACGGGTGGTGGCCTGGTGTGCGCCACCATCTTTCAGGTAGAGCCGGCAACCAAAAATGGGGATGAACTCATTTTGGTCATACATGTTTATCTCACTCTGAGAGTTGTCCGAAGCACCAGGAGGCGCCGATGGAGACTGTGTGATTAGGAGATGCGTGGGTGTGGGACTAAGGGTTTCCGATATGGAGGCCATGAGGGACAGGACCCCAGAAGCTGAAGGTTGGGGAAGCAGGCGAGCGTTCCAGGTCGGACTTCGTGATGGGCCTGGCCCCATGATAGAGCGCCAGGGATGGGACCCCCGCAGGCTGAGGATCCACGGGCGTTGTCCTCGCTGCAATCCATTTGTGGAGTGCCTCTTGGCGGCGATCGGGTGCGGGCACTCACAATGCCCTTCAAGGCCCCGGGGGGGTGGCCGCCCAGCTGACGTGCGGCGCCCAAATGACTTCGCCGGGCGTTTTCCGGCCAATTCTCACGAGCGTTCTGCCCAAACCAGGATTGGTTTGGGCAGAACGCTCGTGAGAATTGGCCGGCGTAGGACAGCACTGCGGACCGCCCTGCTCTCCATGGCCCAGGGCCCTTTCTCGCCCAGGGCATGTTGCTGCCGCTAAGAAATGGCACGGAAAAGACACGGTGCACCCGGACACACCGGCTAGTGGAGCGTTCCCAAAGCAGAGTTCTAGGACGGGTGGTGGCCTGGTGTGCGCCACCATCTTTCAGGTAGAGCCGGCAACCAAGGAAGGGGATGACCTCATTTTGGTCATACATGTTTATCTCACTCTGAGCGTTGTCCGAAGCACCAGGAGGCGCCGATAGAGACTGCGTGGTTAGGAGATGCGTGGGTGTGGGACTAAGGGTTTCCGATATGGAGGCCATGAGGGACAGGACCCCAGAAGCTGAAGGTTGGGGAAGCAGGCGAGCGTTCCAGGTCGGACTTCTTGATGGGACTGGCCCCATGGTAGAGCGCCAGGGATGGGACCCCCGCAGGTCGAGGATCCACGGGCGTTGTCCTTGCTTCATTCCATCTTGTGGAGTGCCTGTTGGCGGCAATCGGGTGCGGACACTCACAATGCCCTCAAGGCCCCGGTGGGGGGCGGCCCAGCACACGTGCGGCGCCCGAATGATTTCGCCGGGCGTTTTCCGGCCAATTCTCACGAGCGTTCTGCCCAAACCAGGATTGGTTTGGGCAGAACGCTCGTGAGAATTGGCCGGCGTAGGGCAGCCCTGCGGACCGCCCTGCTCTCCATGGCCCAGGGCCCTTCCTCGCCCAGGGCATGTTGCTGCCGCCAAGAAATGGCACGGAAAAGACACGGGGCACCCGGGATCCCCGGCGCAGGAAAGCTTTTCCGGATCAGAGTTGAAGGACGGTAGGTGGCCTTGTGTGTGCTTACGTCTTTCAGGTAGATGGGGCGGCCAAGAATGGGGATGACCTCATTTTGGTCATACAGGTTTATCTCACTCTGAGCGTTGTCCGAAGCACCAGGTGGCGCCGATAGAGACGCGTGGTTGGGAGATGCGTGGGTGCGGGACTAAGGGTTTCCGATATGGAGGCCATGAGGGACAGTACCCCGGAGGCAGAAAGTTGGGGAAGCAGGCGAGCGTTCCAGACCGGACTTCGTGATGGGCCTGGCCCCATGGTAGAGCGCCAGGGATGGGACCCCTGCTGCCGAGGATCCACGGGCGTTGTCCTCGCTGCAATGCATTTGTGGAGTGCCTCCTGGCGGCGATCGGGTGCGGGCACTCACAATGCCCTTCAAGGCCCCCGGGGGGGGTGCCGCCCAGCTGACGTGCGGCGCCCGAATGACTTCGCCAGGCGTTTTCCGGTTAATTCTCACGAGCGTTCTGCCCAAACCAGGATTGGTTTGGGCAGAACGCTCGTGAGAATTGGCCGGCGTAGGGCAGCCCTAGGGACCGCCCTGCTCTCCATGGCCCAGGGCCCTTTCTCGCCCAGGGCATGTTGCTCCCGCTAAGAAATGGCACGGAAAAGACACGGTGCACCCGGACACACCGGCGCAGTGGAGCGTTCCCAAAGCAGAGTTGAAGGACTGGTGGTGGCCTGGTGTGCGCCACCATCTTTCAGGTAAGCCGGCAACCAAGGATGGGGATGACCTCATTTTGGTCATACATGTTTATCTCACTCTGAGCGTTGTCCGAAGCACCAGGAGGCGCCGATGGAGACTGCGTGGTTAGGAGATGCGTAGGTGTGGGACTAAGGGTTTCCGATATGGAGGCCATGAGAGACAGGACCCCAGAAGCTGAAGGTTGGGGAAGCAGGCGAGCGTTCCAGGTCGGACTTCGTGATGGGCCTGGCCCCATGGTAGAGCGCCAGGGATGGGACCCCCGCAGGCCGAGGATCCACGGGCGTTGTCCTCGCTGCAATCCATTTGTGGAGTGCCTCCTGTCGGCGATCGTGTGCGGGCACTCACAATGCCCTTCAAGGCCCCGGGGGGGTGGCCGCCCAGCTGACGTGCGGCGCCCGAATGACTTCGCCGGGGCTTTTCCGGCCAATTCTCACGAGCGTTATGCCCAAACCAGGATTGGTTTGGGCAGAACGCTCGTGAGAATTGGCCGGCGTAGGGCAGCCCTGCGGACCGCCCTGCTCTCCATGGCCCAGGGCCCTTTCTCGCCCAGGGCATGTTGCTGCCGCTAAGAAATGGCACGGAAAAGACACGGTACACCCGGACACGCCGGCACAGTGGAGCGTTCCCAAAGCAGAGATGAAGGACGGGTGGTGGCCTGGTGTGCGCCACCAACTTTCAGGTAAAGCCAGCAACCAAGGATGGGGATGACCTCATTTTGGTCATACATGTTTATCTCACTCTGATCGTTGTCCGAAGCACCAGGAGGCGCCGATGGAGACTGCGTGGTTAGGAGATGCGTGGGTGTGGGACTAAGGGTTTCCGATATGCAGGCCATGAGGGACAGGACCCCAGAAGCTGAAGGTTGGGGAAGCAGGCGAGCGTTCCAGGTCGGACTTCGTGATGGGCCTGGCCCCATGGTAGAGCGCCAGGGATGGGACCCCCGCAGGTCGAGGATCCACGGGCGTTGTCCTTGCTGCATTCCATCTTGTGGAGTGCCTGTTGGCGGCGATCGGGTGCGGACACTCACAATGCCCTCAAGGCCCCGGTGGGGGGCGGCCCAGCACACGTGCGGCGCCCGAATGACTTCGCCGGGCGTTTTCCGGCCAATTCTCACGAGCGTTCTGCCAAAACCAGGATTGGTTTGGGCAGAACGCTCATGAGAATTGGCCGGCGTACGGCAGCCCTGCGGACCGCCCTGCTCTCCATGGCCCAGGGCCCTTTCTCGCCCAGGGCATATTGCTGCCGCCAAGAAATGGCACGGAAAAGACACGGGGCACCCTGGATCCCCGGCGAAGGAAAGCTTTTCCGGATCAGAGTTGAAGGACGGTAGGTGGCCTGGTGTGTGCCTACGTCTTTCGGGTAGATGGAGCGGCCAAGAATGGGGATGACCTCATTTTGGTCATACAGGTTTATCTCACTCTGAGCGTTGTCCGAAGCACCAGGTGGCGCCGATAGAGACTGCGTGGTTGGGAGATGCGTGGGTGCGGGAATAAGGGTTTCCGATATGGAGGCCATGAGGGACAGTACCCCTGAGGCAGAAAGTTGGGGAAGCAGGCGAGCGTTCCAGACCGGACTTCGTGATGGGCCTGGCCCCATGGTAGAGCGCCAGGGATGGGACCGCTGCAGGCCGAGGATCCACGGGCGTTGTCCTCGCTGCAATCCATTTGTGGAGTGCCTCCTGGCGGCGATCGGGTGCGGGCACTCACAATGCCCTTCAAGGCCCCGGGGGGGTGGCCGCCCAGCCGACGTGCGGCGCCCGAATGACTTCGCCGGGCGTTTTCCGGCCAATTCTCACGAGCGTTCTGCCCAAACCAGGATTGGTTTGGGCAGAACGCTCGTGAGAATTGGCCGGCGTAGGGCAGCCCTGCGGACCGCCCTTCTCTCCATGGCCCAGGGCCCTTTCTCGCCCAGGGCATGTTGCTGCCGCTAAGAAATGTCACGGAAAAGACACGGTGCACTCGGAAACGCCGGCGCAGTGGAGCGTTCCCAAAGCAGAGTTGAAGGACGGGTGGTGGCCTGGTGTGCGCCACCATCTTTCAGGTAGAGCCGGCAACCAAGGATGGGGATGACCTCATTTTGGTCATACATGTTTATCTCACTCTGAGCGTTGTCCGAAGCACCAGGAGACGCCGATGGAGACTGCGTGGTTAGGAGATGCGTGGGTGTGGGACTAAGTTTTCCGATATGCAGGCCATGAGGGACAGGACCCCAGAAGCTGAAGGTTGGGGAAGCAGGCGAGCGTTCCAGACCGGACTTCGTGATGGGCCTGGCCCCATGGTAGAGCGCCAGGGATGGGACCCCCGCAGGTCGAGGATCCACGGGCGTTGTCCTTGCTGCATTCCATCTTGTGGAGTGCCTGTTGGCAGCGATCGGGTGCGGACACTCACAATGCCCTCAAGGCCCCGGTGGGGGGCGGCCCAGCACACGTGCGGCACCCGAATGACTTCGCCGGGCGTTTTCCGGCCAATTCTCACGAGCGTTCTGCCCAAACCAGGATTGGTTTGGGCAGAACGCTCGTGAGAATTGGCCGGCGTAGGGCAGCCCTGCGGACCGCCCTGCTCTCCATGGCCCAGGGCCCTTTCTCACCCAGGGCATGTTGCTGCCGCCAAGAAATGGCACGGAAAAGACACGGGGCACCCGGGATCTCCGGCGCAGGAAAGCTTTTCCGGATCAGAGTTGAAGGACGGTAGGTGGCCTGGTGTGTGCCTACGTCTTTCGGGTAGATGGGGCGGCCAGAATGGGGATGACCTCATTTTGGTCATACAGGTTTATCTCACTCTGAGCGATGTCCGAAGCCCCAGGTGGCGCCGATAGAGACTGCGTGGTTGGGAGATGCGTGGGTGCGGGACTAAGGGTTTCCGATATGGAGGCCATGAGGGACAGTACCCCGGAGGCAGAAAGTTGGGGAAGCAGGCGAGCGTTCCAGACCGGACTTCGTGATGGGCCTGGCCCCATGGTAGAGCGCCAGGGATGGGACCCCTGCAGGCCGAGGATCCACGGGCGTTGTCCTCGCTGCAATCCATTTGTGGAGTGCCTCCTGGCGGCGATCGGGTGCGGGCACTCACAATGCCCTTCAAGGCCCCGGGGGCGGTGGCCGCCCAGCTGACGTGCGGCGCCCGAATGACTTCGCCGGGCGTTTTCCGGCCAGTTCTCACGAGCGTTCTGCCCAAACCAGGATTGGTTTGGGCAGAACGCGCGTGAGAATTGGCCGGCGTAGGGCAGCCCTGCGGAACGCCCTGCTCTCCATGGCCCAGGGCCCTTTCTCGCCCAGGGCATGTTGCTGCCGCTAAGATGGCACGGAAAAGACACGGTGCACCCGGACACGCCGGCGCAGTGGACCGTTCCCAAAGCAGAGTTGAAGGATGGGTGGTGGCCTGGTGTGCGCCACCATCTTTCAGGTAGAGCCGGCAACCAAGGATGGGGATGACCTCATTTTGGTCATACATGTTTATCTCACTCTGAGCGTTGTCCGAAGCACCAGGAGGCGCCGATGGAGACTGCGTGGTTAGGAGATGCGTGGGTGTGGGACTAAGGGTTTCCGATATGGAGGCCATGAGGGACTGGACCCCAGAAGCTGAAGGTTGGGGAAGCAGGCGAGCGTTCAGGTCGGACTTCGTGATGGGCCTGGCCCCATGGTAGAGCGCCAGGGATGGGACCCCCGCAGGTCGAGGATCCACGGGCGTTGTCCTTGCTGCATTCCATCTTGTGGAGTGCCTGTTGGCGGCGATCGGGTGCGGACACTCACAATGCCCTCAAGGCCCCGGTGGGGGGCAGCCCAGCACACGTGCGGCGCCCGAATGACTTCGCCAGGCGTTTTCCGGCCAATTCTCACGAGCGTTCTGCCCAAACCAGGATTGGTTTGGGCAGAACGCTCGTGAGAATTGGCCGGCGTAGGGCAGCCCTGCGGACCGCCCTGCTCTCCATGGCCCAGGGCCCTTTCTCGCCCAGGGCATGTTGCTGCCGCCAAGAAATGGCACGGAAAAGACACGGGGCACCCGGGATCCCCGGCGCAGGAAAGCTTTTCCGGATCAGAGTTGAAGGACGGTAGGTGGCCTGGTGTGTGTTTCCGTCTTTCAGGTAGATGGGGCGGCCAAGAATGGGGATGACCTCATTTGGGTCATACAGGTTTATCTCACTCTGAGCGTTGTCCGAAGCACCAGGTGGCGCCGATAAGGACTGCGTGGTTGGGACATGCGTGGGTGCGGGACTAAGGGTTTCCGATATGGAGGCCATGAGGGACAGTACCCCGGAGGCAGAAAGTTGGGGAAGCAGGCGAGCGTTCCAGACCGGACTTCGTGATGGGCCTGGCCCCATGGTAGAGCGCCAGGGATGGGACACCTGCAGGCCGAGGATCCACGGGCATTGTCCTCGCTGCAATCATTTGTGGAGTGCCTCCTGTCGGCGATCGGGTGCGGGCACTCACAATGCCCTTCAAGGCCCCGGGGGGGGTGGCCGCCCAGCTGACGTGCGGCGCCCGAATGACTTAGCCGGGCGTTTTCCCGCCAATTCTCACGAGCGTTCTGCCCAAACCAGGATTGGTTTGGGCAGAACGCTCGTGAGAATTGGCCGGCGTAGGGCAGCCCTGCGGACCGCCCTGCTCGCCATGGCCCACGGCCCTTTCTCGCCCAGGGCATGTTGCTGCCGCCAAAAAATGTCACGGAAAAGACACGGGGCACCCGGGATCCCCGGCGCAGGAAAGCTTTTCCGGATCAAAGTTGAAGGACGGTAGGTGGCCTGGTGTGTGCCTATGTCTTTCGGGTAGATGGGGCGGCCAAGAATGGGGATGACCTCATTTTGGTCATACAGGTTTATCTCACTCTGAGCGTTGTCCGAAGCACCAGGTGGCGCCGATAGAGACTGCGTGGTTGGGAGATGCGTGGGTGCGGGACTAAGGGTTTCCGATATGGAGGCCATGAGGGATAGTACCCCGGAGGCAGAAGGTTGGGGAAGCAGGCGAGCGTTCCAGACCGGACTTCGTGATGGGCCTGGCCCCATGGTAGAGCGCCAGGGATGGGACCCCTGCAGGCCGAGGATCCACGGGCGTTGTCCTCGCTGCAATCCATTTGTGGAGTGCCTCCTGGCGGCGATCGGGTGCGGGCACTCACAATGCCCTTCAAGGCCCCGGGGGGGGGGGCGCCCAGCTGACGTGCGGCGCCCGAATGACTTCGCCGGGCGTTTTCCGGCCAATTCTCACGAGCGTTCTGCCCAAACCAGGATTGGTTTGGGCAGAACGCTCGTGAGAATTGGCCGGCGTAGGGCAGCCCTACGGACCTTCCTGCTCTCCATGGCCCAGGGCCCTTTTCTGCCCAGGGCATGTTGCTGCCGCTAAGAAATGGCACGGAAAAGACACGGTGCACCCGGACACGCCGTGCAGTGGAGCGTCCCAAAGCAGAGATGAGGGACGGGTGGTGGCCTGGTGTGCGCCACCATCTTTCAGGTAGAGCCGGCAACCAAGGATGGGGATGACCTCATTTTGGTCATACATGTTTATCTCACTCTGAGCGTTGTCCGAAGCACCAGGAGGCGCCCATGGAGACTGCGTGGTTAGGAGATGCGTGGGTGTGGGACTAAGGGTTTCCGATATGGAGGCCATGAGGGACAGGACCCCAGAAGCTGAAGGTTGGGGAAGCAGGCGAGCGTTCCAGACCGGACTTCGTGATGGGCCTGGCCCCATGGTAGAGCGCCAGGGATGGGACCCCCGCAGGTCGAGGATCCACGGGCGTTGTCCTTGCTGCATTCCATCTTGTGGAGTGCCTGTTGGCGGCGATCGGGTGCGGACACTCACAATGCCCTCAAGGCCCCGGTGGGGGGCGGCCCAGCACACGTGCGGCGCCCGAATGACTTCGCCGGGCGTTTTCCGGCCAATTCTCACGAGCGTTCTGCCCAAACCAGGATTGGTTTGGGCAGAACGCTCGTGAGAATTGGCCGGCGTAGGACAGCCCTGTGGACCGCCCTGCTCTCCATGGCCCAGGGCCCTTTCTCGCCCAGGGCATGTTGCTGCCGCTAAGAAATGGCACGGAAAAGACACGGTGCACCCAGACACGCCGGCTAGTGGAGCGTTCCCAAAGCAGAGTTCTAGGACAGGTGGTGGCCTGGTGTGCGCCACCATCTTTCAGGTAGAGCCGGCAACCAAGGATGGGGATGACCTCATTTTGGTCATACATGTTTATCTCACTCTGAGCGTTGTCCGAAGCACCAGGAGGCGCCGATGGAGACTGCGTGGTTAGGAGATGCGTGGGTGTGGGACTAAGTTTTCCGATATGCAGGCCATGAGGGACAGGACCCCAGAAGCTGAAGGTTGGGGAAGCAGGCGAGCGTTCCAGACCGGACTTCGTGATGGGCCTGGCCCCATGGTAGAGCGCCAGGGATGGGACCCCCGCAGGTCGAGGATCCACGGGCGTTGTCCTTGCTGCATTCCATCTTGTGGAGTGCCTGTTGGCAGCGATCGGGTGCGGACACTCACAATGCCCTCAAGGCCCCGGTGGGGGGCGGCCCAGCACACGTGCGGCGCCCGAATGACTTCGCCGGGCGTTTTCCGGCCAATTCTCACGAGCGTTCTGCCCAAACCAGGATTGGTTTGGGCAGAACGCTCGTGAGAATTGGCCGGCGTAGGGCAGCCCTGCGGACCGCCCTGCTCTCCATGGCCCAGGGCCCTTTCTCGCCCAGGGCATGTTGCTGCCGCCAAGAAATGGCACGGAAAAGACACGGGGCACCCGGGATCCCCGGCGCAGGAAAGCTTTTCCGGATCAGAGTTGAAGGACGGTAGGTGGCCTGGTGTGTGCCTACGTCTTTCGGGTAGATGGGGCGGCCAAGAATGGGGATGACCTCATTTTGGTCATACAGGTTTATCTCACTCTGAGCGATGTCCGAAGCCCCAGGTGGCGCCGATAGAGACTGCGTGGTTGGGAGATGCGTGGGTGCGGGACTAAGGGTTTCCGATATGGAGGCCATGAGGAACTGTACCCCGGAGGCAGAAAGTTGGGGAAGCAGGCGAGCGTTCCAGACCGGACTTCGTGATGGGCCTGGCCCCATGGTAGAGCGCCAGGGATGGGACCCCTGCAGGCCGAGGATCCACGGGCGTTGTCCTCGCTGCAATCCATTTGTGGAGTGCCTCCTGGCGGCGATCGGGTGCGGGCACTCACAATGCCCTTCAAGGCCCCGGGGGCGGTGGCCGCCCAGCTGACGTGCGGCGCCCGAATGACTTCGCCGGGCGTTTTCCGGCCAATTTTCACGAGCGTTCTGCCCAAACCAGGATTGGTTTGGGCAGAACGCTCGTGAGAATTTGCCGGCGTAGGGCAGCCCTACGGACCGCGCTGCTCTCCATGGCCCAGGGCCCTTTTCTGCCCAGGGCATGTTGCTGCCGCTAAGAAATGGCACGGAAAAGACACGGTGCACCCGGACACGCCGTGCAGTGGAGCGTTCCCAAAGCAGAGTTGAAGGACGGGTGGTGGCCTGGTGTGCGCCACCATCTTTCAGGTAGTGCCGGCAACCAAGGATGGGGATGACCTCATTTTGGTCATACATGTTTATCTCACTCTGAGCGTTGTCCGAAGCACCAGGAGGCGCCGATGGAGACTGCGTGGTTAGGAGATGCGTGGGTGTGGGACTAAGGGTTTCCGATATGGAGGCCATGAGGGACAGGACCCCAGAAGCTGAAGGTTGGGGAAGCAGGCGAGCGTTCCAGGTCGGACTTCGTGATGGGCCTGGCCCCATGGTAGAGCGCCAGGGATGGGACCCCCGCAGGTCGAGGATCCACGGGCGTTGTCCTTGCTGCATTCCATCTTGTGGAGTGCCTGTTGGCGGCGATCGGGTGCGGACACTCACAATGCCCTCAAGGCCCCGGTGGGGGGCGGCCCAGGACACGTGCGGCGCCCGAATGACTTCGCCGGGCGTTTTCCGGCCAATTCTCACGAGCGTTCTGCCCAAACCAGGATTGGTTTGGGCAGTACGCTCGTGAGAATTGGCCGGCGTAGGGCAGCCCTGCGGACCGCCCTGCTCTCCATGGCCCAGGGCTCTTTCTCGCCCAGAGCATGTTGCTGCCGCCAAGAAATGGCACGGAAAAGACACGGGACACCCGGGATCCCCGGCGCAGGAAAGCTTTTCCGGATCAGAGTTGAAGGACGGTAGGTGGCCTGGTGTGTGCCTACGTCTTTCGGGTAGATGGGGCGGCCAAGAATGGGGATGACCTCATTTTGGTCATACAGGTTTATCTCACTCTGAGCGTTGTCCGAAGCACCAGGTGGCGCCGATAAGGACTGCGTGGTTGGGAGATGCGTGGGTGCGGGACTAAGAGTTTCCGATATGGAGGCCATGAGGGACAGTACCACGGAGGGAGAAAGTTGGGGAAGCAGGCGAGCGTTCCAGACCGGACTTCGTGATGGGCCTGGCCCCATGGTAGAGCGCCAGGGATGGGACCCCTGCAGGCCGAGGATCCACGGGCGTTGTCCTCGCTGCAATCCATTTGTGGAGTGCCTCCTGGCGGCGATCGGGTGCGGGCACTCACAATGCCCTTCAAGGTCCCGGGGGGGTGGCCGCCCAGCTGACGTGCGGCGCCCGAATGACTTCGCCGGGCGTTTTCCGGCCAATTCTCACGAGCGTTCTTCCCAAACCAGGATTGGTTTGGGCAGAACGCTCGTGAGAATTGGCCGGCGTAGGGCAGCCCTGCGGACCGCCCTGCTCTCCATGGCCCAGGGCACTTTCTCGCCCAGGGCATGTTGCTGCCGCTAAGAAATGGCACGGAAAAGACACGGTGCACCCGGACACGCCGGCGCAGTGGAGCGTTCCCAAAGCAGAGTTGAAGGACGGGTGGTGGCCTGGTGTGCGCCACCATCTTTCAGGTAGAGCCGGCAACCAAGGATGGGGATGACCTCATTTTGGTCATACATGTTTATCTCACTCTGAGCGTTGTCCGAAGCACCAGGAGGCGCCGATGGAGACTGCGTGGTTAGGAGATGCGTGGGTGTGGGACTAAGGGTTTCCGATATGGAGGTCATGAGGGACAGGACCCCAGAAGCTGAAGGTTGGGGAAGCAGGCGAGCGTTCCAGACCGGACTTCGTGATGGGCCTGGCCCCATGGTAGAGCGCCAGGGATGGGACCCCTGCAGGCCGAGGATCCACGGGCGTTGTCCTCGCTGCAATCCATTTGTGGAGTGCCTCCTGGCGGCGATCGGGTGCGGGCACTCACAATGCCCTTCAAGGCCCCGGGGGGGGGGCGCCCAGCTGACGTGCGGCGCCCGAATGACTTCGCCGGGCGTTTTCCGTCCAATTCTCACGAGCGTTCTGCCCAAACCAGGATTGGTTTGGGCAGAACGCTCGTGAGAATTTGCCGGCGTAGGGCAGCCCTACGGACCGCCCTGCTCTCCATGGCCCAGGGCCCTTTTCTGCCCAGGGCATGTTGCTGCCGCTAAGAAATGGCACGGAAAAGACACGGTGCACCCGGACACGCCGTGCAGTGGAGCGTTCCCAAAGCAGAGTTGAAGGACGGGTGGTGGCCTGGTGTGCGCCACCATCTTTCAGGTAGAGCCGGCAACCAAGGATGGGGATGACCTCATTTTGGTCATACATGTTTATCTCACTCTGAGCGTTGTCCGAAGCATCAGGAGGCGCCGATGGAGACTGCGTGGTTAGGAGATGCGTGGGTGTGGGACTAAGGGTTTCCGATATGGAGGCCATGAGGGACAGGACCCCAGAAGCTGAAGGTTGGGGAAGCAGGCGAGCGTTCCAGGTCGGACTTCGTGATGGGCCTGGCCCCATGGTAGAGCGCCAGGGATGGGACCCCCGCAGGTCGAGGATCCACGGGCGTTGTCCTTGCAGCATTCCATCTTGTGGAGTGCCTGTTGGCGGCGATCGGGTGCGGACACTCACAATGCCCTCAAGGCCCCGGTGGGGGGCGGCCCAGGACACGTGCGGCGCCCGAATGACTTCGCCGGGCGTTTTCCGGCCAATTCTCACGAGCGTTCTGCCCAAACCAGGATTGGTTTGGGCAGTACGCTCGTGAGAATTGGCCGGCGTAGGGCAGCCCTGCGGACCGCCCTGCTCTCCATGGCCCAGGGCTCTTTCTCGCCCAGGGCATGTTGCTGCCGCCAAGAAATGGCACGGAAAAGACACGGGACACCCGGGATCCCCGGCGCAGGAAAGCTTTTCCGGATCAGAGTTGAAGGACGGTAGGTGGCCTGGTGTGTGCCTACGTCTTTCGGGTAGATGGGGCGGCCAAGAATGGGGATGACCTCATTTTGGTCATACAGGTTTATCTCACTCTGAGCGTTGTCCGAAGCACCAGGTGGCGCCGATAAGGACTGCGTGGTTGGGAGATGCGTGGGTGCGGGACTAAGAGTTTCCGATATGGAGGCCATGAGGGACAGTACCACGGAGGGAGAAAGTTGGGGAAGCAGGCGAGCGTTCCAGACCGGACTTCGTGATGGGCCTGGCCCCATGGTAGAGCGCCAGGGATGGGACCCCTGCAGGCCGAGGATCCACGGGCGTTGTCCTCGCTGCAATCCATTTGTGGAGTGCCTCCTGGCGGCGATCGGGTGCGGGCACTCACAATGCCCTTCAAGGTCCCGGGGGGGTGGCCGCCCAGCTGACGTGCGGCGCCCGAATGACTTCGCCGGGCGTTTTCCGGCCAATTCTCACGAGCGTTCTGCCCAAACCAGGATTGGTTTGGGCAGAACGCTCGTGAGAATTGGCCGGCGTAGGGCAGCCCTGCGGACCGCCCTGCTCTCCATGGCCCAGGGCCCTTTCTCGCCCAGGGCATATTGCTGCCGCTAAGAAATGTCACGGAAAAGACACGGTGCACCCGGAAACGCCTGCGCAGTGGAGCGTTCCCAAAGCAGAGTTGAAGGACGGGTGGTGGCCTGGTGTGCGCCACCATCTTTCAGGTAGAGCCGGCAACCAAGGATGGGGATGACCTCATTTTGGTCATACAGGTTTATCTCACTCTGAGCGTTGTCCGAAGCACCAGGAGGCGCCGATGGAGACTGCGTGGTTAGGAGATGCGTGGGTGTGGGACTAAGTTTTCCGATATGCAGGCCATGAGGGACAGGACCCCAGAAGCTGAAGGTTGGGGAAGCAGGCGAGCGTTCCAGACCGGACTTCGTGATGGGCCTGGCCCCATGGTAGAGCGCCAGGGATGGGACCCCCGCAGGTCGAGGATCCACGGGCGTTGTCCTTGCTGCATTCCATCTTGTGGAGTGCCTGTTGGCAGCGATCGGGTGCGGACACTCACAATGCCCTAAAGGCCCCGGTGGGGGGCGGCCCAGCACACGTGCGGCGCCCGAATGACTTCGCCGGGCGTTTTCCGGCCAATTCTCACGAGCGTTCTGCCAAAACCAGGATTGGTTTGGGCAGAACGCTCGTGAGAATTGGCCGGCGTAGGGCAGCCCTGCGGACCGCCCAGCTCTCCATGGCCCAGGGCCCTTTCGCGCCCAGGGCATGTTGCTGCCGCCAAGAAATGGCACGGAAAAGACACGGGCACCCGGGATCCCCGGCGCAGGAAAGCTTTTCCGGATCAGAGTTGAAGGACGGTAGGTGGCCTGGTGTGTGTTTACGTCTTTCGGGTAGATGGGGCGGCCAAGAATGGGGATGACCTCATTTTGGTCATACAGGTTTATCTCACTCTGAGCGTTGTCCGAAGCACCAGGTGGCGCCGATAAGGACTGCGTGGTTGGGAGATGCGTGGGTGCGGGACTAAGGGTTTCCGATATGGAGGCCATGAGGGACAGTACCCCGGAGGCAGAAAGTTGGGGAAGCAGGCGAGCGTTCCAGACCGGACTTCGTGATGGGCCTGGCCCCATGGTAGAGCGCCAGGGATGGGACACCTGCAGGCCGAGGATCCACGGGCGTTGTCCTCGCTGCAATCATTTGTGGAGTGCCTCCTGTCGGCGATCGGGTGCGGGCACTCACAATGCCCTTCAAGGCCCCGGGGGGGTGGCCGCCCAGCTGACGTGCGGCGCCCGAATGACTTAGCCGGGCGTTTTCCCGCCAATTCTCACGATCGTTCTGCCCAAACCAGGATTGGTTTGGGCCGAACGCTCGTGAGAATTGGCCGGCGTAGGGCAGCCCTGCGGACCGCCCTGCTCTCCATGGCCCACGGCCCTTTCTCGCCCAGGGCATGTTGCTGCCGCCAAGAAATGTCACGGAAAAGACACGGGGCACCCGGGATCCCTGGCGCAGGAAAGCTTTTCCGGATCAAATTTGAAGGACGGTAGGTGGCCTGGTGTGTGCCTATGTCTTTCGGGTAGATGGGGCGGCCAAGAATGGGGATGACCTCATTTTGGTCATACAGGTTTATCTCACTCTGAGCGTTGTCCGAAGCACCAGGTGGCGCCGATAGAGACTGCGTGGTTGGGAGATGCGTGGGTGCGGGACTAACGGTTTCCGATATGGAGGCCATGAGGGATAGTACCCCGGAGGCAGAAGGTTGGGGAAGCAGGCGAGCGTTCCAGGTCGGACTTCGTGATGGGCCTGGCCCCATGGTAGAGCGCCAGGGATGGGACCCCCGCAGGTCGAGGATCCACGGGCGTTGTCCTTGCTGCATTCCATCTTGTGGAGTGCCTGTTGGCGGCGATCGGGTGCGGACACTCACAATGCCCTCAAGGCCCCGGTGGGGGGCGGCCCAGCACACGTGCGGCGCCCGAATGACTTCGCCGGGCGTTTTCCGGCCAATTCTCACGAGCGTTCTGCCAAAACCAGGATTGGTTTGGGCAGAACGCTCGTGAGAATTGGCCGGCGTAGGGCAGCCCTGCGGACCGCCCTGCTCTCCATGGCCCAGGGCCCTTTCTCGCCCAGGGCATGTTGCTGCCGCCAAGAAATGGCACGGAAAAGACACGGGGCACCCGGGATCCCCGGCGAAGGAAAGCTTTTCCGGATCAGAGTTGAAGGACGGTAGGTGGCCTGGTGTGTGCCTACGTCTTTCGGGTTGATGGGGCGGCCAAGAATGGGGATGACCTCATTTTGGTCATACAGGTTTATCTCACTCTGAGCGTTGTCCGAAGCACCAGGTGGCGCCGATAGAGACTGCGTGGTTGGGAGATGCGTGGGTGCGGGACTAAGGGTTTCCGATATGGAGGCCATGAGGGACAGTACCCCTGAGGCAGAAAGTTGGGGAAGCAGGCGAGCGTTCCCAGACCGGACTTCGTGATGGGCCTGGCCCCATGGTAGAGCGCCAGGGATGGGACCCCTGCAGGCCGAGGATCCACGGGCGTTGTCCTCGCTGCAATCCATTTGTGGAGTGCCTCCTGGCGGCGATCGGGTGCGGGCACTCACAATGCCCTTCAAGGCCCCGGGGGGGTGGCCGCCCAGCTGACGTAAGGCGCCCGAATGACTTCGCCGGGCGTTTTCCGGCCAATTCTCACGAGCGTTCTGCCGAAACCAGGATTGGTTTGGGCAGAACGCTCGAGAGAATTGGCCGGCATAGGGCAGCCCTGCGGACCGCCGTGCTCTCCATGGCCCAGGGCCCTTTCTCGCCCAGGGCATGTTGCTGCCGCTAAGAAATGGCACGGAAAAGACACGGTGCACCCGGACACGCCCGCGCAGTGGAGCGTTCATAAATCAGAGTTGAAGGACGGGTGGTGGCCTGGTGTGCGCCACCATCTTTCAGGTAAGCCGGCAACCAAGGATGGGGATGACCTCATTTTGGTCATACATGTTTATCTCACTCTGAGCGTTGTCCGAAGCACCAGGAGGCGCCGATGGAGACTGCGTGGTTAGGAGATGCGTGGGTGTGGGACTAAGGGTTTCCGATATGGAGGCCATGAGGGACTGGACCCCAGAAGCTGAAGGTTGGGGAAGCAGGCGAGCGTTCCAGGTCGGACTTCGTGATGGGCCTGGCCCCATGGTAGAGCGCCAGGGATGGGACCCCCGCAGGTCGAGGATCCACGGGCGTTGTCCTTGCTGCATTCCATCTTGTGGAGTGCCTGTTGGCGGCAATCGGGTGCGGACACTCACAATGCCCTCAAGGCCCCGGTGGGGGGCGGCCCAGCACACGTTCGACGCCCGAATGACTTCGCCGGGCGTTTTCCGGGCAATTCTCACGAGCGTTCTGCCCAAACCAGGATGATTTGGGCAGAACGCTCGTGAGAATTGGCCGGCGTAGGGCAGCCCTGCGGACCGCCCTGCTCTCCATAGCCCAGGGCCCTTTCTCGCCCAGGGCATGTTGCTGCCGCCAAGAAATGGCACGGAAAAGACACGGGGCACCCGGGATCCCCGGCGCAGGAAAGCTTTTCCGGATCAGAGTTGAAGGACGGTAGGTGGCCTGGTGTGTGCCTACGTCTTTCGGGTAGATGGGGCGGCCAAGAATGGGGATGACCTCATTTTGGTCATACAGGTTTATCTCACTCTGAGCGTTGTCCGAAGCACCAGGTGGCGCCGATAGAGACTGCGTGGTTGGGAGATGCGTGGGTGCGGGACTAGGGGTTTCCGATATGGAGGCCATGAGGGACAGTACCCCGGAGGCAGAAAGTTGGGGAAGCGGGCGAGCGTTCCAGACCGGACTTGGTGATGGGGCTGACCCCATGATAGAGCGCCAGGGATGGGACCCCCGCAGGCCGAGGATCCACGGGCGTTGTCCTCGCTGCAATCCATTTGTGGAGTGCCTCTTGGCGGCGATCAGGTGCGGGCACTCACAATGCCCTTCAAGGCCCCGGGGGGGTGGCCGCCCAGCTGACGTGCGGCGCCCAAATGACTTCGCCGGGCGTTTTCCGGCCAATTCTCACGAGCGTTCTGCCCAAACCAGGATTGGTTTGGGCAGAACGCTCGTGAGAATTGGCCGGCGTAGGGCAGCCCTGCGGACCGCCCTGCTCTCCATGGCCCAGGGCCCTTTCTCGCCCAGGGCATGTTGCTGCCGCCAAGAAATGGCACGGAAAAGACACGGGACACCCGGGATCCCCGGCGCAGGAAAGCTTTTCCGGATCAGAGTTGAAGGACGGTAGGTGGCCTGGTGTGTGCCTCCGTCTTTCGGGTAGATGGGGCGGCCAAGAATGGGGATGACCTCATTTTGGTCATACAGGTTTATCTCACTCTGAGCGTTGTCCGAAGCACCAGGTGGCGCCGATAAGGACTGCGTGGTTGGGAGATGCGTGGGTGCGGGACTAAGGGTTTCCGATATGGAGGCCATGAGGGACAGTACCACGGAGGGAGAAAGTTGGGGAAGCAGGCGAGCGTTCCAGACCAGACTTCGTGATGGGCCTGGCCCCATGGTAGAGCGCCAGGGATGGGACCCCTGCAGGCCGAGGATCCACGGGCGTTGTCCTCGCTGCAATATATTTGTGGAGTGCCTCCTGGCGGCGATCGGGTGCGGGCACTCACAATGCCCTTCAAGGCCCCGGGGGGGTGGCCGCCCAGCTGACGTGCGGCGCCCGAATGACTTCGCCGGGCGTTTTACGGCCAATTCTCACGATCGTTCTGCCCAAACCAGGATTGGTTTGGGCAGAACGCTCGTGAGAATTGGCCGGCGTAGGGCAGCCCTGCGGACCGCCCTGCTCTCCATGGCCCAGGGCACTTTCTCGCCCAGGGCATGTTGCTGCCGCTAAGAAATGGCACGGAAAAGACACGGTGCACCCGGACACGCCGGCGCAGTGGAGCGTTCCCAAAGCAGAGTTGAAGGACGGGTGGTGGCCTGGTGTGAGCCACCATCTTTCAGGTAAGCCGGCAACCAAGGATGGGGATGACCTCATTTTGGTCATACATGTTTATCTCACTCTGAGCGTTGTCCGAAGCACCAGGAGGCGCCGATGGAGACTGCGTGGTTAGGAGATGCGTGGGTGTGGGACTAAGGGTTTCCGATATGGAGGCCATGAGGGACTGGACCCCAGAAGCTGAAGGTTGGGGAAGCAGGCGAGCGTTCCAGGTCGGACTTCGTGATGGGCCTGGCCCCATGGTAGAGCGCCAGGGATGGGACCCCCGCAGGTCGAGGATCCACGGGCGTTGTCCTTGCTGCATTCCATCTTGTGGAGTGCCTGTTGGCGGCGATCGGGTGCGGACACTCACAATGCCCTCAAGGCCCCGGTGGGGGGCGGCCCAGCACACGTGCGGCGCCCGAATGACTTCGCCGGGCGTTTTCCGGCCAATTCTCACGAGCGTTCTGCCCAAACCAGGATTGGTTTGGGCAGAACGCTCGTGAGAATTGGCCGGCGTAGGGCAGCCCTGCGGACCGCCCTGCTCTCCATGGCCCAGGGCCCTTTCTCGCCCAGGGCATGTTGCTGCCGCCAAGAAATGGCACGGAAAAGACACGGGGCACCCGGGATCCCCAGCGCAGGAAAGCTTTTCCGGATCAGAGTTGAAGGACGGTAGGTGCCCTGGTGTGTGTTTACGTCTTTCGGGTAGATCGGGCGGCCAAGAATGGGGATGACCTCATTTTGGTCATACAGGTTTATCTCACTCTGAGCGTTGTCCGAAGCACCAGGTGGCGCCGATAAGGACTGCGTGGTTGGGAGATGCGTGGGTGCGGGACTAAGGGTTTCCGATATGGAGGCCATGAGGGACAGTACCACGGAGGCAGAAAGTTGGGGAAGCAGGCGAGCGTTCCAGACCGGACTTCGTGATGGGCCTGGCCCCATGGTAGAGCGCCAGGGATGGGACCCCTGCAGGCCGAGGATCCACGGGCGTTTTCCTCGCTGCAATCCATTTGTGGAGTGCCTCCTGGCGGCGATCGGGTGCGGGCACTCACAATGCCCTTCAAGGCCCCGGGGGGGGGGCCGCCCAGCTGACGTGCGGCGCCCGAATGACTTCGCCGGGCGTTTTCCGGCCAATTCTCACGAGCGATCTGCCCAAACCAGGATTGGTTTGGGCAGAACGCTCGTGAGAATTGGCCGGCGTAGGGTAGCCCTGCGGACCGCCCTGCTCTCCATGGCCCAGGGCCCTTTCTCGCCCAGGGCATGTTGCTGCCGCTAAGAAATGTCACGGAAAAGACACGGTGCACCCGGAAACGCCGGCGCAGAGGAGCGTTCCCAAAGCAGAGTTGAAGGACGGGTGGTGGCCTGGTGTGGGCCACCATCTTTCAGGTAGAGCCGGCAAACAAGGATGGGGATGACCTCATTTTGGTCATACATGTTTATCTCACTCTGAGCGTTGTCCGAAGCACCAGGAGGCGCCGATGGAGACTGCGTGGTTAGGAGATGCGTGGGTGTGGGACTAAGTTTTCCGATATGCAGGCCATGAGGGACAGGACCCCAGAAGCTGAAGGTTGGGGAAGCAGGCGAGCGTTCCAGACCGGACTTCGTGATGGGCCTGGCCCCATGGTAGAGCGCCAGGGATGGGACCCCCGCAGGTCGAGGATCCACGGGCGTTGTCCTTGCTGCATTCCATCTTGTGGAGTGCCTGTTGGCAGCGATCGGGTGCGGACACTCACAATGCCCTCAAGGCCCCGGTGGGGGGCGGCCCAGCACACGTGCGGCGCCCGAATGAATTCGCCGGGCGTTTTCCGGCCAATTCTCACGAGCGTTCTGCCCAAACCAGGATTGGTTTGGGCAGAACGCTCGTGAGAATTGGCCGGCGTAGGGCAGCCCTGCGGACCGCCCTGCTCTCCATGGCCCAGGGCCCTTTCTCGCCCAGGGCATGTTGCTGCCGCCAAGAAATGGCACGGAAAAGACACGGGGCACCCGGGATCCCCGGCGCAGGAAAGCTTTTCCGGATCAGAGTTGAAGGACGGTAGGTGGCCTGGTGTGTGCCTACGTCTTTCGGGTAGATGGGGCGGCCAGAATGGGGATGACCTCATTTTGGTCATACAGGTTTATCTCACTCTGAGCGTTGTCCGAAGCCCCAGGTGGCGCCGATAGAGACTGCGTGGTTGGGAGATGCGTGGGTGCGGGACTAAGGGTTTCCGATATGGAGGCCATGAGGGACAGTACCCCGGAGGCAGAAAGTTGGGGAAGCAGGCGAGCGTTCCAGACCGGACTTCGTGATGGGCCTGGCGCCATGGTAGAGCGCCAGGGATGGGACCCCTGCAGGCCGAGGATCCACGGGCGTTGTCCTCGCTGCAATCCATTTGTGGAGTGCCTCCTGGCGGCGATCGGGTGCGGGCACTCACAATGCCCTTCAAGGCCCCGGGGGCGGTGGCCGCCCAGCTGACGTGCGGCGCCCGAATGACTTCGCCGGGCGTTTTCCGGCCAATTCTCACGAGCGTTCTGCCCAAACCAGGATTGGTTTGGGCAGAACGCGCGTGAGAATTGGCCGGCGTAGGGCAGCCCTGCGGAACGCCCTGCTCTCCATGGCCCAGGGCCCTTTCTCGCCCAGGGCATGTTGCTGCCGCTAAGAAATGACACGGAAAAGACACGGTGCACCCGGACACGCCGGCGCAGTGGAGCGTTCCCAAAGCAGAGTTGAAGGATGGGTGGTGGCCTGGTGTGCGCCACCATCTTTCAGGTAGAGCCGGCAACCAAGGATGGGGATGACCTCATTTTGGTCATACATGTTTATCTCACTCTGAGCGTTGTCCGAAGGACCGGGAGGCGCCGATGGAGACTGCGTGGTTAGGAGATGCGTGGGTGTGGGACTAAGGGTTTCCGATATGGAGGCCATGAAGGATTGGACCCCAGAAGCTGAAGGTTGGGGAAGCAGGCGAGCGTTCCAGGTCGGACTTCGTGATGGGCCTGGCCCCATGGTAGAGCGCCAGGGATGGGACCCCCGCAGGTCGAGGATCCACGGGCGTTGTCCTTGCTGCATTCCATCTTGTGGAGTGCCTGTTGGCGGCGATCGGGTGCGGACACTCACAATGCCCTCAAGGCCCCGGTGGGGGGCGGCCCAGCACACGTGCCGCGCCCGAATGACTTCGCCGGGCGTTTTCCGGCCAATTCTCACGAGCGTTCTGCCCAAACCAGGATTGGTTTGGGCAGAACGCTCGTGAGAATTGGCCGGCGTAGGGCAGCCCTGCGGACCGCCCTGCTCTCCATGGCCCAGGGCCCTTTCTCGCCCAGGGCATGTTGCTGCCGCCAAGAAATGGCACGGAAAAGACACGGGGCACCCGGGATCCCCGGCGCAGGAAAGCTTTTCCGGATCAGAGTTGAAGGACTGTAGGTGGCCTGGTGTGTGTTTACGTCTTTCGGGTAGATGGGGCGGCCAAGAATGGGGATGACCTCATTTTGGTCATACAGGTTTATCTCACTCTGAGCGTTGTCCGAAGCACCAGGTGGCGCCGATAAGGACTGCGTGGTTGGGAGATGCGTGGGTGCGGGGCTAAGGGTTTCCGATATGGAGGCCATGAGGGACAGTACCCCGGAGGCAGAAAGTTGGGGAAGCAGGCGAGCGTTCCAGACCGGACATCGTGATGGGCCTGGCCCCATGGTAGAGCGCCAGGGATGGGACCCCTGCAGTCCGAGGATCCACGGGCGTTTTCCTCGCTGCAATCCATTTGTGGAGTGCCTCCTGGCGGCGATCGGGTGCGGGCACTCACAATGCCCTTCAAGGCCCCGGGGGGGGGCCGCCCAGCTGACGTGCGGCGCCCGAATGACTTCGCCGGGCGTTTTCCGGCCAATTCTCACGAGCGTTCTGCCCAAACCAGGGGTTTGGGCAGAACGCTCGAGAGAATTGGCCGGCGTAGGGCAGTCCTGCGGACCGCCGTGCTCTCCATGGCCCAGGGCCCTTTCTCGCCCAGGGCATGTTGCTGCCGCTAAGAAATGGCACGGAAAAGACACGGTGCACCCGGACACACCCGCGCAGTGGAGCGTTCATAAATCAGAGTTGAAGGACGGGTGGTGGCCTGGTGTGCGCCACCATCTTTCAGGTAAGCCGGCAACCAAGGATGGGGATGACCTCATTTTGGTCATACATGTTTATCTCACTCTGAGCGTTGTCCGAAGCACCAGGAGGTGCCGATGGAGACTGCGTGGTTAGGAGATGCGTGGGTGTGGGACTAAGGGTTTCCGATATGGAGGCCATGAGGGACTGGACCCCAGAAGCTGAAGGTTGGGGAAGCAGGCGAGCGTTCCAGGTCGGACTTCGTGATGGGCCTGGCCCCATGGTAGAGCGCCAGGGATGGGACACCCGCAGGTCGAGGATCCACGGGCGTTGTCCTTGCTGCATTCCATCTTGTGGAGTGCCTGTTGGCGGCAATCGGGTGCGGACACTCACAATGCCCTCAAGGCCCCGGTGGGGGGCGGCCCAGCACACGTGCGGCGCTCGAATGACTTCGCCGGGCGTTTTCCGGCCAATTCTCACGAGCGTTCTGCCCAAACCAGGATTGGTTTGGGCAGAACGCTCGTGAGAATTGGCCGGCGTAGGGCAGCCCTGCGGACCGCCCTGCTCTCCATGGCCCAGGGCCCTTTCTCGCCCAGGGCATGTTGCTGCCGCCAAGAAATGGCACGGAAAAGACACGGGGCACCCGGGATCCCCGGCGCAGGAAAGCTTTTCCGGATCAGAGTTGAAGGACGGTAGGTGGCCTGGTGTGTGCCTACGTCTTTCGGGTAGATGGGGCGGCCAAGAATGGGGATGACCTCATTTTGGTCATACAGGTTTATCTCACTCTGAGCGTTGTCCGAAGCACCAGGTGGCGCCGATAGAGACTGCGTGGTTGGGAGATGCGTGGGTGCGGGACTAAGTGTTTCCGATATGGAGGCCATGAGGGACAGTACCACGGAGGCAGAAAGTTGGGGAAGCGGGCGAGCGTTCCAGACCGGACTTCGTGATGGGCCTGGCCCCATGATAGAGCGCCAGGGATGGAACCCCCGCAGGCCGAGGATCCACGGGCGTTGTCCTCGCTGAAATCCATTTGTGGAGTGCCTCTTGGCGGCGATCGGGTGCGGGCACTCACAATGCCCTTCAAGGCCCCGGGGGGGTGGCCGCCCAGCTGACGTGCGGCGCCCAAATGACTTCGCCGGGCGTTTTCCGGCCAATTCTCACGAGCGTTCTGCCCAAACCAGGATTGGTTTGGGCAGAACGCTCGTGAGAATTGGCCGGCGTAGGGCAGCCCTGCGGACCGCCCTGCTCTCCATGGCCCAGGGCCCTTTCTCGCCCAGGGCATGTTGCTGCCGCCAAGAAATGGCACGGAAAAGACACGGGGCACCCGGGATCCCCGGCGCAGGAAAGCTTTTCCGGATCTGAGTTGAAGGACGGTAGGTGGCCTTGTGTGTGCCTACGTCTTTCAGGTAGATGGGGCGGCCAAGAATGGGGATGACCTCATTTTGGTCAAACAGGTTTATCTCACTCTGAGCGTTGTCCGAGGCACCAGGTGGCGCCGATAGAGAATGCGTGGTTGGGAGATGCGTGGGTGTGGGACTAAGTGTTTCCGATATGGAGGCCATGAGGGATAGTACCCCTGAGGCAGAAGGTTGGGGAAGCAGGCGAGCGTTCCAGACCGGACTTCGTGATGGGCCTTGCCCCATGGTAGAGCGCCAGGGATGGTACCCCTGCAGGCCGAGGATCCACGGGCGTTGTCCTCGCTGCAATCCATTTGTGGAGTGCCTCCTGGCGGCGATCGGGTGCGGGCACTCACAATGCCCTTCAAGGCCCCGGGGGGGGCCGCCCAGCTGACGTGCGGCGCCCGAATGACTTCGCGGGGCGTTTTCCGGCCAATTCTCACGAGCGTTCTGCCCAAACAAGGATTGGTTTGGGCAGAACGCTCGTGAGAATTGGCCGGCGTAGGGCAGCCCTGCGGACCGCCCTGCTCTCCATGGCCCAGGGCCCTTTCTTGCCCAGGGCATGTTGCTGCCGCTAAGAAATGGCACGGAAAAGACACGGTGCACCCGGACACGCCGGCGCAGTGGAGCGTTCCCAAAGCAGAGTTGAAGGACGGGTGGTGGCCTGGTGTGCGCCACCATCTTTCAGGTAGAGCCGGCAACCAAGGATGGGGATGACCTCATTTTGGTCATACATGTTTATCTCACTCTGAGCGTTGTCCGAAGCACCAGGAGGCGCCGATGGAGACTGCGTGGTTAGGAGATGCGTGGGTGTGGGACTAAGGGTTTCCGATATGGAGGCCATGAGGGACAGGACCCCAGAAGCTGAAGGTTGGGGAAGCAGGCGAGCGTTCCAGGTCGGACTTCGTGATGGGCCTGGCCCCATGGTAGAGCGCCAAGAATGGGACCTCCGCAGGCCGAGGATCCACGGGCGTTGTCCTCGCTGCAATCCATTTGTGGAGTGCCTCCTGGCGGCGATCGGGTGCGGGCACTCACTATGCCCTTCAAGGCCCCGGGCGGGTGGCCGCCCAGCTGACGTGCGGCGCCCGAATGACTTCGCCGGGCCTTTTCCGGCCAATTATCACGAGCGTTCTGCCCAAACCAGGATTGGTTTGGGCAGAACGCGCGTGAGAATTGGCCGTCGTAGGGCAGCCCTGCGGACCGCCCTGCTCTCCATGGCCCAGGGCCCTTTCTCGCCCAGGGCATGTTGCTGCCGCTAAGAAATGGCACGGAATAGACACGGGGCACCCGGAATCCCCGGCGCAGGAAAGCTTTTCCGAATCAGAGTTGAAGGACGGTAGGTGGCCTGGTGTGTGCCTACGTCATTCGGATAGATGGGGCGGCCAAGAATGGGGATGACCTCATTTTGGTCATACAGGTTTATCTCACTCTGAGCGTTGTCCGATCACCAGGTGGCGCCGATAAGGACTGCGTGGTTGGGAGATGCGTGGGTGCGGGACTAAGGGTTTCCGATATGGAGGCCATGAGGGACAGTACCCCGGAGATAGAAAGTTGGGGAAGCAGGCGAGCGTTCCAGACCGGACTTCGTGATGGGACTGGCCCCATGGTAGAGCGCCAGGGATGGGACCCCTGCAGGCCGAGGATCCACGGGCGTTGTCCTCGCTGCTATCCATTTGTGGAGTGCCTCCTGTCGGCGATCGGGTGCCGGCACTCACAATGCCCTTCAAGGGCCCGGGGGGGTGGCCGCCCAGCTGACGTGCGGCGCCCGAATGACTTCGCCGGGCCTTTTCCGGCCAATTCTCACGAGCGTTCTGCCCAAACCAGGATTGGTTTGGGCAGAACGCGCGTGAGAATTGGCCGGCGTAGGACAGCCCTGCGGACCGCCCTGCTCTCCAAGGCCCAGGGCCCTTTCTCGCCCAGGGCATGTTGCTGCCGCTAAGAAATGGCACGGAAAAGACACGGTGCACCCGGACACGCCGGCTAGTGGAGCGTTCCCAAAGCAGAGTTCTAGGACGGGTGGTGGCCTGGTGTGCGCCACCATCTTTCAGGTAGAGCCGGCAACCAAGGAAGGGGATGACCTCATTTTGGTCATACATGTTTATCTCACTCTGTGCGTTGTCCGAAGCACCAGGAGGCGCCGATAGAGACTGCGTGGTTAGGAGATGCGTGGGTGTGGGACTAAGGGTTTCCGATATGGAGGCCATGAGGGACAGGACCCCAGAAGCTGAAGGTTGGGGAAGCAGGCGAGCGTTCCAGGTCGGACTTCTTGATGGGACTGGCCCCATGGTAGAGCGCCAGGGATGGGACCCCCGCAGGTCGAGGATCCACGGGCGTTGTCCTTGCTGCATTCCATCTTGTGGAGTGCCTGTTGGCGGCAATCGGGTGCGGACACTCACAATGCCCTCAAGGCCCCGGTGGGGGGCGGCCCAGCACACGTGCGGCGCCCGAATGACTTCGCCGGGCGTTTTCCGGCCAATTCTCACGAGCGTTCTGCCCAAACCAGGATTGGTTTGGGCAGAACGCTCGTGAGAATTGGCCGGCGTAGGGCAGCCCTGCGGACCGCCCTGCTCTCCATGGCCCAGGGCCCTTCCTCGCCCAGGGCATGTTGCTGCCGCCAAGAAATGGCACGGAAAAGACACGGGGCACCCGGGATCCCCGGCGCAGGAAAGCTTTTCCGGATCAGAGTTGAAGGACGGTAGGTGGCCTTGTGTGTGCCTACGTCTTTCAGGTAGATGGGGCGGCCAAGAATGGGGATGACCTCATTTTGGTCATACAGGTTTATCTCACTCTGAGCGTTGTCCGAAGCACCAGGTGGCGCCGATAGAGACTGCGTGGTTGGGAGATGCGTGGGTGCGGGACTAAGGGTTTCCGATATGGAGGCCATGAGGGACAGTACCCCGGAGGCAGAAAGTTGGGGAAGCAGGCGAGCGTTCCAGACCGGACTTCGTGATGGGCCTGGCCCCATGGTAGAGCGCCAGGGATGGGACCCCTGCAGGCCGAGGATCCACGGGCGTTGTCCTCGCTGCAATGCATTTGTGGAGTGCCCCCTGGCGGCGATCGGGTGCCGGCACTCACAATGCCCTTCAAGGCCCCCGGGGGGGGTGCCGCCCAGCTGACGTGCGGCGCCCGAATGACTTCGCCAGGCGTTTTCCGGTTAATTCTCACGAGCGTTCTGCCCAAACCAGGATTGGTTTGGGCAGAACGCTCGTGAGAATTGGCCGGCGTAGGGCAGCCCTGCGGACCGCCCTGCTCTCCATGGCCCAGGGCCCTTTCTCGCCCAGGGCATGTTGCTGCCGCCAAGAAATGGCACGGAAAAGACACGGGGCACCCGGGATCCCCGGCGCAGGAAAGCTTTTCCGGATCTGAGTTGAAGGACGGTAGGTGGCCTGGTGTGTGCCTACGTCTTTCAGGTAGATGGGGCGGCCAAGAATGGGGATGACCTCATTTTGGTCATACAGGTTTATCTCACTCTGAGCGTTGTCCGAGGCACCAGGTGGCGCCGATAGAGAATGCGTGGTGGGGAGATGCGTGGGTGTGGGACTAAGTGTTTCCGATATGGAGGCCATGAGGGATAGTACCCCTGAGGCAGAAGGTTGGGGAAGCAGGCGAGCGTTCCAGACCGGACTTCGTGATGGGCCTTGCCCCATGGTAGAGCGCCAGGGATGGTACCCCTGCAGGCCGAGGATCCACGGGCGTTGTCCTCGCTGCAATCCATTTGTGGAGTGCCTCCTGGCGGCGATCGGGTGCGGGCACTCACAATGCCCTTCAAGGCCCCGGGGGGGGCCGCCCAGCTGACGTGCGGGGCCCGAATGACTTCGCGGGGCGTTTTCCGGCCAATTCTCACGAGCGTTCTGCCCAAACCAGGATTGGTTTGGGCAGAACGCTCGTGAGAATTGGCCGGCGTAGGGCAGCCCTGCGGACCGCCCTGCTCTCCATGGCCCAGGGCCCTTTCTTGCCCAGGGCATGTTGCTCCCGCTAAGAAATGGCACGGAAAAGACACGGTGCACCCGGACACGCCGGCGCAGTGGAGCGTTCCCAAAGCAGAGTTGAAGGACGGGTGGTGGCCTGGTGTGCGCCACCATCTTTCAGGTAGAGCCGGCAACCAAGGATGGGGATGACCTCATTTTGGTCATACATGTTTATCTCACTCTGAGCGTTGTCCGAAGCACCAGGAGGCGCCGATGGAGACTGCGTGGTTAGGAGATGCGTGGGTGTGGGACTAAGGGTTTCCGATATGGAGGCCATGAGGGACAGGACCCCAGAAGCTGAAGGTTGGGGAAGCAGGCGAGCGTTCCAGGTCGGACTTCGTGATGGGCCTGGCCCCATGGTAGAGCGCCAAGAATGGGACCTCCGCAGGCCGAGGATCCACGGGCGTTGTCCTCGCTGCAATCCATTTGTGGAGTGCCTCCTGGCGGCGATCGGGTGCGGGCACTCACTATGCCCTTCAAGGCCCCGGGCGGGTGGCCGCCCAGCTGACGTGCGGCGCCCGAATGACTTCGCCGGGCCTTTTCCGGCCAATTATCACGAGCGTTCTGCCCAAACCAGGATTGGTTTGGGCAGAACGCGCGTGAGAATTGGCCGTCGTAGGGCAGCCCTGCGGACCGCCCTGCTCTCCATGGCCCAGGGCCCTTTCTCACCCAGGGCATGTTGCTGCCGCTAAGAAATGGCACGGAATAGACACGGGGCACCCGGAATCCCCGGCGCAGGAAAGCTTTTCCGAATCAGAGTTGAAGGACGGTAGGTGGCCTGGTGTGTGCCTACGTCATTCGGATAGATGGGGCGGCCAAGAATGGGGATGACCTCATTTTGGTCATACAGGTTTATCTCACTCTGAGCGTTGTCCGATCACCAGGTGGCGCCGATAAGGACTGCGTGGTTTGGAGATGCGTGGGTGCGGGACTAAGGGTTTCCGATATGGAGGCCATGATGGACAGTACCCCGGAGATAGAAAGTTGGGGAAGCAGGCGAGCGTTCCAGACCGGACTTCGTGATGGGACTGGCCCCATGGTAGAGCGCCAGGGATGGGACCCCTGCAGGCCGAGGATCCACGGGCGTTGTCCTCGCTGCTATCCATTTGTGGAGTGCCTCCTGTCGGCGATCGGGTGCCGGCACTCACAATGCCCTTCAAGGGCCCGGGGGGGTGGCCGCCCAGCTGACGTGCGGCGCCCGAATGACTTCGCCGGGCCTTTTCCGGCCAATTCTCACGAGCGTTCTGCCCAAACCAGGATTGGTTTGGGCAGAACGCGCGTGAGAATTGGCCGGCGTAGGACAGCCCTGCGGACCGCCCTGCTCTCCAAGGCCCAGGGCCCTTTCTCGCCCAGGGCATGTTGCTGCCGCTAAGAAATGGCACGGAAAAGACACGGTGCACCCGGACACGCTGGCTAGTGGAGCGTTCCCAAAGCAGAGTTCTAGGACGGGTGGTGGCCTGGTGTGCGCCACCATCTTTCAGGTAGAGCCGGCAACCAAGGAAGGGGATGACCTCATTTTGGTCATACATGTTTACCTCACTCTGAGCGTTGTCCGAAGCACCAGGAGGCGCCGATAGAGACTGCGTGGTTAGGAGATGCGTGGGTGTGGGACTAAGGGTTTCCGATATGGAGGCCATGAGGGACAGGACCCCAGAAGCTGAAGGTTGGGGAAGCAGGCGAGCGTTCCAGGTCGGACTTCTTGATGGGCCTGGCCCCATGGTAGAGCGCCAGGGATGGGACCCCCGCAGGTCGAGGATCCACGGGCGTTGTCCTTGCTGCATTCCATCTTGTGGAGTGCCTGTTGGCGGCAATCGGGTGCGGACACTCACAATGCCCTCAAGGCCCCGGTGGGGGGCGGCCCAGCACACGTGCGGCGCCCGAATGACTTCGCCGGGCGTTTTCCGGCCAATTCTCACGAGCGTTCTGCCCAAACCAGGATTGGTTTGGGCAGAACGCTCGTGAGAATTGGCCGGCGTAGGGCAGCCCTGCGGACCGCCCTGCTCTCCATGGCCCAGGGCCCTTCCTCGCCCAGGGCATGTTGCTGCCGCCAAGAAATGGCACGGAAAAGACACGGGGCACCCGGGATCCCCGGCGCAGGAAAGCTTTTCCGGATCAGAGTTGAAGGACGGTAGGTGGCCTTGTGTGTGCCTACGTCTTTCAGGTAGATGGGGCGGCCAAGAATGGGGATGACCTCATTTTGGTCATACAGGTTTATCTCACTCTGAGCGTTGTCCGAAGCACCAGGAGGCGCCGATGGAGACTGCGTGGTTAGGAGATGCGTGGGTGTGGGACTAAGGGTTTCCGATATGCAGGCCATGAGGGACAGGACCCCAGAAGCTGAAGGTTGAGGAAGCAGGCGAGCGTTCCATGTCGGACTTCGTGATGGGCCTGGCCCCATGGTAGAGCGCCAGGGATGGGACCCCCGCAGGTCGAGGATCCACGGGCATTGTCCTTGCTGCATTCCATCTTTTGGAGTGCCTGTTGGCGGCGATAGGGTGCGGACACTCACAATGCCCTCAAGGCCCCGGTGGGGGGCGGCCCAGCACACGTGCGGCGCCCTAATGACTTCGCCGGGCGTTTTCCGGCCAATTCTCACGAGCGTTCTGCCCAAACCAGGATTGGTTTGGGCAGAACGCTCGTGAGAATTGGCCGTGGTAGGGCAGCCCTGCGGACCGCCCTGCTCTCCATGGCCCAGGGCCCTTTCTCGCCCAGGGCATGTTGCTGCTGCAAGAAATGGCACGGAAAAGACACGGGGCACCCGGGAACCCCGGCGCAGGAAAGCTTTTCCGGATCAGAGTTGAAGGACGGTAGGTGGCCTGGTGTGTGCCTATGTCTTTCGGGTAGATGGGGCGGCCAGAATGGGGATGACCTCATTTTGGTCATACAGGTTTATCTCACTCTGAGCGTTGTCCGAAGCACCAGGTGGCGCCGATAGAGACTGCGTGGTTGGGAGATGCGTGGGTGCGGGACTAAGGGTTTCCGATATGGAGGCCATGAGGGATAATACCCCGGAGGCAGAAGGTTGGGGAAGCAGGCGAGCGTTCCAGACCGGACTTCGTGATGGGCCTGGCCCCATGGTAGAGCGCCAGGGATGGGACCCCCGCAGGCCGAGGATCCACGGGCGTTGTCCTCGCTGCAATCCATTTGTGGAGTGCCTCCTGGCGGCGATCGGGTGCGGGCACTCACAATGCCCTTCAAGGCCCCGGGGGGGGGGGCGCCCAGCTGACGTGCGGCGCCCGAATGACTTCGCCGGGCGTTTTCCGGCCAATTCTCACGAGCGTTCTGCCCAAACCAGGATTGGTTTGGGCAGAACGCTCGTGAGAATTGGCCGGCGTAGGGCAGCCCTACGGACCGCCCTGCTCTCCATGGCCCAGGGCCCTTTTCTGCCCAGGGCATGTTGCTGCCGCTAAGAAATGGCACGGAAAAGACACGGTGCACCCGGACACGCCGTGCAGTGGAGCGTTCCCAAAGCAGAGTTGAAGGACGGGTGGTGGCCTGGTGTGCGCCACCATCTTTCAGGTAGAGCCGGCAACCAAGGATGGGGATGACCTCATTTTGGTCATACATGTTTATCTCACTCTGAGCGTTGTCCGAAGCACCAGGAGGCGCCGATGGAGACTGCGTGGTTAGGAGATGCGTGGGTGTGGGACTAAGGGTTTCCGAAATGGAGGCCATGAGGGACAGGACCCCAGAAGCTGAAGGTTGGGGAAGCAGGCGAGCGTTCCAGGTCGGACTTCGAGATGGGCCTGGCCCCATGGTAGAGCGCCAGGGATGGGACCCCCGCAGGTCGAGGATCCACGGGCGTTGTCCTTGCTGCATTCCATCTTGTGGAGTGCCTGTTGGCGGCGATCGGGTGCGGACACTCACAATGCCCTCAATGCCCCGGTGGTGGGCGGCCCAGCACACGTGCGGCGCCCGAATGACTTCGCCGGGCGTTTTCCGGCCAATTCTCACGAGCGTTCTGCCCAAACCAGGATTGGTTTGGGCAGAACGCTCGTGAGAATTGGCCGGCGTAGGGCAGCCCTGCGGACCGCCCTGCTCTCCATGGCCCAGGGCCCTTTCTCGCCCAGGGCATGTTGCTGCCGCCAAGAAATGGCACGGAAAAGACACGGGGCACCCGGGATCCCCGGCGCAGGAAAGCTTTTCCGGATCAGAGTTGAAGGAAGGTAGGTGGCCTGGTGTGTGCCTACGTCTTTCGGGTAGATGGGGCGGTCAAGAATGGGGATCACCTCATTTTGGTCATACAGGTTTATCTCACTCTGAGCGTTGTCCGAAGCACCAGGTGGCGCCGATAGAGACTGCGTGGTTGGGAGATGCGTGGGTGTGGGACTAAGCGTTTCCGATATGGAGGCCATGAGGGATAGTACCCCGGAGGCAGAAGGTTGGGGAAGCAGGCGAGCGTTCCAGACCGGACTTCGTGATGGGCCTGGCCCCATGGTAGAGCGCCAGGGATGGGACCCCCGCAGGCCGAGGATCCACGGGCGTTGTCCTCGCTGCAATCCATTTGTGGAGTGCCTCCTGGCGGCGATCGGGTGCGGGCACTCACAATGCCCTTCAAGGCCCCGGGGGGGGGGCCGCCCAGCTGACGTGCGGCGCCCGAATGACTTCGCCGGGCGTTTTCCGGCCAATTCTCACGAGCGTTATGCCCAAACCAGGATTGGTTTGGGCAGAACGCTCGTGAGAATTGGCCGGCGTAGGGCAGCCCTGCGGACCGCCCTGCTCTCCATGGCCCAGGGCCCTTTCTCGCCCAGGGCATGTTGCTGCCGCTAAGAAATGGCACGGAAAAGACACGGTGCACCCAGACACGCCGGCGCAGTGGAGCGTTCCCAAAGCAGAGTTGAAGGACGGGTGGTGGCCTGGTGTGCGCCACCATCTTTCAGGTAGAGCCGGCAACCAAGGATGGGGATGACCTCATTTTTTTTTTTTTTTTTTTTTTTTTTTTTAAGATTTTATTTGTCAGAGAGAGCAAGCGAGAGCGAGCACAGGCACACAGAGTGGAAGGCAGAGTCAGACGGAGAAGCAGGCTCCCTGCGGAGCAAGGAGCCCGATATGGGACTCGATCCCAGGACGCTGGGATCATGACCCGAGCCGAAGGCAGCTGCTTAACCAACTGAGCCACCCAGGCGTCCCATGGGGATGACCTCATTTTGGTCATACATGTTTATCTCACTCTGAGCGTTGTCCGAAGCACCAGGAGGCGCCGATGGAGACTGCGTGGTTAGGAGATGCGTAGGTGTGGGACTAAGGGTTTCCGATATGGAGGCCATGAGAGACAGGACCCCAGAAGCTGAAGGTTGGGGAAGCAGGCGAGCGTTCCAGGTCGGACTTCGTGATGGGCCTGGCCCCATGGTAGAGCGCCAGGGATGGGACCCCCGCAGGCCGAGGATCCACGGGCGTTGTCCTCGCTGCAATCCGTTTGTGGAGTGCCTCCTGTCGGCGACCGTGTGCGGGCACTCACAATGCCCTTCAAGGCCCCGGGGGGGTGGCCGCCCAGCTGACGTGCGGCGCCCGAATGACTTCGCCGGGGCTTTTCCGGCCAATTCTCACGAGCGTTATGCCCAAACCAGGATTGGTTTGGGCAGAACGCTCGTGAGAATTGGCCGGCGTAGGGCAGCCCTGCGGACCGCCCTGCTCTCCATGGCCCAGGGCCCTTTCTCGCCCAGGGCATGTTGCTGCCGCTAAGAAATGGCACGGAAAAGACACGGTACACCCGGACACGCCGGCGCAGTGGAGCGTTCCCAAAGCAGAGATGAAGGACGGGTGGTGGCCTGGTGTGCGCCACCAACTTTCAGGTAAAGCCAGCAACCAAGGATGGGGATGACCTCATTTTGGTCATACATGTTTATCTCACTCTGATCGTTGTCCGAAGCACCAGGAGGCGCCGATGGAGACTGCGTGGTTAGGAGATGCGTGGGTGTGGGACTAAGGGTTTCCGATATGCAGGCCATGAGGGACAGGACCCCAGAAGCTGAAGGTTGAGGAAGCAGGCGAGCGTTCCATGTCGGACTTCGTGATGGGCCTGGCCCCATGGTAGAGCGCCAGGGATGGGACCCCCGCAGGTCGAGGATCCACGGGCATTGTCCTTGCTGCATTCCATCTTTTGGAGTGCCTGTTGGCGGCGATAGGGTGCGGACACTCACAATGCCCTCAAGGCCCCGGTGGGGGGCGGCCCAGCACACGTGCGGCGCCCTAATGACTTCGCCGGGCGTTTTCCGGCCAATTCTCACGAGCGTTCTGCCCAAACCAGGATTGGTTTGGGCAGAACGCTCGTGAGAATTGGCCGTGGTAGGGCAGCCCTGCGGACCGCCCTGCTCTCCATGGCCCAGGGCCCTTTCTCGCCCAGGGCATGTTGCTGCTGCAAGAAATGGCACGGAAAAGACACGGGGCACCCGGGAACCCCGGCGCAGGAAAGCTTTTCCGGATCAGAGTTGAAGGACGGTAGGTGGCCTGGTGTGTGCCTATGTCTTTCGGGTAGATGGGGCGGCCAGAATGGGGATGACCTCATTTTGGTCATACAGGTTTATCTCACTCTGAGCGTTGTCCGAAGCACCAGGTGGCGCCGATAGAGACTGCGTGGTTGGGAGATGCGTGGGTGCGGGACTAAGGGTTTCCGATATGGAGGCCATGAGGGATAATACCCCGGAGGCAGAAGGTTGGGGAAGCAGGCGAGCGTTCCAGACCGGACTTCGTGATGGGCCTGGCCCCATGGTAGAGCGCCAGGGATGGGACCCCCGCAGGCCGAGGATCCACGGGCGTTGTCCTCGCTGCAATCCATTTGTGGAGTGCCTCCTGGCGGCGATCGGGTGCGGGCACTCACAATGCCCTTCAAGGCCCCGGGGGGGGGGGCGCCCAGCTGACGTGCGGCGCCCGAATGACTTCGCCGGGCGTTTTCCGGCCAATTCTCACGAGCGTTCTGCCCAAACCAGGATTGGTTTGGGCAGAACGATCGTGAGAATTGGCCGGCGTAGGGCAGCCCTACGGACCGCCCTGCTCTCCATGGCCCAGGGCCCTTTTCTGCCCAGGGCATGTTGCTGCCGCTAAGAAATGGCACGGAAAAGACACGGTGCACCCGGACACGCCGTGCAGTGGAGCGTTCCCAAAGCAGAGTTGAAGGACGGGTGGTGGCCTGGTGTGCGCCACCATCTTTCAGGTAGAGCCGGCAACCAAGGATGGGGATGACCTCATTTTGGTCATACATGTTTATCTCACTCTGAGCGTTGTCCGAAGCACCAGGAGGCGCCGATGGAGACTGCGTGGTTAGGAGATGCGTGGGTGTGGGACTAAGGGTTTCCGAAATGGAGGCCATGAGGGACAGGACCCCAGAAGCTGAAGGTTGGGGAAGCAGGCGAGCGTTCCAGGTCGGACTTCGAGATGGGCCTGGCCCCATGGTAGAGCGCCAGGGATGGGACCCCCGCAGGTCGAGGATCCACGGGCGTTGTCCTTGCTGCATTCCATCTTGTGGAGTGCCTGTTGGCGGCGATCGGGTGCGGACACTCACAATGCCCTCAAGGCCCCGGTGGGGGGCGGCCCAGCACACGTGCGGCGCCCGAATGAATTCGCCGGGCGTTTTCCGGCCAATTCTCATGAGCGTTATGCCCAAACCAGGATTGGTTTGGGCAGAACGCTCGTGAGAATTGGCCGGCGTAGGGCAGCCCTGCGGACCGCCCTGCTCTCCATGGCCCAGGGCCCTTTCTCGCCCAGGGCATGTTGCTGCCGCTAAGAAATGGCACGGAAAAGACACGGTGCACCCAGACACGCCGGCGCAGTGGAGCGTTCCCAAAGCAGAGTTGAAGGACGGGTGGTGGCCTGGTGTGCGCCACCATCTTTCAGGTAGAGCCGGCAACCAAGGATGGGGATGACCTCATTTTTTTTTTTTTTTTTTTTTTTTTTTTAAGATTTTATTTGTCAGAGAGAGCAAGCGAGAGCGAGCACAGGCACACAGAGTGGAAGGCAGAGTCAGACGGAGAAGCAGGCTCCCTGCGGAGCAAGGAGCCCGATATGGGACTCGATCCCAGGACGCTGGGATCATGACCCGAGCCGAAGGCAGCTGCTTAACCAACTGAGCCACCCAGGCGTCCCATGGGGATGACCTCATTTTGGTCATACATGTTTATCTCACTCTGAGCGTTGTCCGAAGCACCAGGAGGCTCCGATGGAGACTGCGTGGTTAGGAGATGCGTGGGTGTGGGACTAAGGGCTTCCGATATGCAGGCCATGAGGGACAGGACCCCAGAAGCTGAAGGTTGGGGAAGCAGGCGAGCGTTCCAGGTCGGACTTCGTGATGGGACTGGCCCCATGGTAGAGCGCCAGGGATGGGACCCCCGCAGGTCAAGGATCCACGGGCGTTGTCCTTGCTGCATTCCATCTTGTGGAGTGCCTGTTGGCGGCGATCGGGTGCGGACACTCACAATGCCCTCAAGGCCCCGGTGGGGGGCGGCCCAGCACACGTGCGGCGCCCGAATGACTTCGCCGGGCGTTTTCCGGCCAATTCTCACGAGCGTTCTGCCCAAACCAGGATTGGTTTGGGCAGAACGCTCGTGAGAATTGGCCGGCGTAGGGCAGCCCTGCGGACCGCCCTGCTCTCCATGGCCCAGGGCCCTTTCTCGCCCAGGGCATGTTGCTGCCGCCAAGAAATGGCACGGAAAAGACACGGGGCACCCGGGATCCCCGGCGCAGGAAAGCTTTTCCGGATCAGAGTTGAAGGACGGTAGGTGGCCTTGTGTGTGCCTACGTCTTTCAGGTAGATGGGGCGGCCAAGAATGGGGATGACCTCATTTTGGTCATACAGGTTTATCTCACTCTGAGCGTTGTCCGAAGCACCAGGTGGCGCCGATAGAGACTGCGTGGTTGGGAGATGCGTGGGTGCGGGACTAAGGGTTTCCGATATGGAGGCCATGAGGGACAGTACCCCGGAGGCAGAAAGTTGGGGAAGCAGGCGAGCGTTCCAGACCGGACTTCGTGATGGGCCTGGCCCCATGGTAGAGCGCCAGGGATGGGACCCCTGCAGGCCGAGGATCCACGGGCGTTGTCCTCGCTGCAATGCATTTGTGGAGTGCTTCCTGGCGGCGATCGGGTGCGGGCACTCACAATGCCCTTCTAGGCCCCCGGGGGGGTGCCGCCCAGCTGACGTGCGGCGCCCGAATGACTTCGCCGGGCGTTTTCCGGCCAATTCTCACGAGCGTTCTGCCCAAACCAGGATTGGTTTGGGCAGAACGCTCGTGAGAATTGGCCGGCGTAGGGCGCCCTGCGGACCGCCCAGCTCTCCATGGCCAGGGCCCTTTCTCGCCCAGGGCATGTTGCTGCCGCTAAGAAATGGCACGGAAAAGACACGGTGCACCCGGATACGCCGGCGCAGTGGAGCGTTCCCAAAGCAGAGTTGAAGGACGGGTGGTGGCCTGGTGTGCGCCACCATCTTTCAGGTAGAGCCGGCAACCAAGGATGGGGATGACCTCATTTTGGTCATACATGTTTATCTCACTCTGAGCGTTGTCCGAAGCACCAGGAGGCGCCGATGGAGACTGCGTGGTTAGGAGATGCGTGGGTGTGGGACTAAGGGTTTCCGATATGGAGGCCATGAGGGACAGGACCCCAGAAGCTGAAGGTTGGGGAAGCAGGCGAGCGTTCCAGGTCGGACTTCGTGATGGGCCTGGCCCCATGGTAGAGCGCCAAGAATGGGACCTCCGCAGGCCGAGGATCCACGGGCGTTGTCCTCGCTGCAATCCATTTGTGGAGTGCCTCCTGGCGGCGATCGGGTGCGGGCACTCACTATGCCCTTCAAGGCCCCGGGGGGGTGGCCGCCCAGCTGACGTGCGGCGCCCGAATGACTTCGCCGGGCCTTTTCCGGCCAATTATCACGAGCGTTCTGCCCAAACCAGGATTGGTTTGGGCAGAACGCGCGTGAGAATTGGCCGGCGTAGGGCAGCCCTGCGGACCGCCCTGCTCTCCATGGCCCAGGGCCCTTTCTCGCCCAGGGCATGTTGCTGCCGCTAAGAAATGGCACGGAATAGACACGGGGCACCCGGAATCCCCGGCGCAGGAAAGCTTTTCCGAATCAGAGTTGAAGGACGGTAGGTGGCCTGGTGTGTGCCTACGTCATTCGGATAGATGGGTCGGCCAAGAATGGGGATGACCTCATTTTGGTCATACAGTTTTATCTCACTCTGAGCGTTGTCCGATCACCAGGTGGCGCCGATAAGGACTGCGTGGTTGGGGGATGCGTGGGTGCGGGACTAAGGGTTTCCGATATGGAGGCCATGAGGGACAGTACCCCGGAGATAGAAAGTTGGGGAAGCAGGCGAGCGTTCCAGACCGGACTTCGTGATGGGCCTGGCCCCATGGTAGAGCGCCAGGGATGGGACCCCTGCAGGCCGAGGATCCACGGGCGTTGTCCTCGCTGCTATCCATTTGTGGAGTGCCTCCTGTCGGCGATCGGGTGCCGGCACTCACAATGCCCTTCAAGGGCCCGGGGGGGTGGCCGCCCAGCTGACGTGCGGCGCCCGAATGACTTCGCCGGGCCTTTTCCGGCCAATTCTCACGAGCGTTCTGCCCAAACCAGGATTGGTTTGGGCAGAACGCGCGTGAGAATTGGCCGGCGTAGGACAGCCCTGCGGACCGCCCTGCTCTCCATGGCCCAGGGCCCTTTCTCGCCCAGGGCATGTTGCTGCCGCTAAGAAATGGCACGGAAAAGACACGGTGCACCCGGACACGCCGGCTAGTGGAGCGTTCCCAAAGCAGAGTTCTAGGACGGGTGGTGGCCTGGTGTGCGCCACCATCTTTCAGGTAGAGCCGGCAACCAAGGAAGGGGATGACCTCATTTTGGTCATACATGTTTATCTCACTCTGAGCGTTGTCCGAAGCACCAGGAGGCGCCGATAGAGACTGCGTGGTTAGGAGATGCGTGGGTGTGGGACTAAGGGTTTCCGATATGGAGGCCATGAGGGACAGGACCCCAGAAGCTGAAGGTTGGGGAAGCAGGCGAGCGTTCCAGGTCGGACTTCTTGATGGGACTGGCCCCATGGTAGAGCGCCAGGGATGGGACCCCCGCAGGTCGAGGATCCACGGGCGTTGTCCTTGCTGCATTCCATCTTGTGGAGTGCCTGTTGGCGGCAATCGGGTGCGGACACTCACAATGCCCTCAAGGCCCCGGTGGGGGGCGGCCCAGCACACGTGCGGCGCCCGAATGATTTCGCCGGGCGTTTTCCGGCCAATTCTCACGAGCGTTCTGCCCAAACCAGGATTGGTTTGGGCAGAACGCTCGTGAGAATTGGCCGGCGTAGGGCAGCCCTGCGGACCGCCCTGCTCTCCATGGCCCAGGGCCCTTCCTCGCCCAGGGCATGTTGCTGCCGCCAAGAAATGGCACGGAAAAGACACGGGGCACCCGGGATCCCCGGCGCAGGAAAGCTTTTCCGGATCAGAGTTGAAGGACGGTAGGTGGCCTTGTGTGTGCCTACGTCTTTCAGGTAGATGGGGCGGCCAAGAATGGGGATGACCTCATTTTGGTCATACAGGTTTATCTCACTCTGAGCGTTGTCCGAAGCACCAGGTGGCGCCGATAGAGACTGCGTGGTTGGGAGATGCGTGGGTGCGGGACTAAGGGTTTCCGATATGGAGGCCATGAGGGACAGTACCCCGGAGGCAGAAAGTTGGGGAAGCAGGCGAGCGTTCCAGACCGGACTTCGTGATGGGCCTGGCCCCATGGTAGAGCGCCAGGGATGGGACCCCTGCAGGCCGAGGATCCACGGGCGTTGTCCTCGCTGCAATGCATTTGTGGAGTGCCCCCTGGCGGCGATCGGGTGCCGGACTCACAATGCCCTTCAAGGCCCCCGGGGGGGGGTGCCGCCCAGCTGACGTGCGGCGCCCGAATGACTTCGCCAGGCGTTTTCCGGTTAATTCTCACGAGCGTTCTGCCCAAACCAGGATTGGTTTGGGCAGAACGCTCGTGAGAATTGGCCGGCGTAGGGCAGCCCTGCGGACCGCCCTGCTCTCCATGGCCCAGGGCCCTTTCTCGCCCAGGGCATGTTGCTCCCGCTAAGAAATGGCACGGAAAAGACACGGTGCACCCGGACACACCGGCGCAGTGGAGCGTTCCCAAAGCAGAGTTGAAGGACGGGTGGTGGCCTGGTGTGCGCCACCATCTTTCAGGTAAGCCGGCAACCAAGGATGGGGATGACCTCATTTTGGTCATACATGTTTATCTCACTCTGAGCGTTGTCTGAAGCACCAGGAGGCGCCGATGGAGACTGCGTGGTTAGGAGATGCGTAGGTGTGGGACTAAGGGTTTCCGATATGGAGGCCATGAGAGACAGGACCCCAGAAGCTGAAGGTTGGGGAAGCAGGCGAGCGTTCCAGGTCGGACTTCGTGATGGGCCTGGCCCCATGGTAGAGCGCCAGGGATGGGACCCCCTCAGGCCCAGGATCCACGGGCGTTGTCCTCGCTGCAATCCATTTGTGGAGTGCCTCCTGGCGGCGATCGGGTGCGGGCACTCACAATGCCCTTCAAGGCCCCGGGGGGGTGGCCGCCCAGCTGACGTGCGGCGCCCGAATGACTTCGCCGGGGCTTTTCCGGCCAATTCTCACGAGCGTTATGCCCAAACCAGGATTGGTTTGGGCAGAACGCTCGTGAGAATTGGCCGGCGTAGGGCAGCCCTGCGGACCGCCCTGCTCTCCATGGCCCAGGGCCCTTTCTCGCCCAGGGCATGTTGCTGCCGCTAAGAAATGGCACGGAAAAGACACGGTACACCCGGACACGCCGGCGCAGTGGAGCGTTCCCAAAGCAGAGATGAAGGACGGGTGGTGGCCTGGTGTGCGCCACCAACTTTCAGGTAAAGCCAGCAACCAAGGATGGGGATGACCTCATTTTGGTCATACATGTTTATCTCACTCTGATCGTTGTCCGAAGCACCAGGAGGCGCCGATGGAGACTGCGTGGTTAGGAGATGCGTGGGTGTGGTACTAAGGGTTTCCGATATGCAGGCCATGAGGGACAGGACCCCAGAAGCTGAAGGTTGAGGAAGCAGGCGAGCGTTCCATGTCGGACTTCGTGATGGGCCTGGCCCCATGGTAGAGCGCCAGGGATGGGACCCCCGCAGGTCGAGGATCCACGGGCATTGTCCTTGCTGCATTCCATCTTTTGGAGTGCCTGTTGGCGGCGATAGGGTGCGGACACTCACAATGCCCTCAAGGCCCCGGTGGGGGGCGGCCCAGCACACGTGCGGCGCCCTAATGACTTCGCCGGGCGTTTTCCGGCCAATTCTCACGAGCGTTCTGCCCAAACCAGGATTGGTTTGGGCAGAACGCTCGTGAGAATTGGCCGTGGTAGGGCAGCCCTGCGGACCGCCCTGCTCTCCATGGCCCAGGGCCCTTTCTCGCCCAGGGCATGTTGCTGCTGCAAGAAATGGCACGGAAAAGACACGGGGCACCCGGGAACCCCGGCGCAGGAAAGCTTTTCCGGATCAGAGTTGAAGGACGGTAGGTGGCCTGGTGTGTGCCTATGTCTTTCGGGTAGATGGGGCGGCCAGAATGGGGATGACCTCATTTTGGTCATACAGGTTTATCTCACTCTGAGCGTTGTCCGAAGCACCAGGTGGCGCCGATAGAGACTGCGTGGTTGGGAGATGCGTGGGTGCGGGACTAAGGGTTTCCGATATGGAGGCCATGAGGGATAATACCCCGGAGGCAGAAGGTTGGGGAAGCAGGCGAGCTTTCCAGACCGGACTTCGTGATGGGCCTGGCCCCATGGTAGAGCGCCAGGGATGGGACCCCCGCAGGCCGAGGATCCACGGGCGTTGTCCTCGCTGCAATCCATTTGTGGAGTGCCTCCAGGCGGCGATCGGGTGCGGGCACTCACAATACCCTTCAAGGCCCCGGGGGGGGGCCGTCAGCTGACGTGCGGCGTCCGAATGACTTCGCCGGGAGTTTTCCGGCCAATTCTCACGAGCGTTCTGCCCAAACCAGGATTGGTTTGGGCAGAACGCTCGTGAGAATTGGCCGGCGTAGGGCAGCCCTGCGGACCGCCCTGCTCTCCATGGCCCAGGGCCCTTTCTCGCCCAGGGCATGTTGCTGCCGCCAAGAAATGGCACGGAAAAGACACGGGGCAACCGGGATCCCCGGCGCAGGAAAGCTTTTCCGGATCAGAGTTGAAGGACGGTAGGTGGCCTGGTGTGTGTTTACGTCTTTCAGGTAGATGGGGCGGCCAAGAATGGGGATGACCTCATCTTGGTCATACAGGTTTATCTCACTCTGAGCGTTGTCCGAAGCACCAGGTGGCGCCGATAGAGACTGCGTGGTTGGGAGATGCGTGGGTGCGGGACTAAGGGTTTCCGATATGGAGGCCATGAGGGATAGTACCCCAAAGGCAGAAGGTTGGGGAAGCAGGCGAGCGTTCCAGACCGGACTTCGTGATGGGCCTGGCCCCATGGTAGAGCGCCAGGGATGGGACCCCTGCAGGCCGAGGATCCACGGGCGTTGTCCTCGCTGCAATCCATTTGTGGAGTGCCTCCTGGCGGCGATCGGGTGCGGGCACTCACAATGCCCTTCAAGGCCCCGGGGGGGGGGGCGCCCAGCTGACGTGCGGCGCCCGAATGACTTCGCCGGGCGTTTTCCGGCCAATTCTCACGAGCGTTCTGCCCAAACCAGGATTGGTTTGGGCAGAACGCTCGTGAGAATTGGCCGGCGTAGGGCAGCCCTACGGACCGCCCTGCTCTCCATGGCCCAGGGCCCTTTTCTGCCCAGGGCATGTTGCTGCCGCTAAGAAATGGCACGGAAAAGACACGGTGCACCCGGACACGCCGTGCAGTGGAGCGTTCCCAAAGCAGAGTTGAAGGACGGGTGGTGGCCTGGTGTGCGCCACCATCTTTCAGGTAGAGCCGGCAACCAAGGATGGGGATGACCTCATTTTGGTCATACATGTTTATCTCACTCTGAGCGTTGTCCGAAGCACCAGGAGGCGCCGATGGAGACTGCGTGGTTAGGAGATGCGTGGGTGTGGGACTAAGGGTTTCCGAAATGGAGGCCATGAGGGACAGGACCCCAGAAGCTGAAGGTTGGGGAAGCAGGCGAGCGTTCCAGGTCGGACTTCGAGATGGGCCTGGCCCCATGGTAGAGCGCCAGGAATGGGACCCCCGCAGGTCGAGGATCCACGGGCGTTGTCCTTGCTGCATTCCATCTTGTGGAGTGCCTGTTGGCGGCGATCGGGTGCGGACACTCACAATGCCCTCAAGGCCCCGGTGGGGGGCGGCCCAGCACACGTGCGGCGCCCGAATGAATTCGCCGGGCGTTTTCCGGCCAATTCTCACGAGCGTTCTGCCCAAACCAGGATTGGTTTGGGCAGAACGCTCGTGAGAATTGGCCGGCGTAGGGCAGCCCTGCGGACCGCCCTGCTCTCCATGGCCCAGGGCCCTTTCTCGCCCAGGGCATGTTGCTGCCGCCAAGAAATGGCACGGAAAAGACACGGGGCACCCGGGATCCCCGGCGCAGGAAAGCTTTTCCGGATCAGAGTTGAAGGAAGGTAGGTGGCCTGGTGTGTGCCTACGTCTTTCGGGTAGATGGGGCGGTCAAGAATGGGGATCACCTCATTTTGGTCATACAGGTTTATCTCACTCTGAGCGTTGTCCGAAGCACCAGGTGGCGCCGATAGAGACTGCGTGGTTGGGAGATGCGTGGGTGTGGGACTAAGCGTTTCCGATATGGAGGCCATGAGGGATAGTACCCCGGAGGCAGAAGGTTGGGGAAGCAGGCGAGCGTTCCAGACCGGACTTCGTGATGGGCCTGGCCCCATGGTAGAGCGCCAGGGATGGGACCCCCGCAGGCCGAGGATCCACAGGCGTTGTCCTCGCTGCAATCCATTTGTGGAGTGCCTCCTGGCGGCGATCGGGTGCGGGCACTCACAATGCCCTTCAAGGCCCCGGGGGGGGGGGCCGCCCAGCTGACGTGCGGCGCCCGAATGACTTCGCCGGGCGTTTTCCGGCCAATTCTCACGAGCGTTATGCCCAAACCAGGATTGGTTTGGGCAGAACGCTCGTGAGAATTGGCCGGCGTAGGGCAGCCCTGCGGACCGCCCTGCTCTCCATGGCCCAGGGCCCTTTCTCGCCCAGGGCATGTTGCTGCCGCTAAGAAATGGCACGGAAAAGACACGGTGCACCCAGACACGCCGGCGCAGTGGAGCGTTCCCAAAGCAGAGTTGAAGGACGGGTGGTGGCCTGGTGTGCGCCACCATCTTTCAGGTAGAGCCGGCAACCAAGGATGGGGATGACCTCTTTTTTTTTTTTTTTTTTTTTTTTTAAGATTTTATTTGTCAGAGAGAGCAAGCGAGAGCGAACACAGGCACACAGAGTGGAAGGCAGAGTCAGACGGAGAAGCAGGCTCCCTGCGGAGCAAGGAGCCCGATATGGGACTCGATCCCAGGACGCTGGGATCATGACCCGAGCCGAAGGCAGCTGCTTAACCAACTGAGCCACCCAGGCGTCCCATGGGGATGACCTCATTTTGGTCATACATGTTTATCTCACTCTGAGCGTTGTCCGAAGCACCAGGAGGCGCCGATGGAGACTGCGTGGTTAGGAGATGCGTGGGTGTGGGACTAAGGGCTTCCGATATGCAGGCCATGAGGGACAGGACCCCAGAAGCTGAAGGTTGGGGAAGCAGGCGAGCGTTCCAGGTCGGACTTCGTGATGGGACTGGCCCCATGGTAGAGCGCCAGGGATGGGACCCCCGCAGGTCAAGGATCCACGGGCGTTGTCCTTGCTGCATTCCATCTTGTGGAGTGCCTGTTGGCGGCGATCGGGTGCGGACACTCACAATGCCCTCAAGGCCCCGGTGGGGGGCGGCCCAGCACACGTGCGGCGCCCGAATGACTTCGCCGGGCGTTTTCCGGCCAATTCTCACGAGCGTTCTGCCCAAACCAGGATTGGTTTGGGCAGAACGCTCGTGAGAATTGGCCGGCGTAGGGCAGCCCTGCGGACCGCCCTGCTCTCCATGGCCCAGGGCCCTTTCTCGCCCAGGGCATGTTGCTGCCGCCAACAAATGGCACGGAAAAGACATGGGGCACCCGGGATCCCCGGCGCAGGAAAGCTTTTCCGGATCAGAGTTGAAGAACGGTAGGTGGCCTTGTGTGTGCCTACGTCTTTCAGGTAGATGGGGCGGCCAAGAATGGGGATGACCTCATTTTGGTCATATAGGTTTATCTCACTCTGAGCGTTGTCCGAAGCACCAGGTGGCGCCGATAGAGACTGCGTGGTTGGGAGATGCGTGGGTGCGGGACTAAGGGTTTCCGATATGGAGGCCATGAGGGACAGTACCCCGGAGGCAGAAAGTTGGGGAAGCAGGCGAGCGTTCCAGACCGGACTTCGTGATGGGCCTGGCCCCATGGTAGAGCGCCAGGGATGGGACCCCTGCAGGCCGAGGATCCACGGGCGTTGTCCTCGCTGCAATGCATTTGTGGAGTGCTTCCTGGCGGCGATCGGGTGCGGGCACTCACAATGCCCTTCTAGGCCCCCGGGGGGGTGCCGCCCAGCTGACGTGCGGCGCCCGAATGACTTCGCCGGGCGTTTTCCGGCCAATTCTCACGAGCGTTCTGCCCAAACCAGGATTGGTTTGGGCAGAACGCTCGTGAGAATTGGCCGGCGTAGGGCGCCCTGCGGACCGCCCAGCTCTCCATGGCCAGGGCCCTTTCTCGCCCAGGGCATGTTGCTCCCGCTAAGAAATGGCACGGAAAAGACACGGTGCACCCGGATACGCCGGCGCAGTGGAGCGTTCCCAAAGCAGAGTTGAAGGACGGGTGGTGGCCTGGTGTGCGCCACCATCTTTCAGGTAGAGCCGGCAACCAAGGATGGGGATGACCTCATTTTGGTCATACATGTTTATCTCACTCTGAGCGTTGTCCGAAGCACCAGGAGGCGCCGATGGAGACTGCGTGGTTAGGAGATGCGTGGGTGTGGGACTAAGGGTTTCCGATATGGAGGCCATGAGAGACAGGACCCCAGAAGCTGAAGGTTGGGGAAGCAGGCGAGCTTTCCAGGTCGGACTTTGTGATGGGCCTGGCCCCATGGTAGAGCGCCAGGGATGGGACCCCCGCAGGTCGAGGATCCACGGGCATTGTCCTTGCTGCATTCCATCTTGTGGAGTGCCTGTTGGCGGCGATCGGGTGCGGACACTCACAATGCCCTCAAGGCCCCGGTGGGGGGCGGCCCAGCACACGTGCGGCGCCCGAATGACTTCGCCGGGCGTTTTCCGGCCAATTCTCACGAGCGTTCTGCCCAAACCAGGATTGGTTTGGGCAGAACGCTCGTGAGAATTGGCCGGCGTAGGGCAGCCCTGCGGACCGCCCTGCTCTCCATGGCCCAGGGCCCTTTCTCGCCCAGGGCATGTTGCTGCCGCCAAGAAATGGAACGGAAAAGACACGGGGCACCCGGGATCCCCGGCGCAGGAAAGCTTTTCCGGATCAGAGTTGAAGGAAGGTAGGTGGCCTGGTGTGTGCCTACGTCTTTCGGGTAGATGGGGCGGTCAAGAATGGGGATCACCTCATTTTGGTCATACAGGTTTATCTCACTCTGAGCGTTGTCCGAAGCACCAGGTGGCGCCGATAGAGACTGCGTGGTTGGGAGATGCGTGGGTGTGGGACTAAGCGTTTCCGATATGGAGGCCATGAGGGATAGTACCCCGGAGGCAGAAGGTTGGGGAAGCAGGCGAGCGTTCCAGACTGGACTTCGTGATGGGCCTGGCCCCATGGTAGAGCGCCAGGGATGGGACCCCCGCAGGCCGAGGATCCACGGGCGTTGTCCTCGCTGCAATCCATTTGTGGAGTGCCTCCTGGCGGCGATCGGGTGCGGGCACTCACAATGCCCTTCAAGGCCCCGGGGGGGGGGGCCGCCCAGCTGACGTGCGGCGCCCGAATGACTTCGCCGGGCGTTTTCCGGCCAATTCTCACGAGCGTTATGCCCAAACCAGGATTGGTTTGGGCAGAACGCTCGTGAGAATTGGCCGGCGTAGGGCAGCCCTGCGGACCGCCCTGCTCTCCATGGCCCAGGGCCCTTTCTCGCCCAGGGCATGTTGCTGCCGCTAAGAAATGGCACGGAAAAGACACGGTGCACCCAGACACGCCGGCGCAGTGGAGCGTTCCCAAAGCAGAGTTGAAGGACGGGTGGTGGCCTGGTGTGCGCCACCATCTTTCAGGTAGAGCCGGCAACCAAGGATGGGGATGACCTCATTTTTTTTTTTTTTTTTTTTTTTTTTTAAGATTTTATTTGTCAGAGAGAGCAAGCGAGAGCGAGCACAGGCACACAGAGTGGAAGGCAGAGTCAGACGGAGAAGCAGGCTCCCTGCGGAGCAAGGAGCCCGATATGGGACTCGATCCCAGGACGCTGGGATCATGACCCGAGCCGAAGGCAGCTGCTTAACCAACTGAGCCACCCAGGCGTCCCATGGGGATGACCTCATTTTGGTCATACATGTTTATCTCACTCTGAGCGTTGTCCGAAGCACCAGGAGGCGCCGATGGAGACTGCGTGGTTAGGAGATGCGTGGGTGTGGGACTAAGGGCTTCCGATATGCAGGCCATGAGGGACAGGACCCCAGAAGCTGAAGGTTGGGGAAGCAGGCGAGCGTTCCAGGTCGGACTTCGTGATGGGACTGGCCCCATGGTAGAGCGCCAGGGATGGGACCCCCGCAGGTCAAGGATCCACGGGCGTTGTCCTTGCTGCATTCCATCTTGTGGAGTGCCTGTTGGCGGCGATCGGGTGCGGACACTCACAATGCCCTCAAGGCCCCGGTGGGGGGCGGCCCAGCACACGTGCGGCGCCCGAATGACTTCGCCGGGCGTTTTCCGGCCAATTCTCACGAGCGTTCTGCCCAAACCAGGATTGGTTTGGGCAGAACGCTCGTGAGAATTGGCCGGCGTAGGGCAGCCCTGCGGACCGCCCTGCTCTCCATGGCCCAGGGCCCTTTCTCGCCCAGGGCATGTTGCTGCCGCCAAGAAATGGCACGGAAAAGACACGGGGCACCCGGGATCCCCGGCGCAGGAAAGCTTTTCCGGATCAGAGTTGAAGGACGGTAGGTGGCCTTGTGTGTGCCTACGTCTTTCAGGTAGATGGGGCGGCCAAGAATGGGGATGACCTCATTTTGGTCATACAGGTTTATCTCACTCTGAGCGTTGTCCGAAGCACCAGGTGGCGCCGATAGAGACTGCGTGGTTGGGAGATGCGTGGGTGCGGGACTAAGGGTTTCCGATATGGAGGCCATGAGGGACAGTACCCCGGAGGCAGAAAGTTGGGGAAGCAGGCGAGCGTTCCAGACCGGACTTCGTGATGGGCCTGGCCCCATGGTAGAGCGCCAGGGATGGGACCCCTGCAGGCCGAGGATCCACGGGCGTTGTCCTCGCTGCAATGCATTTGTGGAGTGCTTCCTGGCGGCGATCGGGTGCGGGCACTCACAATGCCCTTTTAGGCCCCCGGGGGGGTGCCGCCCAGCTGACGTGCGGCGCCCGAATGACTTCGCCGGGCGTTTTCCGGCCAATTCTCACGAGCGTTCTGCCCAAACCAGGATTGGTTTGGGCAGAACGCTCGTGAGAATTGGCCGGCGTAGGGCGCCCTGCGGACCGCCCAGCTCTCCATGGCCAGGGCCCTTTCTCGCCCAGGGCATGTTGCTCCCGCTAAGAAATGGCACGGAAAAGACACGGTGCACCCGGATACGCCGGCGCAGTGGAGCGTTCCCAAAGCAGAGTTGAAGGACGGGTGGTGGCCTGGTGTGCGCCACCATCTTTCAGGTAGAGCCGGCAACCAAGGATGGGGATGACCTCATTTTGGTCATACATGTTTATCTCACTCTGAGCGTTGTCCGAAGCACCAGGAGGCGCCGATGGAGACTGCGTGGTTAGGAGATGCGTGGGTGTGGGACTAAGGGTTTCCGATATGGAGGCCATGAGAGACAGGACCCCAGAAGCTGAAGGTTGGGGAAGCAGGCGAGCTTTCCAGGTCGGACTTTGTGATGGGCCTGGCCCCATGGTAGAGCGCCAGGGATGGGACCCCCGCAGGTCGAGGATCCACGGGCATTGTCCTTGCTGCATTCCATCTTGTGGAGTGCCTGTTGGCGGCGATCGGGTGCGGACACTCACAATGCCCTCAAGGCCCCGGTGGGGGGCGGCCCAGCACACGTGCGGCGCCCGAATGACTTCGCCGGGCGTTTTCCGGCCAATTCTCACGAGCGTTCTGCCCAAACCAGGATTGGTTTGGGCAGAACGCTCGTGAGAATTGGCCGGCGTAGTGCAGCCCTGCGGACCGCCCTGCTCTCCATGGCCCAGGGCCCTTTCTCGCCCAGGGCATGTTGCTGCCGCCAAGAAATGACACGGAAAAGACACGGGGCACCCGGGATCCCCGGCGCAGGAAAGCTTTTCCGGATCAGAGTTGAAGGACGGTAGGTGGCCTGGTGTGTGCCTACGTCTTTCGGGTAGATGGGGCGGCCAAGAATGGGGATGACCTCATTTTGGTCATACAGGTTTATCTCACTCTGAGCGTTGTCCGAAGCACCAGGTGGCGCCGATAAGGACTGCGTGGTTGGGAGATGCGTGGGTGCGGGACTAAGGGTTTCCGATATGGAGGCCATGAAGGACAGTACCCCGGAGGCAGAAAGTTGGGGAAGCAGGCGAGCGTTCCAGACCGGACTTCGTGATGGGCCTGGCCCCATGGTAGAGCGCCAGGGATGGGACCCCCGCAGGCCGAGGATCCACGGGCGTTGTCCTCGCTGCAATCCATTTGTGGAGTGCCTCTTGGCGGCGATCGGGTGCGGGCACTCACAATTCCCTTCAAGGCCCCGGGGGGGGGGCCGTCAGCTGACGTGCGGCGCCCGAATGACTTCGCCGGGAGTTTTCCGGCCAATTCTCACGAGCGTTCTGCACAAACCAGGATTGGTTTGGGCAGAACGCTCGTGAGAATTGGCCGGCGTAGGGCAGCCCTGCGGACCGCCCTGCTCTCCATGGCCCAGGGCCCTTTCTCGCCCAGGGCATGTTGCTGCCGCCAAGAAATGGCACGGAAAAGACACGGGGCAACCGGGATCCCCGGCGCAGGAAAGCTTTTCCGGATCAGAGTTGAAGGACGGTAGGTGGCCTGGTGTGTGTTTACGTCTTTCAGGTAGATGGGGCGGCCAAGAATGGGGATGACCTCATTTTGGTCATACAGGTTTATCTCACTCTGAGCGTTGTCCGAAGCACCAGGTGGCGCCGATAGAGACTGCGTGGTTGGGAGATGCGTGGGTGCGGGACTAAGGGTTTCCGATATGGAGGCCATGAGGGATAGTACCCCGGAGGCAGAAGGTTGGGGAAGCAGGCGAGCGTTCCAGACCGGACTTCGTGATGGGCCTGGCCCCATGGTAGAGCGCCAGGGATGGGACCCCCGCAGGTCGAGGATCCACGGGCGTTGTCCTTGCTGCATTCCATCTTGTGGAGTGCCTGTTGGCGGCGATCGGGTGCGGGCACTCACAATGCCCTTCAAGGCCCCGGGGGAGTGGCCGCCCAGCTGACGAGCGGCGCCCGAATGATTTCGCCGGGCGTTTTCCGGCCAATTCTCACGAGCGTTCTGCCCAAACCAGGATTGGTTTGGGCAGAACGCTCGTGAGAATTGGCCGGCGTAGGGCAGCCCTGCCGACCGCCCTGCTCTCCATGGCCCAGGGCCCTTTCTCGCCCAGGGCATGTTGCTGCCGCTAAGAAATGGCACGGAAAAGACACGGTGCACCCGGACACGCCGGCGCAGTGGAGCGTTCCCAAAGCAGAGTTGAAGGACGGGTGGTGGCCTGGTGTGCGCCACCATCTTTCAGGTAGAGCCGGCAACCAAGGATGGGGATGACCTCATTTTGGTCATACATGTTTATCTCACTCTGAGCGTTGTCCGAAGCACCAGGAGGCGCCGATGGAGACTGCGTGGTTAGGAGATGCGTGGGTGTGGGACTAAGGGTTTCCGATATGGAGGCCATGAGGGACAGGACCCCAGAAGCTGAAGGTTGGGGAAGCAGGCGAGCGTTCCAGGTCGGACTTCGTGATGGGCCTGGCCCCATGGTAGAGCGCCAGGGATGGGACCCCCGCAGGTCGAGGATCCACGGGCGTTGTCCTTGCTGCATTCCATCTTGTGGAGTGCCTGTTGGCGGCGATCTGGTGCGGAAACTCACAATGCCCTCAAGGCCCCGGTGGGGGGCGGCCCAGCACACGTGCGGCGCCCGAATGACTTCGCCGGGCGTTTTCCGGCCAATTCTCACGAGCGTTCTGCCCAAACCAGGATGGGTTTGGGCAGAACGCTCGTGAGAATTGGTCGGCGTAGGGCAGCCCTGCGGACCGCCCTGCTCTCCATGGCCCAGGGCCCTTTCTCGCCCAGGGCATGTTGCTGCCGCCAAGAAATGGCACGGAAAAGACACGGGGCACCCGGGATCCCCGGCGCAGGAAAGCTTTTCCGGATCAGAGTTGAAGGACGGTAGGTGGCCTGGTGTGTGCCTCCGTCTTTCGGGTAGATGGGGCGGCCAAGAATGGGGATGACCTCATTTTGGTCATACAGGTTTATCTCACTCTGAGCGTTGTCCGAAGCACCAGGTGGCGCCGATAAGGACTGCGTGGTTGGGAGATGCGTGGGTGCGGGACTAAGGGTTTCCGATATGGAGGCCATGAGGGACAGTACCACGGTGGGAGAAAGTTGGGGAAGCAGGCGAGCGTTCCAGACCGGACTTCGTGATGGGCCTGGCCCCATGGTAGAGCGCCAGGGATGGGACCCCTGCAGGCCGAGGATCCACGGGCATTGTCCTCGCTGCAATCCATTTGTGGAGTGCCTCCTGGCGGCGATCGGGTGCGGGCACTCACAATGCCCTTCAAGGTCCCGGGGGGGTGGCCGCCCAGCTGACGTGCGGCGCCCGAATGACTTCCCCGGGCGTTTTCCGGCCAATTCTCACGAGCGTTCTTCCCAAACCAGGATTGGTTTGGGCAGAACGCTCGTGAGAATTGGCCGGCGTAGGGCAGCCCTGCCGACCGCCCTGCTCTCCATGGCCCAGGGCCCTTTCTCGCCCAGGGCATGTTGCTGCCGCTAAGAAATGGCACGGAAAAGACACGGTGCACCCGGACACGCCCGCGCAGTGGAGCGTTCCCAAAGCAGAGTTCTAGGACGGGTGGTGGCCTGGTGTGCGCCACTATCTTTCAGGTAAGCCGGCAACCAAGGATGGGGATGACCTCATTTTGGTCATACATGTTTATCTCACTCTGAGCGTTGTCCGAAGCACCAGGAGGCGCCGATGGAGACTGCGTGGTTAGGAGATGCGTGGGTGTGGGACTAAGGGTTTCCGATATGGAGGCCATGAGGGACAGGACCCCAGAAGCTGAAGGTTGGGGAAGCAGGCGAGCGTTCCAGGTCGGACTTCGTGATGGGCCTGGCCCCATGGTAGAGCGCCAGGGATGGGACACCCGCAGGTCGAGGATCCACGGGCGTTGTCCTTGCTGCATTCCATCTTGTGGAGTGCCTGTTGGCGGCGATCGGGTGCGGACACTCACAATGCCCTCAAGGCCCCGGTGGGGGGCGGCCCAGCACACGTGCGGCGCCCGAATGACTTCGCCGGGCGTTTTCCGGCCATTTCTCACGAGCGTTCTCCCAAAACCAGGATTGGTTTGGGCAGAACGCTCGTGAGAATTTGCCGGCGAAGGGCAGCCCTGCGGACCGCCCTGCTCTCCATGGCCCAGGGCCCTTTCTCGCCCAGGGCATATTGCTGCCGCCAAGAAATGGTACGGAAAAGACACGGGGCACCCGGGATCCCCGGCGCAGGAAAGCTTTTCCGGATCAGAGTTGAAGGACGGTAGGTGGCCTGGTGTGTGCCTACGTCTTTCGGGTAGATGGGGCGGCCAAGAATGGGGATGACCTCATTTTGGTCATACAGGTTTATCTCACTCTGAGCGTTGTCCGAAGCACCAGGTGGCGCCGATAGAGACTGCGTGGTTGGGAGATGCGTGGGTGCGGGAATAAGGGTTTCCGATATGGAGGCCATGAGGGACAGTACCCCTGAGGCAGAAAGTTGGGGAAGCAGGCGAGCGTTCCAGACCGGACTTCGTGATGGGCCTGGCCCCATGGTAGAGCGCCAGGGATGGGACCCGTGCAAGCCGAGGATCCACGGGCGTTGTCCTCGCTTCAATCCATTTGTGGACTGCCTCCTGGCGGCGATCGGGTGCGGACACTCACAATGCCCTTCAAGGCCCCGGGGGGGTGGCCGCCCAGCTGACGTGCGGCGCCCGAATGACTTCGCCGGGCGTTTTCCGGCCAATTCTCACGAGCGTTCTGCCCAAACCAGGATTGGTTTGGGCAGAACGCTCGTGAGAATTGGCCGGCGTAGGGCAGCCCTGCGGACCGCCCTGCTCTCCATGGCCCAGGGCCCTTTCTCGCCCAGGGCATGTTGCTGCCGCTAAGAAATGGCACGGAAAAGAAACGGTGCACCCGGACACGCCCGCGCAGTGGAGCGTTCATAAAGCTGAGTTGAAGGACGGGTGGTGGCCTGGTGTGCGCCACCATCTTTCAGGTAAGCCGGCAACCAAGGATGGGGATGACCTCATTTTGGTCATACATGTTTATCTCACTCTGAGCGTTGTCCGAAGCACCAGGAGGCGCCGATGGAGACTGCGTGGTTAGGAGATGCGTGGGTGTGGGACTAAGGGTTTCCGATATGGAGGCCATGAGGGACAGTACCCCGGAGGCAGAAAGTTGGGGAAGCAGGCGAGCGTTCCAGACCGGACTTCGTGATGGGCCTGGCCCCATGGTAGAGCGCCAGGGATGGGACCCCTGCAGGCCGAGGATCCACGGGCGTTGTCCTCGCTGCAATGCATTTGTGGAGTGCTTCCTGGCGGCGATCGGGTGCGGGCACTCACAATGCCCTTTTAGGCCCCCGGGGGGGTGCCGCCCAGCTGACGTGCGGCGCCCGAATGACTTCGCCGGGCGTTTTCCGGCCAATTCTCACGAGCGTTCTGCCCAAACCAGGATTGGTTTGGGCAGAACGCTCGTGAGAATTGGCCGGCGTAGGGCGCCCTGCGGACCGCCCAGCTCTCCATGGCCAGGGCCCTTTCTCGCCCAGGGCATGTTGCTCCCGCTAAGAAATGGCACGGAAAAGACACGGTGCACCCGGATACGCCGGCGCAGTGGAGCGTTCCCAAAGCAGAGTTGAAGGACGGGTGGTGGCCTGGTGTGCGCCACCATCTTTCAGGTAGAGCCGGCAACCAAGGATGGGGATGACCTCATTTTGGTCATACATGTTTATCTCACTCTGAGCGTTGTCCGAAGCACCAGGAGGCGCCGATGGAGACTGCGTGGTTAGGAGATGCGTGGGTGTGGGACTAAGGGTTTCCGATATGGAGGCCATGAGAGACAGGACCCCAGAAGCTGAAGGTTGGGGAAGCAGGCGAGCTTTCCAGGTCGGACTTTGTGATGGGCCTGGCCCCATGGTAGAGCGCCAGGGATGGGACCCCCGCAGGTCGAGGATCCACGGGCATTGTCCTTGCTGCATTCCATCTTGTGGAGTGCCTGTTGGCGGCGATCGGGTGCGGACACTCACAATGCCCTCAAGGCCCCGGTGGGGGGCGGCCCAGCACACGTGCGGCGCCCGAATGACTTCGCCGGGCGTTTTCCGGCCAATTCTCACGAGCGTTCTGCCCAAACCAGGATTGGTTTGGGCAGAACGCTCGTGAGAATTGGCCGGCGTAGTGCAGCCCTGCGGACCGCCCTGCTCTCCATGGCCCAGGGCCCTTTCTCGCCCAGGGCATGTTGCTGCCGCCAAGAAATGACACGGAAAAGACACGGGGCACCCGGGATCCCCGGCGCAGGAAAGCTTTTCCGGATCAGAGTTGAAGGACGGTAGGTGGCCTGGTGTGTGCCTACGTCTTTCGGGTAGATGGGGCGGCCAAGAATGGGGATGACCTCATTTTGGTCATACAGGTTTATCTCACTCTGAGCGTTGTCCGAAGCACCAGGTGGCGCCGATAAGGACTGCGTGGTTGGGAGATGCGTGGGTGCGGGACTAAGGGTTTCCGATATGGAGGCCATGAAGGACAGTACCCCGGAGGCAGAAAGTTGGGGAAGCAGGCGAGCGTTCCAGACCGGACTTCGTGATGGGCCTGGCCCCATGGTAGAGCGCCAGGGATGGGACCCCCGCAGGCCGAGGATCCACGGGCGTTGTCCTCGCTGCAATCCATTTGTGGAGTGCCTCTTGGCGGCGATCGGGTGCGGGCACTCACAATTCCCTTCAAGGCCCCGGGGGGGGGGCCGTCAGCTGACGTGCGGCGCCCGAATGACTTCGCCGGGAGTTTTCCGGCCAATTCTCACGAGCGTTCTGCACAAACCAGGATTGGTTTGGGCAGAACGCTCGTGAGAATTGGCCGGCGTAGGGCAGCCCTGCGGACCGCCCTGCTCTCCATGGCCCAGGGCCCTTTCTCGCCCAGGGCATGTTGCTGCCGCCAAGAAATGGCACGGAAAAGACACGGGGCAACCGGGATCCCCGGCGCAGGAAAGCTTTTCCGGATCAGAGTTGAAGGACGGTAGGTGGCCTGGTGTGTGTTTACGTCTTTCAGGTAGATGGGGCGGCCAAGAATGGGGATGACCTCATTTTGGTCATACAGGTTTATCTCACTCTGAGCGTTGTCCGAAGCACCAGGTGGCGCCGATAGAGACTGCGTGGTTGGGAGATGCGTGGGTGCGGGACTAAGGGTTTCCGATATGGAGGCCATGAGGGATAGTACCCCGGAGGCAGAAGGTTGGGGAAGCAGGCGAGCGTTCCAGACCGGACTTCGTGATGGGCCTGGCCCCATGGTAGAGCGCCAGGGATGGGACCCCCGCAGGTCGAGGATCCACGGGCGTTGTCCTTGCTGCATTCCATCTTGTGGAGTGCCTGTTGGCGGCGATCGGGTGCGGGCACTCACAATGCCCTTCAAGGCCCCGGGGGAGTGGCCGCCCAGCTGACGTGCGGCGCCCGAATGATTTCGCCGGGCGTTTTCCGGCCAATTCTCACGAGCGTTCTGCCCAAACCAGGATTGGTTTGGGCAGAACGCTCGTGAGAATTGGCCGGCGTAGGGCAGCCCTGCGGACCGCCCTGCTCTCCATGGCCCAGGGCCCTTTCTCGCCCAGGGCATGTTGCTGCCGCTAAGAAATGGCACGGAAAAGACACGGTGCACCCGGACACGCCGGCGCAGTGGAGCGTTCCCAAAGCAGAGTTGAAGGACGGGTGGTGGCCTGGTGTGCGCCACCATCTTTCAGGTAGAGCCGGCAACCAAGGATGGGGATGACCTCATTTTGGTCATACATGTTTATCTCACTCTGAGCGTTGTCCGAAGCACCAGGAGGCGCCGATGGAGACTGCGTGGTTAGGAGATGCGTGGGTGTGGGACTAAGGGTTTCCGATATGGAGGCCATGAGGGACAGGACCCCAGAAGCTGAAGGTTGGGGAAGCAGGCGAGCGTTCCAGGTCGGACTTCGTGATGGGCCTGGCCCCATGGTAGAGCGCCAGGGATGGGACCCCCGCAGGTCGAGGATCCACGGGCGTTGTCCTTGCTGCATTCCATCTTGTGGAGTGCCTGTTGGCGGCGATCTTGTGCGGAAACTCACAATGCCCTCAAGGCCCCGGTGGGGGGCGGCCCAGCACACGTGCGGCGCCCGAATGACTTCGCCGGGCGTTTTCCGGCCAATTCTCACGAGCGTTCTGCCCAAACCAGGATGGGTTTGGGCAGAACGCTCGTGAGAATTGGTCGGCGTAGGGCAGCCCTGCGGACCGCCCTGCTCTCCATGGCCCAGGGCCCTTTCTCGCCCAGGGCATGTTGCTGCCGCCAAGAAATGGCACGGAAAAGACACGGGACACCCGGGATCCCCGGCGCAGGAAAGCTTTTCCGGATCAGAGTTGAAGGACGGTAGGTGGCCTGGTGTGTGCCTCCGTCTTTCGGGTAGATGGGGCGGCCAAGAATGGGGATGACCTCATTTTGGTCATACAGGTTTATCTCACTCTGAGCGTTGTCCGAAGCACCAGGTGGCGCCGATAAGGACTGCGTGGTTGGGAGATGCGTGGGTGCGGGACTAAGGGTTTCCGATATGGAGGCCATGAGGGACAGTACCACGGTGGGAGAAAGTTGGGGAAGCAGGCGAGCGTTCCAGACCGGACTTCGTGATGGGCCTGGCCCCATGGTAGAGCGCCAGGGATGGGACCCCTGCAGGCCGAGGATCCACGGGCATTGTCCTCGCTGCAATCCATTTGTGGAGTGCCTCCTGGCGGCGATCGGGTGCGGGCACTCACAATGCCCTTCAAGGTCCCGGGGGGGTGGCCGCCCAGCTGACGTGCGGCGCCCGAATGACTTCCCCGGGCGTTTTCCGGCCAATTCTCACGAGCGTTCTTCCCAAACCAGGATTGGTTTGGGCAGAACGCTCGTGAGAATTGGCCGGCGTAGGGCAGCCCTGCCGACCGCCCTGCTCTCCATGGCCCAGGGCCCTTTCTCGCCCAGGGCATGTTGCTGCCGCTAAGAAATGGCACGGAAAAGACACGGTGCACCCGGACACGCCCGCGCAGTGGAGCGTTCCCAAAGCAGAGTTCTAGGACGGGTGGTGGCCTGGTGTGCGCCACTATCTTTCAGGTAAGCCGGCAACCAAGGATGGGGATGACCTCATTTTGGTCATACATGTTTATCTCACTCTGAGCGTTGTCCGAAGCACCAGGAGGCGCCGATGGAGACTGCGTGGTTAGGAGATGCGTGGGTGTGGGACTAAGGGTTTCCGATATGGAGGCCATGAGGGACAGGACCCCAGAAGCTGAAGGTTGGGGAAGCAGGCGAGCGTTCCAGGTCGGACTTCGTGATGGGCCTGGCCCCATGGTAGAGCGCCAGGGATGGGACACCCGCAGGTCGAGGATCCACGGGCGTTGTCCTTGCTGCATTCCATCTTGTGGAGTGCCTGTTGGCGGCGATCGGGTGCGGACACTCACAATGCCCTCAAGGCCCCGGTGGGGGGCGGCCCAGCACACGTGCGGCGCCCGAATGACTTCGCCGGGCGTTTTCCGGCCATTTCTCACGAGCGTTCTCCCAAAACCAGGATTGGTTTGGGCAGAACGCTCGTGAGAATTTGCCGGCGAAGGGCAGCCCTGCGGACCGCCCTGCTCTCCATGGCCCAGGGCCCTTTCTCGCCCAGGGCATATTGCTGCCGCCAAGAAATGGTACGGAAAAGACACGGGGCACCCGGGATCCCCGGCGCAGGAAAGCTTTTCCGGATCAGAGTTGAAGGACGGTAGGTGGCCTGGTGTGTGCCTACGTCTTTCGGGTAGATGGGGCGGCCAAGAATGGGGATGACCTCATTTTGGTCATACAGGTTTATCTCACTCTGAGCGTTGTCCGAAGCACCAGGTGGCGCCGATAGAGACTGCGTGGTTGGGAGATGCGTGGGTGCGGGAATAAGGGTTTCCGATATGGAGGCCATGAGGGACAGTACCCCTGAGGCAGAAAGTTGGGGAAGCAGGCGAGCGTTCCAGACCGGACTTCGTGATGGGCCTGGCCCCATGGTAGAGCGCCAGGGATGGGACCCCTGCAGGCCGAGGATCCACGGGCGTTTTCCTCGCTGCAATCCATTTGTGGAGTGCCTCCTGGCGGCGATCGGGTGCGGGCACTCACAATGCCCTTCAAGGTCCCGGGGGGGTGGCCGCCCAGCTGACGTGCGGCGCCCGAATGACTTCGCCGGGCGTTTTCCGGCCATTCTCACAAGCGTTCTGCCCAAACCAGGATTGGTTTGGGCAGAACGCTCGTGAGAATTGGCCGGCGTAGGGCAGCCCTGCCGACCGCCATGCTCTCCATGGCCCAGGGCCCTTTCTCGCCCAGGGCATGTTGCTGTCGCTAAGAAATGGCACGGAAAAGACACGGTGCACCCGGACACGCCGGCGCAGTGGAGCGTTCCCAAAGCAGAGTTCTAGGACGGGTGGTGGCCTGGTGTGCGCCACCATCTTTCAGGTAGAGCCGGCAACCAAGGATGGAGATGACCTCATTTTGGTCATACATGTTTATCTCACTCTGAGCGTTGTCCGAAGCACCAGGAGGCGCCGATGGAGACTGCGTGGTTAGGAGATGCGTGGGTGTGGGACTAAGGGTTTCCGATATGGAGGCCATGAGGGACAGGACCCCAGAAGCTGAAGGTTGGGGAAGCAGGCGAGCGTTCCAGGTCGGACTTCGTGATGGGCCTGGCCCCATGGTAGAGCGCCAGGAATGGGACACCCGCAGGTCGAGGATCCACGGGCGTTGTCCTTGCTGCATTCCATCTTGTGGAGTGCCTGTTGGCGGCGATCGGGTGCGGACACTCACAATGCCCTCAAGGCCCCGGTGGGGGGCGGCCCAGCACACGTGCGGCGCCCGAATGACTTCGCCGGGCGTTTTCCGGCCAATTCTCACGAGCGTTCTGCCAAAACCAGGATTGGTTTGGGCAGAACGCTCGTGAGAATTTGCCGGCGAAGGGCAGCCCTGCGGACCGCCCTGCTCTCCATGGCCCAGGGCCCTTTCTCGCCCAGGGCATATTGCTGCCGCCAAGAAATGGCACGGAAAAGACACGGGGCACCCGGGATCCCCGGCGAAGGAAAGCTTTTCCGGATCAGAGTTGAAGGACGGTAGGTGGCCTGGTGTGTGCCTACGTCTTTCGGGTAGATGGGGCGGCCAAGAATGGGGATGACCTCATTTTGGTCATACAGGTTTATCTCACTCTGAGCGTTGTCCGAAGCACCAGGTGGCGCCGATAGAGACTGCGTGGTTGGGAGATGCGTGGGTGCGGGAATAGGGTTTCCGATATGGAGGCCATGAGGGACAGTACCCCTGAGGCAGAAAGTTGGGGAAGCAGGCGAGCGTTCCAGACCGGACTTCGTGATGGGCCTGGCCCCATGGTAGAGCGCCAGGGATGGGACCCGTGCAGGCCGAGGATCCACGGGCGTTGTCCTCGCTTCAATCCATTTGTGGAGTGCCTCCTGGCGGCGATCGGGTGCGGACACTCACAATGCCCTTCAAGGACCCGGGGGGGTGGCCGCCCAGCTGACGTGCGGCGCCCGAATGACTTCGCCGGGCGTTTTCCGGCCAATTCTCACGATCGTTCTGCCCAAACCAGGATTGGTTTGGGCAGAACGCTCGTGAGAATTGGCCGGCGTAGGGCAGCCCAGCGGACCGCCCTGCTCTCCATGGCCCAGGGCCCTTTCTCGCCCAGGGCATGTTGCTGCCGCTAAGAAATGGCACGGAAAAGAAACGGTGCACCCGGACACGCCCGCGCAGTGGAGCGTTCATAAAGCTGAGTTGAAGGACGGGTGGTGGCCTGGTGTGCGCCACCATCTTTCAGGTAAGCCGGCAACCAAGGATGGGGATGACCTCATTTTGGTCATACATGTTTATCTCACTCTGAGCGTTGTCCGAAGCACCAGGAGGCGCCGATGGAGACTGCGTGGTTAGGAGATGCGTGGGTGTGGGACTAAGGGTTTCCGATATGGAGGCCATGAGGGACTGGACCCCAGAAGCTGAAGGTTGGGGAAGCAGGCGAGCGTTCCAGGTCGGACTTCGTGATGGGCCTGGCCCCATGGTAGAGCGCCAGGGATGGGACCCCCGCAGGTCGAGGATCCACGGGCGTTGTCCTTGCTGCATTCCATCTTGTGGAGTGCCTGTTGGCGGCGATCGGGTGCGGACACTCACAATGCCCTCAAGGCCCCGGTGGGGGGCGGCCCAGCACACGTGCGGCGCCCGAATGACTTCGCCGGGCGTTTTCCGGCCAATTCTCACGAGCGTTCTGCCCAAACCAGGATTGGTTTGGGCAGAACGCTCGTGAGAATTCGCCGGCGTAGGGCAGCCCTGCGGACCGCCCTGCTCTCCATGGCCCAGGGCCCTTTCTCGCCCAGGGCATGTTGCTGCCGCCAAGAAATGGCACGGAAAAGACAAGGGGCACCCGGGATCCCCGGCGCAGGAAAGCTTTTCCGGATCAGAGTTGAAGGACGGTAGGTGGCCTGGTGTGTGCCTACGTCTTTCGGGTAGATGGGGCGGCCAAGAATGGGGATGACCTCATTTTGGTCATACAGGTTTATCTCACTCTGAGCGTTGTCCGAAGCACCAGGTGGCGCCGATAGAGACTGCGTGGTTGGGAGATGCGTGGGTGAGGGACTAAGGGTTTCCGATATGGAGGCCATGAGGGACAGTACCCCGGAGGCAGAAAGTTGGGGAAGCGGGCGAGCGTTCCAGACCGGACTTCGTGATGGGCCTGGCCCCATGATAGAGCGCCAGGGATGGGACCCCCGCAGGCCGAGGATCCACGGGCGTTGTCCTCGCTGCAATCCATTTGTGGAGTGCCTCTTGGCGGCGATCGGGTGCGGGCACTCACAATGCCCTTCAAGGCCCCGGGGGGGTGGCCGCCCAGCTGACGTGCGGCGCCCGAATGACTTCGCCGGGCATTTTCCGGCCAATTCTCACGAGCGTTCTTCCCAAACCAGGATTGGTTTGGGCAGAACGCTCGTGAGAATTGGCCGGCGTAGGGCAGCCCTGCGGACCGCCCTGCTCTCCATGGCCCAGGGCCCTTTCTCGCCCAGGGCATGTTGCTGCCGCTAAGAAATGGCACGGAAAAGACACGGTGCACCCGGACACGCCGGCGCAGTGGAGCGTCCCAAAGAAGAGTTCTAGGACGGGTGGTGGCCTGGTGTGCGCCACCATCTTTCAGGTAGAGCCGGCAACCAAGGATGGGGATGACCTCATTTTGGTCATACATGTTTATCTCACTCTGAGCGTTGTCCGAAGCACCAGGAGGCGCCGATGGAGACTGCGTGGTTAGGAGATGCGTGGGTGTGGGACTAAGGGTTTCCGATATGGAGGCCATGAGGGACAGGACCCCAGAAGCTGAAGGTTGGGGAAGCAGGCGAGCGTTCCAGGTCGGACTTCGTGATGGGCCTGGCCCCATGGTAGAGCGCCAGGGATGGGACCCCCGCAGGTCGAGGATCCACGGGCGTTGTCCTTGCTGCATTCCATCTTGTGGAGTGCCTGTTGGCGGCGATCGGGTGCGGACACTCACAATGCCCTCAAGGCCCCGGTGGGGGGCGGCCCAGCACACGTGCGGCGCCCGAATGACTTCGCCGGGCGTTTTCCGGCCAATTCTCACGAGCGTTCTGCCAAAACCAGGATTGGTTTGGGCAGAACGCTCGTGAGAATTGGCCGGCGTAGGGCAGCCCTGCGGACCGCCCTGCTCTCCATGGCCCAGGGCCCTTTCTCGCCCAGGGCATATTGCTGCCGCCAAGGAATGGCACGGAAAAGACACGGGGCACCCGGGATCCCCGGCGAAGGAAAGCTTTTCCGGATCAGAGTTGAAGGACGGTAGGTGGCCTGGTGTGTGCCTACGTCTTTCGGGTAGATGGGGCGGCCAAGAATGGGGATGACCTCATTTTGGTCATACAGGTTTATCTCACTCTGAGCGTTGTCCGAAGCACCAGGTGGCGCCGATAAGGACTCCGTGGTTGGGAGATGCGTGGGTGCGGGACTAAGGGTTTCCGATATGGAGGCCATGAGGGACAGTACCCCGGAGGCAGAAGGTTGGGGAAGCAGGCGAGCGTTCCAGACCGGACTTCATGATGGGCCTGGCCCCATGGTAGAGCGCCAGGGATGGGACCCCTGCAGGCCGAGGATCCACGGGCGTTGTCCTCGCTGCAATCATTTGTGGAGTGCCTCCTGTCGGCGATCGGGTGCGGGCACTCACAATGCCCTTCAAGGCCCCGGGGGGGTGGCCGCCCAGCTGACGTGGGCGCCCGAATGACTTAGCCGGGCGTTTTCCCGCCAATTCTCACGAGCGTTCTGCCCAAACCAGGATTGGTTTGGGCTGAACGCTCGTGAGAATTGGCCGGCGTAGGGCAGCCCTGCGGACCGCCCTGCTCTCCATGGCCCACGGCCCTTTCTCGTCCAGGGCATGTTGCTGCCGCCAAGAAATGGCACGGAAAAGACACGGGGCACCCGGACACGCCGTGCAGTGGAGCGTTCCCAAAGCAGAGTTGACGGACGGGTGGTGGCCTGGTGTGCGTCACCATCTTTCAGGTAGAGCCGGCAACCAAGGATGGGGATGACCTCATTTTGGTCATACATGTTTATCTCACTCTGAGCGTTGTCCGAAGCACCAGGAGGCGCCGATGGAGACTGCGTGGTTAGGAGATGCGTGGGTGTGGGACTAAGGGTTTCCGATATGGAGGCCATGAGGGACAGGACCCCAGAAGCTAAAGGTTGGGGAAGCAGGCGAGCGTTCCAGGTCGGACTTCGTGATGGGCCTGGCCCCATGGTAGAGCGCCAGGGATGGGACCCCCGCAGGTCGAGGATCCACGGGCGTTGTCCTTGCTGCATTCCATCTTGTGGAGTGCCTGTTGGCGGCGATCGGGTGCGGACACTCACAATGCCCTCAAGGCCCCGGTGGGGGGCGGCCCAGCACACGTGCGGCGCCCGAATGATTTCGCCGGGCGTTTTCCGGCCAATTCTCACGAGCGTTCTGCCAAAACCAGGATTGGTTTGGGCAGAACGCTCGTGAGAATTGGCCGGCGTAGGGCAGCCCTGCGGACCGCCCTGCTCTCCATGGCCCAGGGCCCTTTCTCGCCCAGGGCATATTGCTGCCGCCAAGGAATGGCACGGAAAAGACACGGGGCACCCGGGATCCCGGGCGAAGGAAAGCTTTTCCGGATCAGAGTTGAAGGACGGTAGGTGGCCTGGTGTGTGCCTACGTCTTTCGGGTAGATGGGGCGGCCAAGAATGGGGATGACCTCATTTTGGTCATACAGGTTTATCTCAATCTGAGCGTTGTCCGAAGCACCAGGTGGCGCCGATAGAGACTGCGTGGTTGGGAGATGCGTGGGTGCGGGAATAAGTTTTTCCGATATGGAGGCCATGAGGGACAGTACCCCTGAGGCAGAAAGTTGGGGAAGCAGGCGAGCGTTCCAGACCGGACTTCGTGATGGGCCTGGCCCCATTGTAGAGCGCCAGGGATGGGACCCCTGCAGGCCGAGGATCCACGGGCGTTGTCCTCGCTGCAATCCATTTGTGGAGTGCCTCCTGGCGGCGATCGGGTGCGGGCACTCACAATGCCCTTCAAGGCCCCGGGGGGGGGCCGCCCAGCTGACGTGCAGCGCGCGAATGAATTCGCCGGGCGTTTTCCGGCCAATTCTCACGAGCGTTCTGCCCAAACCAGGATTGGTTTGGGCAGAACGCTCGTGAGAATTGGCCGGCGTAGGGCAGCCCTGCGGACCGCCCTGCTCTCCATGGCCCAGGGCCCTTTCTCGCCCAGGGCATGTTGCTGCCGCTAAGAAATGTCACGGAAAAGACACGGTGCACCCGGAAACGCCGGCGCTGTGGAGCGTTCCCAAAGCAGAGTTGAAGGACGGGTGGTGGCCTGGTGTGGGCCACCATCTTTCAGGTAGAGCCGGCAACCAAGGATGGGGATGACCTCATTTTGGTCATACATGTTTATCTCACTCTGAGCGTTGTCCGAAACACCAGGAGGCGCCGATGGAGACTGCGTGGTTAGGAGATGCGTGGGTGTGGGACTAAGTTTTCCGATATGCAGGCCATGAGGGACAGGACCCCAGAAGCTGAAGGTTGGGGAAGCAGGCGAGCGTTCCAGACCGGACTTCGTGATGGGCCTGGCCCCATGGTAGAGCGCCAGGGATGGGACCCCTGCAGGCCGAGGATCCACGGGCGTTGTCCTCGCTGCAATCATTTGTGGAGTGCCTCCTGTCGGCGATCGGGTGCGGGCACTCACAATGCCCTTCAAGGCCCCGGGGGGGTGGCCGCCCAGCTGACGTGGGCGCCCGAATGACTTAGCCGGGCGTTTTCCCGCCAATTCTCACGAGCGTTCTGCCCAAACCAGGATTGGTTTGGGCAGAACGCTCGTGAGAATTGGCCGGCGTAGGGCAGCCTTGCGGACCGCCCTGCTCTCCATGGCCCAGGGCCCTTTCTCGCCCAGGGCATGTTGCTGCCGCCAAGAAATGGCACGGAAAAGACACGGGGCACCCGGGATCCCCGGCGCAGGAAAGCTTTTCCGGATCAGAGTTGAAGGACGGTAGGTGGCCTGGTGTGTGCCTACGTCTTTCGGGTAGATGGGGCGGCCAAGAATGGGGATGACCTCATTTTGGTCATACAGGTTTATCTCACTCTGAGCGTTGTCCGAAGCACCAGGTGGCGCCGATAGAGACTGCGTGGTTGGGAGATGCGTGGGTGCGGGACTAAGGGTTTCCGATATGGAGGCCATGAGGGACAGTACCCTGGAGGCAGAAGGTTGGGGAAGCAAGCGAGCGTTCCAGACCGGACTTCGTGATGGGCCTGGCCCCATGGTAGAGCGCCAGGGATGGGACCCCTGCTGGCCGAGGATCCACGGGCGTTGTCCTTGCTGCATTCCATCTTGTGTAGTGCCTGTTGGCGGCGATCGGGTGCGGACACTCACAATGCCCTCAAGGCCCCGGTGGGGGGCGGGCCAGCACACGTGCGGCGCCCGAATGACTTCGCTGGGCGTTTTCCGGCCAATTCTCACGAGCGTTCTGCCAAACCAGGATTGGTTTGGGCAGAACGCTCGTGAGATTGGCCGTGGTAGGGAAGCCCTGGGGACCGCCCTGCTCTCCATGACCCAGGGCCCTTTCTCGCCCAGGGCATGTTGCTGCCGCAAGAAATGGCACGGAAAAGACACGGGGCACCCGGGATCCCCGGCGCAGGAAAGCTTTTCCGGATCAGAGTTGAAGGACGGTAGGTGGCCTGGTGTTTGCCTACGTCTTTCGGGTAGATGGGGCGTCCAGAATGGGGATGACCTCATTTTGGTCATACAGGTTTATCTCACTCTGAGCGTTGTCCGAAGCACCAGGTGGCGCCGATAGAGACTGCGTGGTTGGGAGACGCGTGGGTGCGGGACTAAGGGTTTCCGATATGGAGGCCATGAGGGATAGTACCCCCGAGGCAGAAGGTTGGGGAAGCAGGCGAGCGTTCCAGACCGGACTTCGTGATGGGCCTGGCCCCATGGTAGAGCGCCAGGGATGGGACCCCTTCAGGCCGAGGATCCACGGGCGTTTTCCTCGCTGCAATCCATTTGTGGAGTGCCTCCTGGCGGCGATCGGGTGCGGGCACTCACAATGCCCTTCAAGGCCCCGGGGGGGGGCCGCCCAGCTGACGGGCGGCGCCAGAATTACTTCGCCGGGCGTTTTCCGGCCAATTCTCACGAGCGTTCTGCCCAAACCAGGATTGGATTGGGCAGATGGCTCGTGAGAATTGGCCGGCGTAGGGCAGCCCTGCGGACCGCCCTGCTCTCCATGGCCCAGGGCCCTTTCTCGCCCAGGGCCCTTTCTCGCCCAGGGCATGTTGCTGCCGCTAAGAAATGTCACGGAAAAGACACGGTGCACCCGGAAACGCCGGCGCAGTGGAGCGTTCCCAAAGCAGAGTTGAAGGACGGGTGGTGGCCTGGTGTGCGCCACCATCTTTCAGGTAGAGCCGGCAACCAAGGATGGGGATGACCTCATTTTGGTCATACATGTTTATCTCACTCTGAGCGTTGTCCGAAGCACCAGGAGGCGCCGATGGAGACTGCGTGGTTAGGAGATGCGTGGGTGTGGGACTAAGGTTTCCGATATGCAGGCCATGAGGGACAGGACCCCAGAAGCTGAAGGTTGGGGAAGCAGGCGAGCGTTCCAGACCGGACTTCGTGATGGGCCTGGCCCCATGGTAGAGCGCCAGGGATGGGACCCCCGCAGGCCGAGGATCCACGGGCGTTGTCCTCGCTGCAATCCATTTGTGGAGTGCCTCTTGGCGGCGATCGGGTGCGGGCACTCACAATGCCCTTCAAGGCATGGGGGGGTGGCCGCCCAGCTGACGTGCGGCGCCCGAATGACTTCGCCGGGCGTTTTCCGGCCAATTCTCACGAGCGTTCTGCCCAAACCAGGATTGGTTTGGGCAGAACGCTCGTGAGAATTGGCCGGCGTAGGACAGCCCTGCGGACCGCCCTGCTCTCCATGGCCCAGGGCCCTTTCTCGCCCAGGGCATGTTGCTGCCGCCAAGAAATGGCACGGAAAAGACACGGGGCACCCGGGATCCCCGGCGCAGGAAAGCTTTTCCGGATCAGAGTTGAAGGACGGTAGGTGGCCTGGTGTGTGTTTACGTCTTTCGGGTAGATGGGGCGGCCAAGAATGGGGATGACCTCATTTTGGTCATACAGGTTTATCTCACTCTGAGCGTTGTCCGAAGCACCAGGTGGCGCCGATAAGGACTGCGTGGTTGGGAGATGCGTGGGTGCGGGACTAAGGGTTTCCGATATGGAGGCCATGAGGGACAGTACCCCGGAGGCAGAAAGTTGGGGAAGCAGGCGAGCGTTCCAGACCGGACTTCGTGATGGGCCTGGCCCCATGGTAGAGCCCCAGGGATGGGACCCCTGCAGGCCGAGGATCCACGGGCGTTGTCCTCGCTGCAATCCATTTGTGGAGTGCCTCCTGTCGGCGATTGGGTGCCGGCACTCACAATGCCCTTCAAGGGCCCGGGGGGGTGGCCGCCCAGCTGACGTGCGGCGCCCGAATGACTTCGCCGGGCGTTTTCCGGCCAATTCTCACGAGCGTTCTGCCCAAACCAGGATTGGTTTGGGCAGAACGCGCGTGAGAATTGGCCGGCGTAGGGCAGCCCTGCGGAACGCCCTGCTCTCCATGGCCCAGGGCCCTTTCTCGCCCAGGGCATGTTGCTGCCGCTAAGAAATGGCACGGAAAAGACACGGTGCACCCGGACACGCCGGCGCAGTGGAGCGTTCCCAAAGCAGAGTTGAAGGACGGGTGGTGGCCTGGTGTGGGCCACCATCTTTCAGGTAGAGCCGGCAACCAAGGATGGGGATGACCTCATTTTGGTCATACATGTTTATCTCACTCTGAGCGTTGTCCGAAGCACCAGGAGGCGCCGATGTAGACTGCGTGGTTAGGAGATGCGTGGGTGTGGGACTAAGTTTTCCGATATGCAGGCCATGAGGGACAGGACCCCAGAAGCTGAAGGTTGGGGAAGCAGGCGAGCGTTCCAGACCGGACTTCGTGATGGGCCTGGCCCCATGGTAGAGCGCAAGGGATGGGACCCCCGCAGGTCGAGGATCCACGGGCGTTGTCCTTGCTGCATTCCATCTTGTGGAGTGCCTGTTGGCAGCGATCGGGTGCGGACACTCACAATGCCCTCAAGGCCCCGGTGGGGGGCGGCCCAGCACACGTGCGGCGCCCGAATGACTTCGCCGGGCGTTTTCCGGCCAATTCTCACGAGCGTTCTGCCCAAACCAGGATTGGTTTGGGCAGAACGCTCGTGAGAATTGGCCGGCGTAGGGCAGCCCTGCGGACCGCCCTGCTCTCCATGGCCCAGGGCCCTTTCTCGCCCAGGGCATGTTGCTGCCGCCAAGAAATGGCACGGAAAAGACACGGGGCACCCGGGATCCCCGGCGCAGGAAAGCTTTTCCGGATCAGAGTTGAAGGACGGTAGGTGGCCTGGTGTGTGCCTACGTCTTTCGGGTAGATGGGGCGGCCAGAATGGGGATGACCTCATTTTGGTCATACAGGTTTATCTCACTCTGAGCGATGTCCGAAGCCCCAGGTGGCGCCGATAGAGACTGCGTGGTTGGGAGATGCATGGGTGCGGGACTAAGGGTTTCCGATATGGAGGCCATGAGGGACAGTACCCCGGAGGCAGAAAGTTGGGGAAGCAGGCGAGCGTTCCAGACCGGACTTCGTGATGGGCCTGGCCCCATGGTAGAGCGCCAGGGATGGGACCCCTGCAGGCCGAGGATCCACGGGCGTTGTCCTCGCTGCAATCCATTTGTGGAGTGCCTCCTGGCGGCGATCGGGTGCGGGCACTCACAATGCCCTTCAAGGCCCCGGGGGCGGTGGCCGCCCAGCTGACGTGCGGCGCCCGAATGATTTCGCCGGGCGTTTTCCGGCCAATTCTCACGAGCGTTCTGCCCAAACCAGGATTGGTTTGGGCAGAACGCTCGTGAGAATTGGCCGGCGTAGGGCAGCCCTGCGGACCGCCCTGCTCTCCATGGCCCAGGGCCCTTTCTCGCCCAGGGCATGTTGCTGCCGCTAAGAAATGGCACGGAAAAGACACGGTGCACCCGGACACGCCAGCGCAGTGGAGCGTTCCCAAAGCAGAGTTGAAGGACGGGTGGTGGCCTGGTGTGCGCCACCATCTTTCAGGTAGAGCCGGCAACCAAGGATGGGGATGACCTCATTTTGGTCATACATGTTTATCTCACTCTGAGCGTTGTCCGAAGCACCAGGAGGCGCCGATGGAGACTGCGTGGTTAGGAGATGCGTGGGTGTGGGACTAAGGGTTTCCGATATGGAGGTCATGAGGGACAGGACCCCAGAAGCTGAAGTTTGGGGAAGCAAGCGAGCGTTCCAGGTCGGACTTCGTGATGGGCCTGGCCCCATGGTAGAGCGCCAGGGATGGGACCCCTGCAGGCCGAGGATCCACGGGCGTTGTCCTCGCTGCAATCCATTTGTGGAGTGCCTCCTGTCGGCGATCGGGTGCCGGCACTCACAATGCCCTTCAAGGGCCCGGGGGGGGGGCCGCCCAGCTGACGTGCGGCTCCCGAATGACTTCGCCGGGCGTTTTCCGGCCAATTCTCACGAGCGTTCTGCCCAAACCAGGATTGGTTTGGGCAGAACGCGCGTGAGAATTGGCCGGCGTAGGGCAGCCCTGCGGAACGCCCTGCTCTCCATGGCCCAGGGCCCTTTCTCGCCCAGGGCATGTTGCTCCCGCTAAGAAATGGCACGGAAAAGACACGGTGCACCCGGACACGCCGGCGCAGTGGAGCGTTCCCAAAGCAGAGTTGAAGGACGAGTGGTGGCCTGGTGTGCGCCACCATCTTTCAGGTAGAGCCGGCAACCAAGGATGGGGATGACCTCATTTTGGTCATACATGTTTATCTCACTCTGAGCGTTGTCCGAAGCACCAGGAGGCGCCGATGGAGACTGCGTGGTTAGGAGATGCGTGGGTGTGGGACTAAGGGTTTCCGATATGGAGGCCATGAGGGACAGGACCCCAGAAGCTGAAGGTTGGGGAAGCAGGCGAGCGTTCCAGGTCGGACTTCGTGATGGGCCTGGCCCCACGGTAGAGCGCCAGGGATGGGACCCCCGCAGGCCGAGGATCCACGGGCGTTGTCCTCGCTGCAATCCATTTGTGGAGTGCCTCCTGGCGGTGATCGGGTGCGGACACTCACAATGCCCTCAAGGCCCCGGTGGGGGGCGGCCCAGCACACGTGCGGCGCCCGAATGACTTCGCCGGGCGTTTTCCGGCCAATTCTCACGAGCGTTCTGCCCAAACCAGGATTGGTTTGGGCAGAACGCTCGTGAGAATTGGCCGGCGTAGGGCAGCCCTGCGGACCGCCCTGCTCTCCATGGCCCAGGGCCCTTTCTCGCCCAGGGCATGTTGCTGCCGCCAAGAAATGGCACGGAAAAGACACGGGGCACCCGGGATCCCCGGCGCAGGAAAGCTTTTCCGGATCAGAGTTGAAGGACGGTAGGTGGCCTGGTGTGTGTTTACGTCTTTCGGGTAGATGGGGCGGCCAAGAATGGGGCTGACCTCATTTTGGTCATACAGGTTTATCTCACTCTGAGCGTTGTCCGAAGCACCAGGTGGCGCCGATAAGGACTGCGTGGTTGGGAGATGCGTGGGTGCGGGACTAAGGGTTTCCGATATGGAGGCCATGAGGGACAGTACCCCGGAGGCAGAAAGTTGGGGAAGCAGGCGAGCGTTCCAGACCGGACGTCGTGATGGGCCTGGCCCCATGGTAGAGCGCCAGGGATGGGACCCCCGCAGGCCGAGGATCCACGGGCGTTGTCCTCGCTGCAATCCATTTGTGGAGTGCCTCCTGGCGGTGATCGGGTGCGGGCACTCACAATGCCCTTCAAGGCCCCGGGGGCGGTGGCCGCCCAGCTGACGTGCGGCGCCCGAATGAATTCGCCGGGCGTTTTCCGGCCAATTCTCACGAGCGTTCTGCCCAAACCAGGATTGGTTTGGGCAGAACGCTCGTGAGAATTGGCCGGCGTAGGGCAGCCCTGCGGACCGCCCTGCTCTCCATGGCCCAGGGCCCTTTCTCGCCCAGGGCATGTTGCTGCCGCTAAGAAATGGCACGGAAAAGACACGGTGCACCCGGACACGCCGGCGCAGTGGAGCGTTCCCAAAGCAGAGTTGAAGGACGGGTGGTGGCCTGGTGTGCGCCACCATCTTTCAGGTAGAGCCGGCAACCAAGGATGGGGATGACCTCATTTTGGTCATACATGTTTATCTCACTCTGAGCGTTGTCCGAAGCACCAGGAGGCGCCGATGGAGACTGCGTGGTTAGGAGATGCGTGGATGTGGGACTAAGGGTTTCCGATATGGAGGTCATGAGGGACAGGACCCCAGAAGCTGAAGGTTGGGGAAGCAAGCGAGCGTTCCAGGTCGGACTTCGTGATGGGCCTGGCCCCATGGTAGAGCGCCAGGGATGGGACCCCTGCAGGCCGAGGATCCACGGGCGTTGTCCTCGCTGCAATCCATTTGTGGAGTGCCTCCTGGCGGCGATCGGGTGCCGGCACTCACAATGCCCTTCAAGGGCCCGGGGGGGTGGCCGCCCAGCTGACGTGCGGCGCCCGAATGACTTCGCCGGGCGTTTTCCGGCCAATTCTCACGGGCGTTCTGCCCAAACCAGGATTGGTTTGGGCAGAACGCGCGTGAGAATTGGCCGGCGTAGGGCAGCCCTGCGGAACGCCCTGCTCTCCATGGCCCAGGGCCCTTTCTCGCCCAGGGCATGTTGCTGCCGCTAAGAAATGGCACGGAAAAGACACGGTGCACCCGGACACGCCGGCGCAGTGGAGCGTTCCCAAAGCAGAGTTGAAGGACGGGTGGTGGCCTGGTGTGGGCCACCATCTTTCAGGTAGAGCCGGCAACCAAGGATGGGGATGACCTCATTTTGGTCATACATGTTTATCTCACTCTGAGCGTTGTCCGAAGCACCAGGAGGCGCCGATGGAGACTGCGTGGTTAGGAGATGCGTGGGTGTGGGACTAAGTTTTCCGATATGCAGGCCATGAGGGACAGGACCCCAGAAGCTGAAGGTTGGGGAAGCAGGCGAGCGTTCCAGACCGGACTTCGTGATGGGCCTGGCCCCATGGTAGAGCGCCAGGGATGGGACCCCCGCAGGTCGAGGATCCACGGGCGTTGTCCTTGCTGCATTCCATCTTGTGGAGTGCCTGTTGGCGGCGATCGGGTGCGGACACTCACATTGCCCTCAAAGTCCCGGTGGGGGGCGGCCCAGCACACGTGCGGCGCCCGAATGACTTCGCCGGGCGTTTTCCGGCCAATTCTCACGAGCGTTCTGCCCAAACCAGGATTGGTTTGGGCAGAACGCTCGTGAGAATTGGCCGGCGTAGGGCAGCCCTGCGGACCGCCCTGCTCTCCATGGCCCAGGGCCCTTTCTCGCCCAGGGCATGTTGCTGCCGCCAAGAAATGGCACGGAAAAGACACGGGGCACCCGGGATCCCCGGCGCAGGAAAGCTTTTCCGGATCAGAGTTGAAGGACGGTAGGTGGCCTGGTGTGTGTTTACGTCTTTCGGGTAGATGGGGCGGCCAAGAATGGGGATGACCTCATTTTGGTCATACAGGTTTATCTCACTCTGAGCGTTGTCCGAAGCACCAGGTGGCGCCGATACGGACTGCGTGGTTGGGAGATGCGTGGGTGCGGGACTAAGGGTTTCCGATATAAAGGCCATGAGGGACAGTACCCCGGAGGCAGAAAGTTGGGGAAGCAGGCGAGCGTTCCAGACCGGACTTCGTGATGGGCCTGGCCCCATGGTAGAGCGCCAGGGATGGGACCCCTGCAGGCCGAGGATCCACGGGCGTTGTCCTCGCTGCAATCCATTTGTGGAGTGCCTCCTGGCGGCGATCGGGTGCGGGCACTCAAAATGCCCTTCAAGGCCCCGGGGGCGGTGGCCGCCCAGCTGACGTGCGGCGCCCGAATGACTTCGCCGGGCGTTTTCCGGCCATTTCTCACGAGAGTTCTGCCCAAACCAGGATTGGTTTGGGCAGAACGCTCGTGAGAATTGGCCGGCGTAGGGCAGCCCTGCGGACCGCCCTGCTCTCCATGGCCCAGGGCCCTTTCTCGCCCAGGGCATGTTGCTGCCACTAAGAAATGGCATGGAAAAGACACGGTGCACCCGGACACGCCGGCGCAGTGGAGCGTTCCCAAAGCAGAGTTGAAGGACGGGTGGTGGCCTGGTGTGCGCCACCATCTTTCAGGTAGAGCCGGCAACCAAGGATGGGGATGACCTCATTTTGGTCATACATGTTTATCTCACTCTGAGCGTTGTCCGAAGCACCAGGAGGCGCCGATGGAGACTGCGTGGTTAGGAGATGCGTGGGTGTGGGACTAAGGGTTTCCGATATGGAGGTCATGAGGGACAGGACCCCAGAAGCTGAAGGTTGGGGAAGCAAGCGAGCGTTCCAGGACGGACTTCGTGATGGGCCTGGCCCCATGGTAGAGCGCCAGGGATGGGACCCCTGCAGGCCGAGGATCCACGGGCGTTGTCCTCGCTGCAATCCATTTGTGGAGTGCCTCCTGTCGGCGATCGGGTGCCGGCACTCACAATGCCCTTCAAGGGCCCGGGGGGGTGGCCGCCCAGCTGACTTGCGGCGCCCGAATGACTTCGCCGGGCGTTTTCCGGCCAATTCTCACGAGCGTTCTGCCCAAACCAGGATTGGTTTGGGCAGAACGCTCGTGAGAATTGGCCGGCGTAGGGCAGCCCTGCGGAACGCCCTGCTCTCCATGGCCCAGGGCCCTTTCTCGCCCAGGGCATGTTGCTGCCGCTAAGAAATGGCACGGAAAAGACACGGTGCACCCGGACACGCCGGCGCAGTGGAGCGTTCCCAAAGCAGAGTTGAAGGATGGGTGGTGGCCTGGTGTGCGCCACCATCTTTCAGGTAGAGCCGGCAACCAAGGATGGGGATGACCTCATTTTGGTAATACATGTTTATCTCACTCTGAGCGTTGTCCGAAGCACCAGGAGGCGCCGATGGAGACTGCGTGGTTAGGAGATGCGTGGGTGTGGGACTAAGGGTTTCCGATATGGAGGCCATGAGGGACTGGACCCCAGAAGCTGAAGGTTGGGGAAGCAGGCGAGCGTTCCAGGTCGGACTTCGTGATGGGCCTGGCCCCATGGTAGAGCGCCAGGGATGGGACCCCCGCAGGTCGAGGATCCACGGGCGTTGTCCTTGCTGCATTCCATCTTGTGGAGTGCCTGTTGGCGGCGATCGGGTGCGGACACTCACAATCCCCTCAAGGCCCCGGTGGGGGGCGGCCCAGCACACGTGCGGCGCCCGAATGACTTCGCCGGGCGTTTTCCGGCCAATTCTCACGAGCGTTCTGCCCAAACCAGGGGTTTGGGCAGAACGCTCGTGAGAATTGGCCGGCGTAGGGCAGCCCTGCGGACCGCCCTGCTCTCCATGGCCCAGGGCCCTTTCTCGCCCAGGGCATGTTGCTGCCGCCAAGAAATGGCACGGAAAAGACACGGGGCACCCGGGATCCCCGGCGCAGGAAAGCTTTTCCGGATCAGAGTTGAAGGACGGTAGGTGGCCTGGTGTGTGTTTACGTCTTTCGGGTAGATGGGGCGGCCAAGAATGGGGCTGACCTCATTTTGGTCATACAGGTTTATCTCACTCTGAGCGTTGTCCGAAGCACCAGGTGGCGCCGATAAGGACTGCGTGGTTGGGAGATGCGTGGGTGCGGGACTAAGGGTTTCCGATATGGAGGCCATGAGGGACAGTACCCCGGAGGCAGAAAGTTGGGGAAGCAGGCGAGCATTCCAGACCTGACTTCGTGATGGGCCTGGCACCATGGTAGAGCGCCGGGGATGGGACCCCCGCAGGCCGAGGATCCACGGGCGTTGTCCTCGCTGCAATCCATTTGTGGAGTGCCTCCTGGCGGCGATCGGGTGCGGGCACTCACAATGCCCTTCAAGGCCCCGGGGGCGGTGGCCGCCCAGCTGACGTGCGGCGCCCGAATGACTTCGCCGGGCGTTTTCCGGCCAATTCTCACGAGCGTTCTGCCCAAACCAGGATTGGTTTGGGCAGAACGCGCGTGAGAATTGGCCGGCGTAGGGCAGCCCTGCGGAACGCCCTGCTCTCCATGGCCCAGGGCCCTTTCTCGCCCAGGGCATGTTGCTGCCGCTAAGAAATGGCACGGAAAAGATACGGTGCACCCGGACACGCCGGCGCAGTGGAGCGTTCCCAAAGCAGAGTTGAAGGACGGGTGGTGGCCTGGTGTGGGCCACCATCTTTCAGGTAGAGCCGGCAACCAAGGATGGGGATGACCTCATTTTGGTCATACATGTTTATCTCACTCTGAGCGTTGTCCGAAGTACCAGGAGGCGCCGATGGAGACTGCGTGGTTAGGAGATGCGTGGGTGTGGGACTAAGTTTTCCGATATGCAGGCCATGAGGGACAGGACCCCAGAAGCTGAAGGTTGGGGAAGCAGGCGAGCGTTCCAGACCGGACTTCGTGATGGGCCTGGCCCCATGGTAGAGCGCCAGGGATGGGACCCCCGCAGGTCGAGGATCCACGGGCGTTGTCCTTGCTGCATTCCATCTTGTGGAGTGCCTGTTGGCAGCGATCGGGTGCGGACACTCACAATGCCCTCAAGGCCCCGGTGGGGGGCGGCCCAGCACACGTGCGGCGCCCGAATGACTTCGCCGGGCGTTTTCCGGCCAATTCTCACGAGCGTTCTGCCCAAACCAGGATTGGTTTGGGCAGAACGCTCGTGAGAATTGGCCGGCGTAGGGCAGCCCTGCGGACCGCCCTGCTCTCCATGGCCCAGGGCCCTTTCTCGCCCAGGGCATGTTGCTGCCGCCAAGAAATGGCACGGAAAAGACACGGGGCACCCGGGATCCCCGGCGCAGGAAAGCTTTTCCGGATCAGAGTTGAAGGACGGTAGGTGGCCTGGTGTGTGCCTACGTCTTTCGGGTAGATGGGGCGGCCAGAATGGGGATGACCTCATTTTGGTCATACAGGTTTATCTCACTCTGAGCGATGTCCGAAGCCCCAGGTGGCGCCGATAGAGACTGCGTGGTTGGGAGATGCGTGGGTGCGGGACTAAGGGTTTCCGATATGGAGGCCATGAGGGACAGTACCCCGGAGGCAGAAAGTTGGGGAAGCAGGCGAGCGTTCCAGACCGGACTTCGTGATGGGCCTGGCCCCATGGTAGAGCGCCAGGGATGGGACCCCTGCAGGCCAAGGATCCACGGGCGTTGTCCTCGCTGCAATCCATTTGTGGAGTGCCTCCTGGCGGCGATCGGGTGCGGGCACTCACAATGCCCTTCAAGGCCCCGGGGGCGGTGGCCGCCCAGCTGACGTGCGGCGCCCGAATGACTTCGCCGGGCGTTTTCCGGCCAATTCTAACGAGCGTTCTGCCCAAACCAGGATTGGTTTGGGCAGAACGCTCGTGAGAATTGTCCGGCGTAGGGCAGCCCTGCGGACCGCCCTGCTCTCCATGGCCCAGGGCCCTTTCTCGCCCAGGGCATGTTGCTGCCGCTAAGAAATGGCACAGAAAAGACACGGTGCACCCGGACACGCTGGCGCAGTGGAGCGTTCCCAAAGCAGAGTTGAAGGACGGGTGGTGGCCTGGTGTGCGCCACCATCTTTCAGGTAGAGCCGGCAACCAAGGATGGGGATGACCTCATTTTGGTCATACATGTTTATCTCACTCTGAGCGTTGTCCGAAGCACCAAGAGGCGCCGATGGAGACTGCGTGGTTAGGAGATGCGTGGGTGTGGGACTAAGGGTTTCCGATATGGAGGTCATGAGGGACAGGACCCCAGAAGCTGAAGGTTGGGGAAGCAAGCGAGCGTTCCAGGTCGGACTTCGTGATGGGCCTGGCCCCATGGTAGAGCGCCAGGGATGGGACCCCTGCAGGCCGAGGATCCACGGGCGTTGTCCTCGCTGCAATCCATTTGTGGAGTGCCTCCTGTCGGCGATCGGGTGCCGGCACTCACAATGCCCTTCAAGGGCCCGGGGGGGTGGCCGCCCAGCTGACGTGCGGCGCCCGAATGACTTCGCCGGGCGTTTTCCGGCCAATTCTCACGAGCGTTCTGCCCAAACGATTGGTTTGGGCAGAACGCTCGTGAGAATTGGCCTGCGTAGGGCAGCCCTGCGGACCGCCCTGCTCTCCATGGCCCAGGGCCCTTTCTCGCCCAGGGCATGTTGCTGCCGCCAAGAAATGGCACGGAAATGACACGGGGCACCCGGGATCCCCGGCGCAGGAAAGCTTTTCCGGATCAGAGTTGAAGGAAGGTAGGTGGCCTGGTGTGTGCCGACGTCTTTCGGGTAGATGGGGCGGCCAAGAATGGGGATCACCTCATTTTGGTCATACAGGTTTATCTCACTCTGAGCGTTGTCCGAAGCACCAGGTGGCGCCGATAGAGACTGCGTGGTTGGGAGATGCGTGGGTGTGGGACTAAGGGTTTCCGATATGGAGGCCATGAGGGATAGTACCCCGGAGGCAGAAGGTTGGGGAAGCAGGCGAGCGTTCCAGACCGGACTTCGTGATGGGCCTGGCCCCATGGTAGAGCGCCAGGGATGGGACCCCCGCAGGTCGAGGATCCACGGGCGTTGTCCTTGCTGCATTCCATCTTGTGGAGTGCCTGTTGGCGGCGATCGGGTGCGGACACTCACAATGCCCTCAAGGCCCCGGTGGGGGGCGGCCCAGCACACGTGCGGCGCCCGAATGACTTCGCCGGGCGTTTTCCAGCCAATTCTCACGAGCGTTCTGCCCAAACCAGGATGGGTTTGGGCAGAACGCTCGTGAGAATTGGTCGGCGTAGGGCAGCCCTGCGGACCGCCCTGCTCTCCATGGCCCAGGGCCCTTTCTCGCCCAGGGCATGTTGCTGCCGCCAAGAAATGGCACGGAAAAGACACGGGGCACCCGGGATCCCCGGCGCAGGAAAGCTTTTCCGGATCAGAGTTGAAGGACGGTAGGTGGCCTTGTGTGTGCCTACGTCTTTCAGGTAGATGTGGCGGCCAAGAATGGGGATGACCTCATTTTGGTCATACAGGTTTATCTCACTAGGAGCGTTGTCCGAAGCACCAGGTGGCGCAGATAGAGACTGCGTGGTTGGGAGATGCGTGGGTGCGGGACTAAGGGTTTCCGATATGGAGGCCATGAGGGACAGTACCCCGGAGGCAGAAAGTTGGGGAAGCAGGCGAGCGTTCCAGACCGGACTTCGTGATGGGCCTGGCCCCATGGTAGAGCGCCAGGGATGGGACCCCCGCAGGCCGAGGATCCACGGGCGTTGTCCTCGCTGCAATCCATTTGTGGAGTGCCTCCTGGCGGCGATCGGGTGCGGGCACTCACAATGCCCTTCAAGGCCCCGGGGGGGGGCCGCCCAGCTGACGTGCGGTGCCCGAATGATTTCGCCGGGCGTTTTCCGGCCAATTCTCACGAGCGTTATGCCCAAACCAGGATTGGTTTGGGCAGAACGCTCGTGAGAATTGGCCGGCGTAGGGCAGCCCTGCGGACCGCCCTGCTCTCCATGGCCCAGGGCCCTTTCTCGCCCAGGGCATGTTGCTGCCACTAAGAAATGGCATGGAAAAGACACGGTGCACCCGGACACGCCGGCGCAGTGGAGCGTTCCCAAAGCAGAGTTGAAGGACGGGTGGTGGCCTGGTGTGCGCCACCATCTTTCAGGTAGAGCCGGCAACCAAGGATGGGGATGACCTCATTTTGGTCATACATGTTTATCTCACTCTGAGCGTTGTCCGAAGCACCAGGAGGCGCCGATGGAGACTGCGTGGTTAGGAGATGCGTGGGTGTGGGACTAAGGGTTTCCGATATGGAGGTCATGAGGGACAGGACCCCAGAAGCTGAAGGTTGGGGAAGCAAGCGAGCGTTCCAGGACGGACTTCGTGATGGGCCTGGCCCCATGGTAGAGCGCCAGGGATGGGACCCCTGCAGGCCGAGGATCCACGGGCGTTGTCCTCGCTGCAATCCATTTGTGGAGTGCCTCCTGTCGGCGATCGGGTGCCGGCACTCACAATGCCCTTCAAGGGCCCGGGGGGGTGGCCGCCCAGCTGACTTGCGGCGCCCGAATGACTTCGCCGGGCGTTTTCCGGCCAATTCTCACGAGCGTTCTGCCCAAACCAGGATTGGTTTGGGCAGAACGCTCGTGAGAATTGGCCGGCGTAGGGCAGCCCTGCGGAACGCCCTGCTCTCCATGGCCCAGGGCCCTTTCTCGCCCAGGGCATGTTGCTGCCGCTAAGAAATGGCACGGAAAAGACACGGTGCACCCGGACACGCCGGCGCAGTGGAGCGTTCCCAAAGCAGAGTTGAAGGATGGGTGGTGGCCTGGTGTGCGCCACCATCTTTCAGGTAGAGCCGGCAACCAAGGATGGGGATGACCTCATTTTGGTCATACATGTTTATCTCACTCTGAGCGTTGTCCGAAGCACCAGGAGGCGCCGATGGAGACTGCGTGGTTAGGAGATGCGTGGGTGTGGGACTAAGGGTTTCCGATATGGAGGCCATGAGGGACTGGACCCCAGAAGCTGAAGGTTGGGGAAGCAGGCGAGCGTTCCAGGTCGGACTTCGTGATGGGCCTGGCCCCATGGTAGAGCGCCAGGGATGGGACCCCCGCAGGTCGAGGATCCACGGGCGTTGTCCTTGCTGCATTCCATCTTGTGGAGTGCCTGTTGGCGGCGATCGGGTGCGGACACTCACAATCCCCTCAAGGCCCCGGTGGGGGGCGGCCCAGCACACGTGCGGCGCCCGAATGACTTCGCCGGGCGTTTTCCGGCCAATTCTCACGAGCGTTCTGCCCAAACCAGGGGTTTGGGCAGAACGCTCGTGAGAATTGGCCGGCGTAGGGCAGCCCTGCGGACCGCCCTGCTCTCCATGGCCCAGGGCCCTTTCTCGCCCAGGGCATGTTGCTGCCGCCAAGAAATGGCACGGAAAAGACACGGGGCACCCGGGATCCCCGGCGCAGGAAAGCTTTTCCGGATCAGAGTTGAAGGACGGTAGGTGGCCTGGTGTGTGTTTACGTCTTTCGGGTAGATGGGGCGGCCAAGAATGGGGCTGACCTCATTTTGGTCATACAGGTTTATCTCACTCTGAGCGTTGTCCGAAGCACCAGGTGGCGCCGATAAGGACTGCGTGGTTGGGAGATGCGTGGGTGCGGGACTAAGGGTTTCCGATATGGAGGCCATGAGGGACAGTACCCCGGAGGCAGAAAGTTGGGGAAGCAGGCGAGCATTCCAGACCTGACTTCGTGATGGGCCTGGCACCATGGTAGAGCGCCGGGGATGGGACCCCCGCAGGCCGAGGATCCACGGGCGTTGTCCTCGCTGCAATCCATTTGTGGAGTGCCTCCTGGCGGCGATCGGGTGCGGGCACTCACAATGCCCTTCAAGGCCCCGGGGGCGGTGGCCGCCCAGCTGACGTGCGGCGCCCGAATGACTTCGCCGGGCGTTTTCCGGCCAATTCTCACGAGCGTTCTGCCCAAACCAGGATTGGTTTGGGCAGAACGCGCGTGAGAATTGGCCGGCGTAGGGCAGCCCTGCGGAACGCCCTGCTCTCCATGGCCCAGGGCCCTTTCTCGCCCAGGGCATGTTGCTGCCGCTAAGAAATGGCACGGAAAAGATACGGTGCACCCGGACACGCCGGCGCAGTGGAGCGTTCCCAAAGCAGAGTTGAAGGACGGGTGGTGGCCTGGTGTGGGCCACCATCTTTCAGGTAGAGCCGGCAACCAAGGATGGGGATGACCTCATTTTGGTCATACATGTTTATCTCACTCTGAGCGTTGTCCGAAGTACCAGGAGGCGCCGATGGAGACTGCGTGGTTAGGAGATGCGTGGGTGTGGGACTAAGTTTTCCGATATGCAGGCCATGAGGGACAGGACCCCAGAAGCTGAAGGTTGGGGAAGCAGGCGAGCGTTCCAGACCGGACTTCGTGATGGGCCTGGCCCCATGGTAGAGCGCCAGGGATGGGACCCCCGCAGGTCGAGGATCCACGGGCGTTGTCCTTGCTGCATTCCATCTTGTGGAGTGCCTGTTGGCAGCGATCGGGTGCGGACACTCACAATGCCCTCAAGGCCCCGGTGGGGGGCGGCCCAGCACACGTGCGGCGCCCGAATGACTTCGCCGGGCGTTTTCCGGCCAATTCTCACGAGCGTTCTGCCCAAACCAGGATTGGTTTGGGCAGAACGCTCGTGAGAATTGGCCGGCGTAGGGCAGCCCTGCGGACCGCCCTGCTCTCCATGGCCCAGGGCCCTTTCTCGCCCAGGGCATGTTGCTGCCGCCAAGAAATGGCACGGAAAAGACACGGGGCACCCGGGATCCCCGGCGCAGGAAAGCTTTTCCGGATCAGAGTTGAAGGACGGTAGGTGGCCTGGTGTGTGCCTACGTCTTTCGGGTAGATGGGGCGGCCAGAATGGGGATGACCTCATTTTGGTCATACAGGTTTATCTCACTCTGAGCGATGTCCGAAGCCCCAGGTGGCGCCGATAGAGACTGCGTGGTTGGGAGATGCGTGGGTGCGGGACTAAGGGTTTCCGATATGGAGGCCATGAGGGACAGTACCCCGGAGGCAGAAAGTTGGGGAAGCAGGCGAGCGTTCCAGACCGGACTTCGTGATGGGCCTGGCCCCATGGTAGAGCGCCAGGGATGGGACCCCTGCAGGCCAAGGATCCACGGGCGTTGTCCTCGCTGCAATCCATTTGTGGAGTGCCTCCTGGCGGCGATCGGGTGCGGGCACTCACAATGCCCTTCAAGGCCCCGGGGGCGGTGGCCGCCCAGCTGACGTGCGGCGCCCGAATGACTTCGCCGGGCGTTTTCCGGCCAATTCTAACGAGCGTTCTGCCCAAACCAGGATTGGTTTGGGCAGAACGCTCGTGAGAATTGTCCGGCGTAGGGCAGCCCTGCGGACCGCCCTGCTCTCCATGGCCCAGGGCCCTTTCTCGCCCAGGGCATGTTGCTGCCGCTAAGAAATGGCACAGAAAAGACACGGTGCACCCGGACACGCTGGCGCAGTGGAGCGTTCCCAAAGCAGAGTTGAAGGACGGGTGGTGGCCTGGTGTGCGCCACCATCTTTCAGGTAGAGCCGGCAACCAAGGATGGGGATGACCTCATTTTGGTCATACATGTTTATCTCACTCTGAGCGTTGTCCGAAGCACCAAGAGGCGCCGATGGAGACTGCGTGGTTAGGAGATGCGTGGGTGTGGGACTAAGGGTTTCCGATATGGAGGTCATGAGGGACAGGACCCCAGAAGCTGAAGGTTGGGGAAGCAAGCGAGCGTTCCAGGTCGGACTTCGTGATGGGCCTGGCCCCATGGTAGAGCGCCAGGGATGGGACCCCTGCAGGCCGAGGATCCACGGGCGTTGTCCTCGCTGCAATCCATTTGTGGAGTGCCTCCTGTCGGCGATCGGGTGCCGGCACTCACAATGCCCTTCAAGGGCCCGGGGGGGTGGCCGCCCAGCTGACGTGCGGCGCCCGAATGACTTCGCCGGGCGTTTTCCGGCCAATTCTCACGAGCGTTCTGCCCAAACGATTGGTTTGGGCAGAACGCTCGTGAGAATTGGCCTGCGTAGGGCAGCCCTGCGGACCGCCCTGCTCTCCATGGCCCAGGGCCCTTTCTCGCCCAGGGCATGTTGCTGCCGCCAAGAAATGGCACGGAAATGACACGGGGCACCCGGGATCCCCGGCGCAGGAAAGCTTTTCCGGATCAGAGTTGAAGGAAGGTAGGTGGCCTGGTGTGTGCCGACGTCTTTCGGGTAGATGGGGCGGCCAAGAATGGGGATCACCTCATTTTGGTCATACAGGTTTATCTCACTCTGAGCGTTGTCCGAAGCACCAGGTGGCGCCGATAGAGACTGCGTGGTTGGGAGATGCGTGGGTGTGGGACTAAGGGTTTCCGATATGGAGGCCATGAGGGATAGTACCCCGGAGGCAGAAGGTTGGGGAAGCAGGCGAGCGTTCCAGACCGGACTTCGTGATGGGCCTGGCCCCATGGTAGAGCGCCAGGGATGGGACCCCCGCAGGTCGAGGATCCACGGGCGTTGTCCTTGCTGCATTCCATCTTGTGGAGTGCCTGTTGGCGGCGATCGGGTGCGGACACTCACAATGCCCTCAAGGCCCCGGTGGGGGGCGGCCCAGCACACGTGCGGCGCCCGAATGACTTCGCCGGGCGTTTTCCAGCCAATTCTCACGAGCGTTCTGCCCAAACCAGGATGGGTTTGGGCAGAACGCTCGTGAGAATTGGTCGGCGTAGGGCAGCCCTGCGGACCGCCCTGCTCTCCATGGCCCAGGGCCCTTTCTCGCCCAGGGCATGTTGCTGCCGCCAAGAAATGGCACGGAAAAGACACGGGGCACCCGGGATCCCCGGCGCAGGAAAGCTTTTCCGGATCAGAGTTGAAGGACGGTAGGTGGCCTTGTGTGTGCCTACGTCTTTCAGGTAGATGTGGCGGCCAAGAATGGGGATGACCTCATTTTGGTCATACAGGTTTATCTCACTAGGAGCGTTGTCCGAAGCACCAGGTGGCGCAGATAGAGACTGCGTGGTTGGGAGATGCGTGGGTGCGGGACTAAGGGTTTCCGATATGGAGGCCATGAGGGACAGTACCCCGGAGGCAGAAAGTTGGGGAAGCAGGCGAGCGTTCCAGACCGGACTTCGTGATGGGCCTGGCCCCATGGTAGAGCGCCAGGGATGGGACCCCCGCAGGCCGAGGATCCACGGGCGTTGTCCTCGCTGCAATCCATTTGTGGAGTGCCTCCTGGCGGCGATCGGGTGCGGGCACTCACAATGCCCTTCAAGGCCCCGGGGGGGGGCCGCCCAGCTGACGTGCGGTGCCCGAATGATTTCGCCGGGCGTTTTCCGGCCAATTCTCACGAGCGTTATGCCCAAACCAGGATTGGTTTGGGCAGAACGCTCGTGAGAATTGGCCGGCGTAGGGCAGCCCTGCGGACCGCCCTGCTCTCCATGGCCCAGGGCCCTTTCTCGCCCAGGGCATGTTGCTCCCGCTAAGAAATGGCACGGAAAAGACACGGTGCACCCGGACACGCCGGCGCAGTGGAGCGTTCCCAAAGCAGAGTTGAAGGACGGGTGGTGGCCTGGTGTGCGCCACCATCTTTCAGGTAGAGCCGGCAACCAAGGATGGGGATGACCTCATTTTGGTCATACATGTTTATCTCACTCTGAGCGTTGTCCGAAGCACCAGGAGGCGCCGATGGAGACTGCGTGGTTAGGAGATGCGTGGGTGTGGGACTAAGGGTTTCCGATATGGAGGTCATGAGGGACAGGACCCCAGAAGCTGAAGGTTGGGGAAGCAAGCGAGCGTTCCAGGTCGGACTTCGTGATGGGCCTGGCCCCATGGTAGAGCGCCAGGGATGGGACCCCTGCAGGCCGAGGATCCACGGGCGTTGTCCTCGCTGCAATCCATTTGTGGAGTGCCTCCTGTCGGCGATCGGGTGCCGGCACTCACAATGCCCTTCAAGGGCCCGGGGGGGTGGCCGCCCAGCTGACGTGCGGCGCCCGAATGACTTCGCCGGGCGTTTTCCGGCCAATTCTCACGAGCGTTCTGCCCAAACCAGGATTGGTTTGGGCAGAACGCGCGTGAGAATTGGCCGGCGTAGGGCAGCCCTGCGGAACGCCCTGCTCTCCATGGCCCAGGGCCCTTTCTCGCCCAGGGCAATTTGCTGCCGCTAAGAAATGGCACGGAAAAGACACGGTGCACCCGGACACGCCGGCGCAGTGGAGCGTTCCCAAAGCAGAGTTGAAGGATGGGTGGTGGCCTGGTGTGCGCCACCATCTTTCAGGTAGAGCCGGCAACCAAGGATGGGGATGACCTCATTTTGGTCATACATGTTTATCTCACTCTGAGCGTTGTCCGAAGCACCAGGAGGCGCCGATGGAGACTGCGTGGTTAGGAGATGCGTGGGTGTGGGACTAAGGGTTTCCGATATGGAGGCCATGAGGGACAGGACCCCAGAAGCTGAAGGTTGGGGAAGCAGGCGAGCGTTCCAGGTCGGACTTCGTGATGGGACTGGCCCCATGGTAGAGCGCCAGGGATGGGACCCCCGCAGGTCGAGGATCCACGGGCGTTGTCCTTGCTGCATTCCATCTTGTGGAGTGCCTGTTGGCGGCGATCGGGTGCGGACACTCACAATGCCCTCAAGGCCCCGGTGGGGGGCAGCCCAGCACACGTGCGGCGCCCGAATGACTTCGCCGGGCGTTTTCCGGCCAATTCTCACGAGCGTTCTGCCCAAACCAGGATTGGTTTGGGCAGAACGCTCGTGAGAATTGGCCGGCGTAGGGCAGCCCTGCGGACCGCCCTGCTCTCCATGGCCCAGGGCCCTTCCTCGCCCAGGGCATGTTGCTGCCGCCAAGAAATGGCACGGAAAAGACACGGGGCACCCGGGATCCCGGCGCAGGAAAGCTTTTCCGGATCAGAGTTGAAGGAAGGTAGGTGGCCTGGTGTGTGCCGACGTCTTTCGGGTAGATGGGGCGGCCAAGAATGGGGATCACCTCATTTTGGTCATACAGGTTTATCTCACTCTGAGCGTTGTCCGAAGCACCAGGTGGCGCCGATAGAGACTGCGTGGTTGGGAGATGCGTGGGTGTGGGACTAAGGGTTTCCGATATGGAGGCCATGAGGGATAGTACCCCGGAGGCAGAAGGTTGGGGAAGCAGGCGAGCGTTCCAGACCGGACTTCGTGATGGGCCTGGCCCCATGGTAGAGCGCCAGGGATGGGACCCCCGCAGGTCGAGGATCCACGGGCGTTGTCCTTGCTGCATTCCATCTTGTGGAGTGCCTGTTGGCGGCGATCGGGTGCGGACACTCACAATGCCCTCAAGGCCCCGGTGGGGGGCGGCCCAGCACACGTGCGGCGCCCGAATGACTTCGCCGGGCGTTTTCCAGCCAATTCTCACGAGCGTTCTGCCCAAACCAGGATGGGTTTGGGCAGAACGCTCGTGAGAATTGGTCGGCGTAGGGCAGCCCTGCGGACCGCCCTGCTCTCCATGGCCCAGGGCCCTTTCTCGCCCAGGGCATGTTGCTGCCGCCAAGAAATGGCACGGAAAAGACACGGGGCACCCGGGATCCCCGGCGCCGGAAAGCTTTTCCGGATCAGAGTTGAAGGACGGTAGGTGGCCTTGTGTGTGCCTACGTCTTTCAGGTAGATGGGGCGGCCAAGAATGGGGATGACCTCATTTTGGTCATACAGGTTTATCTCACTCTGAGCGTTGTCCGAAGCACCAGGTGGCGCCGATAGAGACTGCGTGGTTGGGAGATGCGTGGGTGCGGGACTAAGGGTTTCCGATATGGAGGCCATGAGGGACAGTACCCCGGAGGCAGAAAGTTGGGGAAGCAGGCGAGCGTTCCAGACCGGAATTCGTGATGGGCCTGGCCCCATGGTAGAGCGCCAGGGATGGGACCCCCGCAGGCCGAGGATCCACGGGCGTTGTCCTCGCTGCAATCCATTTGTGGAGTGCCTCCTGGCGGCGATCGGGTGCGGGCACTCACAATGCCCTTCAAGGCCACGGGGGGGGGGCCGCCCAGCTGACGTGCGGTGCCCGAATGATTTCGCCGGGCGTTTTCCGGCCAATTCTCACGAGCGTTATGCCCAAACCAGGATTGGTTTGGGCAGAACGCTCGTGAGAATTGGCCGGCGTAGGGCAGCCCTGCGGACCGCCCTGCTCTCCATGGCCCAGGGCCCTTTCTCGCCCAGGGCATGTTGCTCCCGCTAAGAAATGGCACGGAAAAGACACGGTGCACCCGGACACGCCGGCGCAGTGGAGCGTTCCCAAAGCAGAGTTGAAGGACGAGTGGTGGCCTGGTGTGCGCCACCATCTTTCAGGTAGAGCCGGCAACCAAGGATGGGGATGACCTCATTTTGGTCATACATGTTTATCTCACTCTGAGCGTTGTCTGAAGCACCAGGAGGCGCCGATGGAGACTGCGTGGTTAGGAGATGCGTGGGTGTGGGACTAAGGGTTTCCGATATGGAGGCCATGAGGGACAGGACCCCAGAAGCTGAAGGTTGGGGAAGCAGGCGAGCGTTCCAGGTCGGACTTCGTGATGGGCCTGGCCCCACGGTAGAGCGCCAGGGATGGGACCCCCGCAGGCCGAGGATCCACGGGCGTTGTCCTCGCTGCAATCCATTTGTGGAGTGCCTCCTTGCGGTGATCGGGTGCGGGCACTCACAATGCCCTTCAAGGCCCCAGGGGGGTGGCCGCCCAGCTGACGTGCGGCGCCCGAATGACTTCGCCGGGCCTTTTCCGGCCAATTCTCACGAGCGTTCTGCCCAAACCAGGATTGGTTTGGGCAGAACGCTCGTGAGAATTGGCCGGCGTAGGGCAGCCCTGGGGACCGCCCTGCTCTCCATGGCCCAGGGCCCTTTCTCGCCCAGGGCATGTTGCTGCTGCAAGAAATGGCACGGAAAAGACACGGGGCACCCGGGATCCCCGGCGCAGGAAAGCTTTTCCGGATCAGAGTTGAAGGACGGTAGGTGGCCTGGTGTGTGCCTACGTCATTCGGGTAGATGGGGCGGCCAAGAATGGGGATGACCTCATTTTGGTCATACAGGTTTATCTCACTCTGAGCGTTGTCCGAAGCACCAGGAGGCGCCGATGGAGACTGTGTGATTAGGAGATGCGTGGGTGTGGGACTAAGGGTTTCCGATATGGAGGCCATGAGGGACAGGACCCCAGAAGCTGAAGGTTGGGGAAGCAGGCGAGCGTTCCAGGTCGGACTTCGTGATGGGCCTGGCCCCATGGTAGAGCGCCAGGGATGGGACCCCCGCAGGTCGAGGATCCACGGGCATTGTCCTTGCTGCATTCCATCTTGTGGAGTGCCAGTTGCTGGCGATCGGGTGCGGACACTCACAATGCCCTCAAGGCCCCGGTGGGGGGCGGCCCAGCACACGTGCGGCGCCCGAATGACTTCGCCGGGCGTTTTCCGGCCAATTCTCACGAGCGTTGGGCAGAACGCTCGTGAGAATTGGCCGGCGTAGGGCAGCCCTGCGGATCGCCCTGCTCTCCATGGCCCAGGGCCCTTTCTCGCCCAGGGCATGTTGCTGCCGCCAAGAAATGGCACGGAAAAGACACGGGGCACCCGGGATCCCCGGCGCAGGAAAGCTTTTCCGGATCAGAGTTGAAGGAAGGTAGGTGGCCTGGTGTGTGCCTACGTCTTTCGGGTAGATGGGGCGGCCAAGAATGGGGATCACCTCATTTTGGTCATACAGGTTTATCTCACTCTGAGCGTTGTCCGAAGCACCAGGTGGCGCCGATAGAGACTGCGTGGTTGGGAGATGCGTGGGTGTGGGACTAAGCGTTTCCGATATGGAGGCCATGAGGGATAGTACCCCGGAGGCAGAAGGTTGGGGAAGCAGGCGAGCGTTCCAGACCGGACTTCGTGATGGGCCTAGCCCCATGGTAGAGCGCCAGGGATGGGACCCCCGCAGGCCGAGGATCCACGGGCGTTGTCCTCGCTGCAATCCATTTGTGGAGTGCCTCCTGGCGGCGATCGGGTGCGGGCACTCACAATGCCCTTCAAGGCCCCGGGGGGGGGCCGCCCAGCTGACGTGCGGCGCCCGAATGACTTCGCCGGGCGTTTTCCAGCCAATTCTCACGAGCGTTCTGCCCAAACCAGGATTGGTTTGGGCAGAACGCTCGTGAGAATTGGCCGGCGTAGGGCAGCCCTGCGGACCGCCCTGCTCTCCATGGCCCAGGGCCCTTTCTCGCCCAGGGCATGTTGCTCCCGCTAAGAAATGGCACGGAAAAGACACGGTGCACCCAGACACGCCGGTGCAGTGCAGCGTTCCCAAAGCAGAGTTGAAGGACGGGTGGTGGCCTGGTGTGCGCCACCATCTTTCAGGTAGAGCCGGCAACCAAGGATGGGGATGACCTCATTTTGGTCATACATGTTTATCTCACTCTGAGCGTTGTCCGAAGCACCAGGAGGCGCCGATGGAGACTGCGTGGTTAGGAGATGCGTGGGTGTGGGACTAAGGGTTTCCGATATGCAGGCCATGAGGGACAGGACCCCAGAAGCTGAAGGTTGGGGAAGCAGGCGAGCGTTCCAGGTCGGACTTCGTGATGGGACTGGCCCCATGGTAGAGCGCCAGGGATGGGACCCCCGCAGGTCAAGGATCCACGGGCGTTGTCCTTGCTGCATTCCATCTTGTGGAGTGCCTGTTGGCGGCGATCGGGTGCGGACACTCACAATGCCCTCAAGGCCCCGGTGGGGGGCGGCCCAGCACACGTGCGGCGCCCGAATGACTTCGCCGGGCGTTTTCCGGCCAATTCTCACGAGCGTTCTGCCCAAACCAGGATTGGTTTGGGCAGAACGCTCGTGAGAATTGGCCGGCGTAGGGCAGCCCTGCGGACCGCCCTGCTCTCCATGGCCCAGGGCCCTTTCTCGCCCAGGGCATGTTGCTGCCGCCAAGAAATGGCACGGAAAAGACACGGGGCACCCGGGATCCCCGGCGCAGGAAAGCTTTTCCGGATCAGAGTTGAAGGAAGGTAAGTGGCCTGGTGTGTGCCTACGTCTTTCAGGTAGATGGGGCGGCCAAGAATGGGGATGACCTCATTTTGGTCATACAGGTTTATCTCACTCTGAGCGTTGTCCGAAGCACCAGGTGGCGCCGATAGAGACTGCGTGGTTGGGAGATGCGTGGGTGCGGGACTAAGGGTTTCCGATATGGAGGCCATGAGGGACAGTACCCCGGAGGCAGAAAGTTGGGGAAGCAGGCGAGCGTTCCAGACCGGACTTCGTGATGGGCCTGGCCCCATGGTAGAGCGCCAGGGATGGGACCCCTGCAGGCCGAGGATCCACGGGCGTTGTCCTCGCTGCAATGCATTTGTGGAGTGCTTCCTGGCGGCGATCGGGTGCGGGCACTCACAATGCCCTTCTAGGCCCCCGGGGGGGTGCCGCCCAGCTGACGTGCGGCGCCCGAATGACTTCGCCGGGCGTTTTCCGGCCAATTCTCACGAGCGTTCTGCCCAAACCAGGATTGGTTTGGGCAGAACGCTCGTGAGAATTGGCCGGCGTAGGGCAGCCCTGCGGACCGCCCTGCTCTCCATGGCCCAGGGCCCTTTCTCGCCCAGGGCATGTTGCTCCCGCTAAGAAATGGCACGGAAAAGACACGGTGCACCCGGACACGCCGGCGCAGTGGAGCGTTCCCAAAGCAGAGTTGAAGGACGAGTGGTGGCCTGGTGTGCGCCACCATCTTTCAGGTAGAGCCGGCAACCAAGGATGGGGATGACCTCATTTTGGTCATACATGTTTATCTCACTCTGAGCGTTGTCCGAAGCACCAGGAGGCGCCGATGGAGACTGCGTGGTTAGGAGATGCGTGGGTGTGGGACTAAGGGTTTCCGATATGGAGGCCATGAGGGACAGGACCCCAGAAGCTGAAGGTTGGGGAAGCAGGCGAGCGTTCCAGGTCGGATTTCGTGATGGGCCTGGCCCCATGGTAGAGCGCCAGGGATGGGACCCCCGCAGGCCGAGGATCCACGGGCGTTGTCCTCGCTGCAATCCATTTGTGGTTTGCCTCCTGGCGGTGATCGGGTGCGGGCACTCACAATGCCCTTCAAGGCCCCAGGGGGGTGGCCGCCCAGCTGACGTGCGGCGCCCGAATGACTTCGCCGGGCCTTTTCCGGCCAATTCTCACGAGCGTTCTGCCCAAACCAGGATTGGTTTGGGCAGAACGCTCGTGAGAATTGGCCGGCGTAGGGCAGCCCTGCGGACCGCCCTGCTCTTCATGGCCCAGGGCCCTTTCTCGCCCAGGGCATGTTGCTGCCGCCAAAAAATGGCACGGAAAAGTCACGGGGCACCCGGGATCCCCGGCGCAGGAAAGCTTTTCCGGATCAGAGTTGAAGGACGGTAGGTGGCCTGGTGTGTGCCTACGTCATTCGGGTAGATGGGGCGGCCAAGAATGGGGATGACCTCATTTTGGTCATACAGGTTTATCTCACTCTGAGCGTTGTCCGATCACCAGGTGGCGCCGATAAGGACTGCGTGGTTGGGAGATGCGTGGGTGCGGGACTAAGGGTTTCCGATATGGAGGCCATGAGGGACAGTACCCCGGAGATAGAAAGTTGGGGAAGCAGGCGAGCGTTCTAGACCGGACTTCGTGATGGGCCTGGCCCCATGGTAGAGCGCCAGGGATGGGACCCCTGCAGGCCGAGGATCCACGGGCGTTGTCCTCGCTGCAATCCATTTGTGGAGTGCCTCCTGTCGGCGATCGGGTGCCGGCACTCACAATGCCCTACAAGGGCCCGGGGTGGTGGCCGCCCAGCTGCCGTGCGGCGCCCGAATGACTTCGCCGGGCGTTTTCCGGCCAATTCTCACGAGCGTTCTGCCCAAACCAGGATTGGTTTGGGCAGAACGCGCGTGAGAATTGGCCGGCGTAGGGCAGCCCTGCGGAACGACCTGCTCTCCATGGCCCAGGGCCCTTTCTCGCCTAGGGCATGTTGCTGCCGCTAAGAAATGGCACGGAAAAGACACGGTGCACCCGGACACGCCGGCGCAGTGGAGCGTTCCCAAAGCAGAGTTGAAGGACGGGTGGTGTCCTGGTGTGCGCCACCATCTTTCAGGTAGAGCCGGCAACCAAGGATGGGGATGACCTCATTTTGGTCATACATGTTTATCTCACTCTGAGCGTTGTCCGAAGCACCAGGAGGCGCCGATGGAGACTGCGTGGTTAGGAGATGCGTGGGTGTGGGACTAAGGGTTTCCGATATGGAGGCCATGAGGGACAGGACCCCAGAAGCTGAAGGTTGGGGAAGCAGGCGAGCGTTCCAGGTCGGACTTCGTGATGGGCCTGGCCCCATGGTAGAGCGCCAGGGATGGGACCCCCGCAGGTCGAGGATCCACGGGCATTGTCCTTGCTGCATTCCATCTTGTGGAGTGCCAGTTGCTGGCGATCGGGTGCGGACACTCACAATGCCCTCAAGGCCCCGGTGGGGGGCGGCCCAGCACACGTGCGGCGCCCGAATGACTTCGCCGGGCGTTTTCCGGCCATTTCTCACGAGCGTTCTGCCCAAACCAGGATTGGTTTGGGCAGAACGCTCGTGAGAATTGGCCGGCGTAGTGCAGCCCTGCGGACCGCCCTGCTCTCCATGGCCCAGGGCCCTTTCTCGCCCAGGGCATGTTGCTGCCGCCAAGAAATGGCACGGAAAAGACACGGGGCACCCGGGATCCCCGGCGCAGGAAAGCTTTTCCGGATCAGAGTTGAAGGAAGGTAGGTGGCCTGGTGTGTGCCTACGTCTTTCGGGTAGATGGGGCGGCCAAGAATGGGGATCACCTCATTTTGGTCATACAGGTTTATCTCACTCTGAGCGTTGTCCGAAGCACCAGGTGACGCCGATAGAGACTGCGTGGTTGGGAGATGCGTGGGTGAGGGACTAAGCGTTTCCGATATGGAGGCCATGAGGGATAGTACCCCGGAGGCAGAAAGTTGGGGAAGCAGGCGAGCGTTCTAGACCGGACTTCGTGATGGGCCTGGCCCCATGGTAGAGCGCCAGGGATGGGACCCCCGCAGGCCGAGGATCCACGGGCGTTGTCCTCGCTGCAATCCATTTGTGGAGTGCCTCCTGTCGGCGATCGGGTGCCGGCACTCACAATGCCCTACAAGGGCCCGGGGTGGTGGCCGCCCAGCTGCCGTGCGGCGCCCGAATGACTTCGCCGGGCGTTTTCCGGCCAATTCTCACGCGCGTTCTGCCCAAACCAGGATTGGTTTGGGCAGAACGCGCGTGAGAATTGGCCGGCGTAGGGCAGCCCTGCGGAACGACCTGCTCTCCATGGCCCAGGGCCCTTTCTCGCCTAGGGCATGTTGCTGCCGCTAAGAAATGGCACGGAAAAGACACGGTGCACCCGGACACGCCGGCGCAGTGGAGCGTTCCCAAAGCAGAGTTGAAGGACGGGTGGTGTCCTGGTGTGCGCCACCATCTTTCAGGTAGAGCCGGCAACCAAGGATGGGGATGACCTCATTTTGGTCATACATGTTTATCTCACTCTGAGCGTTGTCCGAAGCACCAGGAGGCGCCGATGGAGACTGCGTGGTTAGGAGATGCGTGGGTGTGGGACTAAGGGTTTCCGATATGGAGGCCATGAGGGACAGGACCCCAGAAGCTGAAGGTTGGGGAAGCAGGCGAGCGTTCCAGGTCGGACTTCGTGATGGGCCTGGCCCCATGGTAGAGCGCCAGGGATGGGACCCCCGCAGGTCGAGGATCCACGGGCATTGTCCTTGCTGCATTCCATCTTGTGGAGTGCCAGTTGCTGTCGATCGGGTGCGGACACTCACAATGCCCTCAAGGCCCCGGTGGGGGGCGGCCCAGCACACGTGCGGCGCCCGAATGACTTCGCCGGGCGTTTTCCGGCCATTTCTCACGAGCGTTCTGCCCAAACCAGGATTGGTTTGGGCAGAACGCTCGTGAGAATTGGCCGGCGTAGTGCAGCCCTGCGGACCGCCCTGCTCTCCATGGCCCAGGGCCCTTTCTCGCCCAGGGCATGTTGCTGCCGCCAAGAAATGGCACGGAAAAGACACGGGGCACCCGGGATCCCCGGCGCAGGAAAGCTTTTCCGGATCAGAGTTGAAGGAAGGTAGGTGGCCTGGTGTGTGCCTACGTCTTTCGGGTAGATGGGGCGGCCAAGAATGGGGATCACCTCATTTTGGTCATACAGGTTTATCTCACTCTGAGCGTTGTCCGAAGCACCAGGTGGCGCCGATAGAGACTGCGTGGTTGGGAGATGCGTGGGTGTGGGACTAAGCGTTTCCGATATGGAGGCCATGAGGGATAGTACCCCGGAGGCAGAAGGTTGGGGAAGCAGGCGAGCGTTCCAGACCGGACTTCGTGATGGGCCTGGCCCCATGGTAGAGCGCCAGGGATGGGACCCCCGCAGGCCGAGGATCCACGGGCGTTGTCCTCGCTGCAATCCATTTGTGGAGTGCCTCCTGGCGGCGATCGGGTGCGGGCACTCACAATGCCCTTCAAGGCCCCGGGGGCGGTGGCCGCCCAGCTGACGTGCGGCGCCCGAATGACTTCGCCGGGCGTTTTCCGGCCAATTCTCACGAGCGTTCTGCCCAAACCAGGATTGGTTTGGGCAGAACGCGCGTGAGAATTGGCCGGCGTAGGGCAGCCCTGCGGAACGCCCTGCTCTCCATGGCCCAGGGCCCTTTCTCGCCCAGGGCATGTTGCTGCCGCTAAGAAATGGCACGGAAAAGATACGGTGCACCCGGACACGCCGGCGCAGTGGAGCGTTCCCAAAGCAGAGTTGAAGGACGGGTGGTGGCCTGGTGTGGGCCACCATCTTTCAGGTAGAGCCGGCAACCAAGGATGGGGATGACCTCATTTTGGTCATACATGTTTATCTCACTCTGAGCGTTGTCCGAAGTACCAGGAGGCGCCGATGGAGACTGCGTGGTTAGGAGATGCGTGGGTGTGGGACTAAGTTTTCCGATATGCAGGCCATGAGGGACAGGACCCCAGAAGCTGAAGGTTGGGGAAGCAGGCGAGCGTTCCAGACCGGACTTCGTGATGGGCCTGGCCCCATGGTAGAGCGCCAGGGATGGGACCCCCGCAGGTCGAGGATCCACGGGCGTTGTCCTTGCTGCATTCCATCTTGTGGAGTGCCTGTTGGCAGCGATCGGGTGCGGACACTCACAATGCCCTCAAGGCCCCGGTGGGGGGCGGCCCAGCACACGTGCGGCGCCCGAATGACTTCGCCGGGCGTTTTCCGGCCAATTCTCACGAGCGTTCTGCCCAAACCAGGATTGGTTTGGGCAGAACGCTCGTGAGAATTGGCCGGCGTAGGGCAGCCCTGCGGACCGCCCTGCTCTCCATGGCCCAGGGCCCTTTCTCGCCCAGGGCATGTTGCTGCCGCCAAGAAATGGCACGGAAAAGACACGGGGCACCCGGGATCCCCGGCGCAGGAAAGCTTTTCCGGATCAGAGTTGAAGGACGGTAGGTGGCCTGGTGTGTGCCTACGTCTTTCGGGTAGATGGGGCGGCCAGAATGGGGATGACCTCATATTGGTCATACAGGTTTATCTCACTCTGAGCGATGTCCGAAGCCCCAGGTGGCGCCGATAGAGACTGCGTGGTTGGGAGATGCGTGGGTGCGGGACTAAGGGTTTCCGATATGGAGGCCATGAGGGACAGTACCCCGGAGGCAGAAAGTTGGGGAAGCAGGCGAGCGTTCCAGACCGGACTTCGTGATGGGCCTGGCCCCATGGTAGAGCGCCAGGGATGGGACCCCTGCAGGCCGAGGATCCACGGGCGTTGTCCTCGCTGCAATCCATTTGTGGAGTGCCTCCTGGCGGCGATCGGGTGCGGGCACTCACAATGCCCTTCAAGGCCCCGGGGGCGGTGGCCGCCCAGCTGACGTGCGGCGCCCGAATGACTTCGCCGGGCGTTTTCCGGCCAATTCTAACGAGCGTTCTGCCCAAACCAGGATTGGTTTGGGCAGAACGCTCGTGAGAATTGTCCGGCGTAGGGCAGCCCTGCGGACCGCCCTGCTCTCCATGGCCCAGGGCCCTTTCTCGCCCAGGGCATGTTGCTGCCGCTAAGAAATGGCACAGAAAAGACACGGTGCACCCGGACACGCTGGCGCAGTGGAGCGTTCCCAAAGCAGAGTTGAAGGACGGGTGGTGGCCTGGTGTGCGCCACCATCTTTCAGGTAGAGCCGGCAACCAAGGATGGGGATGACCTCATTTTGGTCATACATGTTTATCTCACTCTGAGCGTTGTCCGAAGCACCAAGAGGCGCCGATGGAGACTGCGTGGTTAGGAGATGCGTGGGTGTGGGACTAAGGGTTTCCGATATGGAGGTCATGAGGGACAGGACCCCAGAAGCTGAAGGTTGGGGAAGCAAGCGAGCGTTCCAGGTCGGACTTCGTGATGGGCCTGGCCCCATGGTAGAGCGCCAGGGATGGGACCCCTGCAGGCCGAGGATCCACGGGCGTTGTCCTCGCTGCAATCCATTTGTGGAGTGCCTCCTGTCGGCGATCGGGTGCCGGCACTCAAAATGCCCTTCAAGGGCCCGGGGGGGTGGCCGCCCAGCTGACGTGCGGCGCCCGAATGACTTCGCCGGGCGTTTTCCGGCCAATTCTCACGAGCGTTCTGCCCAAACGATTGGTTTGGGCAGAACGCTCGTGAGAATTGGCCGGCGTAGGGCAGCCCTGCGGACCGCCCTGCTCTCCATGGCCCAGGGCCCTTTCTCGCCCAGGGCATGTTGCTGCCGCCAAGAAATGGCACGGAAATGACACGGGGCACCCGGGATCCCCGGCGCAGGAAAGCTTTTCCGGATCAGAGTTGAAGGAAGGTAGGTGGCCTGGTGTGTGCCGACGTCTTTCGGGTAGATGGGGCGGCCAAGAATGGGGATCACCTCATTTTGGTCATACAGGTTTATCTCACTCTGAGCGTTGTCCGAAGCACCAGGTGGCGCCGATAGAGACTGCGTGGTTGGGAGATGCGTGGGTGTGGGACTAAGGGTTTCCGATATGGAGGCCATGAGGGATAGTACCCCGGAGGCAGAAGGTTGGGGAAGCAGGCGAGCGTTCCAGACCGGACTTCGTGATGGGCCTGGCCCCATGGTAGAGCGCCAGGGATGGGACCCCCGCAGGTCGAGGATCCACGGGCGTTGTCCTTGCTGCATTCCATCTTGTGGAGTGCCTGTTGGCGGCGATCGGGTGCGGACACTCACAATGCCTTCAAGGCCCCGGTGGGGGGCGGCCCAGCACACGTGCGGCGCCCGAATGACTTCGCCGGGCGTTTTCCAGCCAATTCTCACGAGCGTTCTGCCCAAACCAGGATGGGTTTGGGCAGAACGCTCGTGAGAATTGGTCGGCGTAGGGCAGCCCTGCGGACCGCCCTGCTCTCCATGGCCCAGGGCCCTTTCTCGCCCAGGGCATGTTGCTGCCGCCAAGAAATGGCACGGAAAAGACACGGGGCACCCGGGATCCCCGGCGCAGGAAAGCTTTTCCGGATCAGAGTTGAAGGACGGTAGGTGGCCTTGTGTGTGCCTACGTCTTTCAGGTAGATGTGGCGGCCAAGAATGGGGATGACCTCATTTTGGTCATACAGGTTTATCTCACTAGGAGCGTTGTCCGAAGCACCAGGTGGCGCAGATAGAGACTGCGTGGTTGGGAGATGCGTGGGTGCGGGACTAAGGGTTTCCGATATGGAGGCCATGAGGGACAGTACCCCGGAGGCAGAAAGTTGGGGAAGCAGGCGAGCGTTCCAGACCGGACTTCGTGATGGGCCTGGCCCCATGGTAGAGCGCCAGGGATGGGACCCCCGCAGGCCGAGGATCCACGGGCGTTGTCCTCGCTGCAATCCATTTGTGGAGTGCCTCCTGGCGGCGATCGGGTGCGGGCACTCACAATGCCCTTCAAGGCCCCGGGGGGGGGCCGCCCAGCTGACGTGCGGTGCCCGAATGATTTCGCCGGGCGTTTTCCGGCCAATTCTCACGAGCGTTATGCCCAAACCAGGATTGGTTTGGGCAGAACGCTCGTGAGAATTGGCCGGCGTAGGGCAGCCCTGCGGACCGCCCTGCTCTCCATGGCCCAGGGCCCTTTCTCGCCCAGGGCATGTTGCTCCCGCTAAGAAATGGCACGGAAAAGACACGGTGCACCCGGACACGCCGGCGCAGTGGAGCGTTCCCAAAGCAGAGTTGAAGGACGGGTGGTGGCCTGGTGTGCGCCACCATCTTTCAGGTAGAGCCGGCAACCAAGGATGGGGATGACCTCATTTTGGTCATACATGTTTATCTCACTCTGAGCGTTGTCCGAAGCACCAGGAGGCGCCGATGGAGACTGCGTGGTTAGGAGATGCGTGGGTGTGGGACTAAGGGTTTCCGATATGGAGGTCATGAGGGACAGGACCCCAGAAGCTGAAGGTTGGGGAAGCAAGCGAGCGTTCCAGGTCGGACTTCGTGATGGGCCTGGCCCCATGGTAGAGCGCCAGGGATGGGACCCCTGCAGGCCGAGGATCCACGGGCGTTGTCCTCGCTGCAATCCATTTGTGGAGTGCCTCCTGTCGGCGATCGGGTGCCGGCACTCACAATGCCCTTCAAGGGCCCGGGGGGGTGGCCGCCCAGCTGACGTGCGGCGCCCGAATGACTTCGCCGGGCGTTTTCCGGCCAATTCTCACGAGCGTTCTGCCCAAACCAGGATTGGTTTGGGCAGAACGCGCGTGAGAATTGGCCGGCGTAGGGCAGCCCTGCGGAACGCCCTGCTCTCCATGGCCCAGGGCCCTTTCTCGCCCAGGGCAATTTGCTGCCGCTAAGAAATGGCACGGAAAAGACACGGTGCACCCGGACACGCCGGCGCAGTGGAGCGTTCCCAAAGCAGAGTTGAAGGATGGGTGGTGGCCTGGTGTGTGCCACCATCTTTCAGGTAGAGCCGGCAACCAAGGATGGGGATGACCTCATTTTGGTCATACATGTTTATCTCACTCTGAGCGTTGTCCGAAGCACCAGGAGGCGCCGATGGAGACTGCGTGGTTAGGAGATGCGTGGGTGTGGGACTAAGGGTTTCCGATATGGAGGCCATGAGGGACAGGACCCCAGAAGCTGAAGGTTGGGGAAGCAGGCGAGCGTTCCAGGTCGGACTTCGTGATGGGACTGGCCCCATGGTAGAGCGCCAGGGATGGGACCCCCGCAGGTCGAGGATCCACGGGCGTTGTCCTTGCTGCATTCCATCTTGTGGAGTGCCTGTTGGCGGCGATCGGGTGCGGACACTCACAATGCCCTCAAGGCCCCGGTGGGGGGCAGCCCAGCACACGTGCGGCGCCCGAATGACTTCGCCGGGCGTTTTCCGGCCAATTCTCACGAGCGTTCTGCCCAAACCAGGATTGGTTTGGGCAAACGCTCGTGAGAATTGGCCGGCGTAGGGCAGCCCTGCGGACCGCCCTGCTCTCCATGGCCCAGGGCCCTTCCTCGCCCAGGGCATGTTGCTGCCGCCAAGAAATGGCACGGAAAAGACACGGGGCACCCGGGATCCCCGGCGCAGGAAAGCTTTTCCGGATCAGAGTTGAAGGAAGGTAGGTGGCCTGGTGTGTGCCGACGTCTTTCGGGTAGATGGGGCGGCCAAGAATGGGGATCACCTCATTTTGGTCATACAGGTTTATCTCACTCTGAGCGTTGTCCGAAGCACCAGGTGGCGCCGATAGAGACTGCGTGGTTGGGAGATGCGTGGGTGTGGGACTAAGGGTTTCCGATATGGAGGCCATGAGGGATAGTACCCCGGAGGCAGAAGGTTGGGGAAGCAGGCGAGCGTTCCAGACCGGACTTCGTGATGGGCCTGGCCCCATGGTAGAGCGCCAGGGATGGGACCCCCGCAGGTCGAGGATCCACGGGCGTTGTCCTTGCTGCATTCCATCTTGTGGAGTGCCTGTTGGCGGCGATCGGGTGCGGACACTCACAATGCCCTCAAGGCCCCGGTGGGGGGCGGCCCAGCACACGTGCGGCGCCCGAATGACTTCGCCGGGCGTTTTCCACCCAATTCTCACGAGCGTTCTGCCCAAACCAGGATGGGTTTGGGCAGAACGCTCGTGAGAATTGGTCGGCGTAGGGCAGCCCTGCGGACCGCCCTACTCTCCATGGCCCAGGGCCCTTTCTCGCCCAGGGCATGTTGCTGCCGCCAAGAAATGGCACGGAAAAGACACGGGGCACCCGGGATCCCCGGCGCCGGAAAGCTTTTCCGGATCAGAGTTGAAGGACGGTAGGTGGCCTTGTGTGTGCCTACGTCTTTCAGGTAGATGGGGCGGCCAAGAATGGGGATGACCTCATTTTGGTCATACAGGTTTATCTCACTCTGAGCGTTGTCCGAAGCACCAGGTGGCGCCGATAGAGACTGCGTGGTTGGGAGATGCGTGGGTGCGGGACTAAGGGTTTCCGATATGGAGGCCATGAGGGACAGTACCCCGGAGGCAGAAAGTTGGGGAAGCAGGCGAGCGTTCCAGACCGGAATTCGTGATGGGCCTGGCCCCATGGTAGAGAGCCAGGGATGGGACCCCCGCAGGCCGAGGATCCACGGGCGTTGTCCTCGCTGCAATCCATTTGTGGAGTGCCTCCTGGCGGCGATCGGGTGCGGGCACTCACAATGCCCTTCAAGGCCCCGGGGGGGGGGCCGCCCAGCTGACGTGCGGTGCCCGAATGATTTCGCCGGGCGTTTTCCGGCCAATTCTCACGAGCGTTATGCCCAAACCAGGATTGGTTTGGGCAGAACGCTCGTGAGAATTGGCCGGCGTAGGGCAGCCCTGCGGACCGCCCTGCTCTCCATGGCCCAGGGCCCTTTCTCGCCCAGGGCATGTTGCTCCCGCTAAGAAATGGCACGGAAAAGACACGGTGCACCCGGACACGCCGGCGCAGTGGAGCGTTCCCAAAGCAGAGTTGAAGGACGAGTGGTGGCCTGGTGTGCGCCACCATCTTTCAGGTAGAGCCGGCAACCAAGGATGGGGATGACCTCATTTTGGTCATACATGTTTATCTCACTCTGAGCGTTGTCTGAAGCACCAGGAGGCGCCGATGGAGACTGCGTGGTTAGGAGATGCGTGGGTGTGGGACTAAGGGTTTCCGATATGGAGGCCATGAGGGACAGGACCCCAGAAGCTGAAGGTTGGGGAAGCAGGCGAGCGTTCCAGGTCGGACTTCGTGATGGGCCTGGCCCCACGGTAGAGCGCCAGGGATGGGACCCCCGCAGGCCGAGGATCCACGGGCGTTGTCCTCGCTGCAATCCATTTGTGGAGTGCCTCCTTGCGGTGATCGGGTGCGGGCACTCACAATGCCCTTCAAGGCCCCAGGGGGGTGGCCGCCCAGCTGACGTGCGGCGCCCGAATGACTTCGCCGGGCCTTTTCCGGCCAATTCTCACGAGCGTTCTGCCCAAACCAGGATTGGTTTGGGCAGAACGCTCGTGAGAATTGGCCGGCGTAGGGCAGCCCTGGGGACCGCCCTGCTCTCCATGGCCCAGGGCCCTTTCTCGCCCAGGGCATGTTGCTGCTGCAAGAAATGGCACGGAAAAGACACGGGGCACCCGGGATCCCCGGCGCAGGAAAGCTTTTCCGGATCAGAGTTGAAGGACGGTAGGTGGCCTGGTGTGTGCCTACGTCATTCGGGTAGATGGGGCGGCCAAGAATGGGGATGACCTCATTTTGGTCATACAGGTTTATCTCACTCTGAGCGTTGTCCGAAGCACCAGGAGGCGCCGATGGAGACTGTGTGATTAGGAGATGCGTGGGTGTGGGACTAAGGGTTTCCGATATGGAGGCCATGAGGGACAGGACCCCAGAAGCTGAAGGTTGGGGAAGCAGGCGAGCGTTCCAGGTCGGACTTCGTGATGGGCCTGGCCCCATGGTAGAGCGCCAGGGATGGGACCCCCGCAGGTCGAGGATCCACGGGCATTGTCCTTGCTGCATTCCATCTTGTGGAGTGCCAGTTGCTGGCGATCGGGTGCGGACACTCACAATGCCCTCAAGGCCCCGGTGGGGGGCGGCCCAGCACACGTGCGGCGCCCGAATGACTTCGCCGGGCGTTTTCCGGCCAATTCTCACGAGCGTTGGGCAGAACGCTCGTGAGAATTGGCCGGCGTAGGGCAGCCCTGCGGATCGCCCTGCTCTCCATGGCCCAGGGCCCTTTCTCGCCCAGGGCATGTTGCTGCCGCCAAGAAATGGCACGGAAAAGACACGGGGCACCCGGGATCCCCGGCGCAGGAAAGCTTTTCCGGATCAGAGTTGAAGGAAGGTAGGTGGCCTGGTGTGTGCCTACGTCTTTCGGGTAGATGGGGCGGCCAAGAATGGGGATCACCTCATTTTGGTCATACAGGTTTATCTCACTCTGAGCGTTGTCCGAAGCACCAGGTGGCGCCGATAGAGACTGCGTGGTTGGGAGATGCGTGGGTGTGGGACTAAGCGTTTCCGATATGGAGGCCATGAGGGATAGTACCCCGGAGGCAGAAGGTTGGGGAAGCAGGCGAGCGTTCCAGACCGGACTTCGTGATGGGCCTGGCCCCATGGTAGAGCGCCAGGGATGGGACCCCCGCAGGCCGAGGATCCACGGGCGTTGTCCTCGCTGCAATCCATTTGTGGAGTGCCTCCTGGCGGCGATCGGGTGCGGGCACTCACAATGCCCTTCAAGGCCCCGGGGGGGGGCCGCCCAGCTGACGTGCGGCGCCCGAATGACTTCGCCGGGCGTTTTCCAGCCAATTCTCACGAGCGTTCTGCCCAAACCAGGATTGGTTTGGGCAGAACGCTCGTGAGAATTGGCCGGCGTAGGGCAGCCCTGCGGACCGCCCTGCTCTCCATGGCCCAGGGCCCTTTCTCGCCCAGGGCATGTTGCTCCCGCTAAGAAATGGCACGGAAAAGACACGGTGCACCCAGACACGCCGGTGCAGTGCAGCGTTCCCAAAGCAGAGTTGAAGGACGGGTGGTGGCCTGGTGTGCGCCACCATCTTTCAGGTAGAGCCGGCAACCAAGGATGGGGATGACCTCATTTTGGTCATACATGTTTATCTCACTCTGAGCGTTGTCCGAAGCACCAGGAGGCGCCGATGGAGACTGCGTGGTTAGGAGATGCGTGGGTGTGGGACTAAGGGTTTCCGATATGCAGGCCATGAGGGACAGGACCCCAGAAGCTGAAGGTTGGGGAAGCAGGCGAGCGTTCCAGGTCGGACTTCGTGATGGGACTGGCCCCATGGTAGAGCGCCAGGGATGGGACCCCCGCAGGTCAAGGATCCACGGGCGTTGTCCTTGCTGCATTCCATCTTGTGGAGTGCCTGTTGGCGGCGATCGGGTGCGGACACTCACAATGCCCTCAAGGCCCCGGTGGGGGGCGGCCCAGCACACGTGCGGCGCCCGAATGACTTCGCCGGGCGTTTTCCGGCCAATTCTCACGAGCGTTCTGCCCAAACCAGGATTGGTTTGGGCAGAACGCTCGTGAGAATTGGCCGGCGTAGGGCAGCCCTGCGGACCGCCCTGCTCTCCATGGCCCAGGGCCCTTTCTCGCCCAGGGCATGTTGCTGCCGCCAAGAAATGGCACGGAAAAGACACGGGGCACCCGGGATCCCCGGCGCAGGAAAGCTTTTCCGGATCAGAGTTGAAGGAAGGTAAGTGGCCTGGTGTGTGCCTACGTCTTTCAGGTAGATGGGGCGGCCAAGAATGGGGATGACCTCATTTTGGTCATACATGTTTATCTCACTCTGAGCGTTGTCCGAAGCACCAGGTGGCGCCGATAGAGACTGCGTGGTTGGGAGATGCGTGGGTGCGGGACTAAGGGTTTCCGATATGGAGGCCATGAGGGACAGTACCCCGGAGGCAGAAAGTTGGGGAAGCAGGCGAGCGTTCCAGACCGGACTTCGTGATGGGCCTGGCCCCATGGTAGAGCGCCAGGGATGGGACCCCTGCAGGCCGAGGATCCACGGGCGTTGTCCTCGCTGCAATGCATTTGTGGAGTGCTTCCTGGCGGCGATCGGGTGCGGGCACTCACAATGCCCTTCTAGGCCCCCGGGGGGGTGCCGCCCAGCTGACGTGCGGCGCCCGAATGACTTCGCCGGGCGTTTTCCGGCCAATTCTCACGAGCGTTCTGCCCAAACCAGGATTGGTTTGGGCAGAACGCTCGTGAGAATTGGCCGGCGTAGGGCAGCCCTGCGGACCGCCCTGCTCTCCATGGCCCAGGGACCTTTCTCGCCCAGGGCATGTTGCTCCCGCTAAGAAATGGCACGGAAAAGACACGGTGCACCCGGACACGCCGGCGCAGTGGAGCGTTCCCAAAGCAGAGTTGAAGGACGAGTGGTGGCCTGGTGTGCGCCACCATCTTTCAGGTAGAGCCGGCAACCAAGGATGGGGATGACCTCATTTTGGTCATACATGTTTATCTCACTCTGAGCGTTGTCCGAAGCACCAGGAGGCGCCGATGGAGACTGCGTGGTTAGGAGATGCGTGGGTGTGGGACTAAGGGTTTCCGATATGGAGGCCATGAGGGACAGGACCCCAGAAGCTGAAGGTTGGGGAAGCAGGCGAGCGTTCCAGGTCGGATTTCGTGATGGGCCTGGCCCCATGGTAGAGCGCCAGGGATGGGACCCCCGCAGGCCGAGGATCCACGGGCGTTGTCCTCGCTGCAATCCATTTGTGGTTTGCCTCCTGGCGGTGATCGGGTGCGGGCACTCACAATGCCCTTCAAGGCCCCAGGGGGGTGGCCGCCCAGCTGACGTGCGGCGCCCGAATGACTTCGCCGGGCCTTTTCCGGCCAATTCTCACGAGCGTTCTGCCCAAACCAGGATTGGTTTGGGCAGAACGCTCGTGAGAATTGGCCGGCGTAGGGCAGCCCTGCGGACCGCCCTGCTCTTCATGGCCCAGGGCCCTTTCTCGCCCAGGGCATGTTGCTGCCGCCAAAAAATGGCACGGAAAAGTCACGGGGCACCCGGGATCCCCGGCGCAGGAAAGCTTTTCCGGATCAGAGTTGAAGGACGGTAGGTGGCCTGGTGTGTGCCTACGTCATTCGGGTAGATGGGGCGGCCAAGAATGGGGATGACCTCATTTTGGTCATACAGGTTTATCTCACTCTGAGCGTTGTCCGATCACCAGGTGGCGCCGATAAGGACTGCGTGGTTGGGAGATGCGTGGGTGCGGGACTAAGGGTTTCCGATATGGAGGCCATGAGGGACAGTACCCCGGAGATAGAAAGTTGGGGAAGCAGGCGAGCGTTCTAGACCGGACTTCGTGATGGGCCTGGCCCCATGGTAGAGCGCCAGGGATGGGACCCCTGCAGGCCGAGGATCCACGGGCGTTGTCCTCGCTGCAATCCATTTGTGGAGTGCCTCCTGTCGGCGATCGGGTGCCGGCACTCACAATGCCCTACAAGGGCCCGGGGTGGTGGCCGCCCAGCTGCCGTGCGGCGCCCGAATGACTTCGCCGGGCGTTTTCCGGCCAATTCTCACGAGCGTTCTGCCCAAACCAGGATTGGTTTGGGCAGAACGCGCGTGAGAATTGGCCGGCGTAGGGCAGCCCTGCGGAACGACCTGCTCTCCATGGCCCAGGGCCCTTTCTCGCCTAGGGCATGTTGCTGCCGCTAAGAAATGGCACGGAAAAGACACGGTGCACCCGGACACGCCGGCGCAGTGGAGCGTTCCCAAAGCAGAGTTGAAGGACGGGTGGTGTCCTGGTGTGCGCCACCATCTTTCAGGTAGAGCCGGCAACCAAGGATGGGGATGACCTCATTTTGGTCATACATGTTTATCTCACTCTGAGCGTTGTCCGAAGCACCAGGAGGCGCCGATGGAGACTGCGTGGTTAGGAGATGCGTGGGTGTGGGACTAAGGGTTTCCGATATGGAGGCCATGAGGGACAGGACCCCAGAAGCTGAAGGTTGGGGAAGCAGGCGAGCGTTCCAGGTCGGACTTCGTGATGGGCCTGGCCCCATGGTAGAGCGCCAGGGATGGGACCCCCGCAGGTCGAGGATCCACGGGCATTGTCCTTGCTGCATTCCATCTTGTGGAGTGCCAGTTGCTGGCGATCGGGTGCGGACACTCACAATGCCCTCAAGGCCCCGGTGGGGGGCGGCCCAGCACACGTGCGGCGCCCGAATGACTTCGCCGGGCGTTTTCCGGCCATTTCTCACGAGCGTTCTGCCCAAACCAGGATTGGTTTGGGCAGAACGCTCGTGAGAATTGGCCGGCGTAGTGCAGCCCTGCGGACCGCCCTGCTCTCCATGGCCCAGGGCCCTTTCTCGCCCAGGGCATGTTGCTGCCGCCAAGAAATGGCACGGAAAAGACACGGGGCACCCGGGATCCCCGGCGCAGGAAAGCTTTTCCGGATCAGAGTTGAAGGAAGGTAGGTGGCCTGGTGTGTGCCTACGTCTTTCGGGTAGATGGGGCGGCCAAGAATGGGGATCACCTCATTTTGGTCATACAGGTTTATCTCACTCTGAGCGTTGTCCGAAGCACCAGGTGGCGCCGATAGAGACTGCGTGGTTGGGAGATGCGTGGGTGTGGGACTAAGCGTTTCCGATATGGAGGCCATGAGGGATAGTACCCCGGAGGCAGAAGGTTGGGGAAGCAGGCGAGCGTTCCAGACCGGACTTCGTGATGGGCCTGGCCCCATGGTAGAGCGCCAGGGATGGGACCCCCGCAGGCCGAGGATCCACGGGCGTTGTCCTCGCTGCAATCCATTTGTGGAGTGCCTCCTGGCGGCGATCGGGTGCGGGCACTCACAATGCCCTTCAAGGCCCCGGGGGGGGTGGCCGCCCAGCTGACGTGCGGCGCCCGAATGACTTCGCCGGGCGTTTTCCGGCCAATTCTCACGAGCGTTCTGCCCAAACCAGGATTGGTTTGGGCAGAACGCTCGTGAGAATTGGCCGGCGTAGGGCAGCCCTGCGGACCGCCCTGCTCTCCATGGCCCAGGGCCCTTTCTCGCCCAGGGCATGTTGCTGCCGCTAAGAAATGGCACGGAAAAGACACGGTGCACCCAGACACGCCGGTGTAGTGGAGCGTTCCCAAAGCAGAGTTGAAGGACGGGTGGTGGCCTGGTGTGCGCCACCATCTTTCAGGTAGAGCCGGCAACCAAGGATGGGGATGACCTCATTTTGGTCATACATGTTTATCTCACTCTGAGCGTTGTCCGAAGCACCAGGAGGCGCCGATGGAGACTGCGTGATTAGGAGATGCGTGGGTGTGGGACTAAGGGTTTCCGATATGCAGGCCATGAGGGACAGGACCCCAGAAGCTGAAGGTTGGGGAAGCAGGCGAGCGTTCCAGGTCGGACTTCGTGATGGGACTGGCCCCATGGTAGAGCGCCAGGGATGGGACCCCCGCAGGTCAAGGATCCACGGGCGTTGTCCTTGCTGCATTCCATCTTGTGGAGTGCCTGTTGGCGGCGATCGGGTGCGGACACTCACAATGCCCTCAAGGCCCCGGTGGGGGGCGGCCCAGCACACGTGCGGCGCCCGAATGACTTCGCCGGGCGTTTTCCGGCCAATTCTCACGAGCGTTCTGCCCAAACCAGGATTGGTTTGGGCAGAACGCTCGTGAGAATTGGCCGGCGTAGGGCAGCCCTGCGGACCGCCCTGCTCTCCATGGCCCAGGGCCCTTTCTCGCCCAGGGCATGTTGCTGCCGCCAAGAAATGGCACGGAAAAGACACGGGGCACCCGGGATCCCCGGCGCAGGAAAGCTTTTCCGGATCAGAGTTGAAGGACGGTAGGTGGCCTTGTGTGTGCCTACGTCTTTCAGGTAGATGGGGCGGCCAAGAATGGGGATGACCTCATTTTGGTCATACAGGTTTATCTCACTCTGAGCGTTGTCCGAAGCACCAGGTGGCGCCGATAGAGACTGCGTGGTTGGGAGAAGCGTGGGTGCGGGACTAAGGGTTTCCGATATGGAGGCCATGAGGGACAGTACCCCGGAGGCAGAAAGTTGGGGAAGCAGGCGAGCGTTCCAGACCGGACTTCGTGATGGGCCTGGCCCCATGGTAGAGCGCCAGGGATGGGACCCCTGCAGGCCGAGGATCCACGGGCGTTGTCCTCGCTGCAATGCATTTGTGGAGTGCTTCCTGGCGGCGATCGGGTGCGGGCACTCACAATGCCCTTCTAGGCCCCCGGGGGGGTGCCGCCCAGCTGACGTGCGGCGCCCGAATGACTTCGCCGGGCGTTTTCCGGCCAATTCTCACGAGCGTTCTGCCCAAACCAGGATTGGTTTGGGCAGAACGCTCGTGAGAATTGGCCGGCGTAGGGCAGCCCTGCGGACCGCCCTGCTCTCCATGGCCCAGGGCCCTTTCTCGCCCAGGGCATGTTGCTGCCGCCAAGAAATGGCACGGAAAAGACACGGGGCACCCGGGATCCCCGGCGCAGGAAAGCTTTTCCGGATCAGAGTTGAAGGAAGGTAGGTGGCCTGGTGTGTGCCTACGTCTTTCGGGTAGATGGGGCGGCCAAGAATGGGGATGACCTCATTTTGGTCATACAGGTTTATCTCACTCTGAGCGTTGTCCGAAGCACCAGGTGGCGCTGATAGAGACTGCGTGGTTGGGAGATGCGTGGGTGCGGGACTAAGGGTTTCCGATATGGAGGCCATGAAGGACAGTACCCCGGAGGCAGAAAGTTGGGGAAGCAGGCGAGCGTTCTAGACCGGACTTCGTGATGGGCCTGGCCCCATGGTAGAGCGCCAGGGATGGGACCCCCGCAGGCCGAGGATCCACGGGCGTTGTCCTCGCTGCAATCCATTTGTGGAGTGCCTCTTGGCGGCGATCGGGTGCGGGCACTCACAATGCCCTTCAAGGCCCCGTGGGGGTGGCCGCCCAGCTGACGTGCGGCGCCCGAATGACTTCGCCGGGCGTTTTCCGGCCAATTCTCACGAGCGTTCTGCCCAAACCAGGATTGGTTTGGGCAGAACGCTCGTGAGAAATGGCCGGCGTAGGGCAGCCCTGCGGACCGCCCTGCTCTCCATGGCCCAGGGCCCTTTCTCGCCCAGGGCATGTTGCTGCCGCCAAGAAATGGCACGGAAAAGACACGGGGCACCCGGGATCCCCGGCGCAGGAAAGCTTTTCCGGATCAGAGTTGAAGGACGGTAGGTGGCCTGGTGTGTGCCTACGTCTTTCGGTTAGATGGGGCGGCCAAGAATGGGGATGACCTCATTTTGGTCATACAGGTTTATCTGACGCTGAGCGTTGTCCGAAGCACCAGGTGGCGCCGATAGAGAAAGCGTGGTTGGGAGATGCATGGGTGCGGGACTAAGGGTTTCCGATATGGAGGCCATGAGGGACAGTACCCCGGAGGCAGAAAGTTGGGGAAGCAGGCGAGCGTTCCAGACCGGACTTCGTGATGGGCCTGGCCCCATGGTAGAGCGCCAGGGATGGGACCCCCGCAGGCCGAGGATCCACGGGCGTTGTCCTCGCTGCAATCCATTTGTGGAGTGCCTCTTGGCGGCGATCGGGTGCGGGCACTCACAATGCCCTTCAAGGGCCCGGGGGGGTGGCCGCCCAGCTGACGTGCGGCGCCCGAATGACTTCGCCGGGCCTTTTCCGGCCAATTCTCACGCGCGTTCTGACCAAACCAGGATTGGTTTGGGCAGAACGCGCGTGAGAATTGGCCGGCGTATGGCAGCCCTGCGGAACGCCCTGCTCTCCATGGCCCAGGGCCCTTTCTCGCCCAGGGCATGTTGCTGCCGCTAAGAAATGGCACGGAAAAGACACGGTGCACCCGGACACGCCGGCGCAGTGGAGCGTTCCCAAAGCAGAGTTGAAGGACGGGTGGTGGCCTGGTGTGCGCCACCATCTTTCAGGTAGAGCCGGCAACCAAGGATGGGGATGACCTCATTTTGGTCATACATGTTTATCTCACTCTGAGCGTTGTCCGAAGCACCAGGAGGCGCCGATGGAGACTGTGTGATTAGGAGATGCGTGGGTGTGGGACTAAGGGTTTCCGATATGGAGGCCATGAGGGACAGGACCCCAGAAGCTGAAGGTTGGGGAAGCAGGCGAGCGTTCCAGGTCGGACTTCGTGATGGGCCTGGCCCCATGGTAGAGCGCCAGGGATGGGACCCCCGCAGGCCGAGGATCCACGGGCGTTGTCCTCGCTGCAATCCATTTGTGGAGTGCCTCTTGGCGGCGATCGGGTGCGGGCACTCACAATGCCCTTCAAGGCCCCGGGGGGGTGGCCGCCCAGCTGACGTGCGGCGCCCGAATGACTTCGCCGGGCGTTTTCCGGCCAATTCTCACGAGCGTTCTGCCCAAACCAGGATTGGTTTGGGCAGAACGCTCGTGAGAATTGGCCGGCGTAGGACAGCCCTGCGGACCGCCCTGCTCTCCATGGCCCAGGGCCCTTTCTCGCCCAGGGCATGTTGCTGCCGCTTAGAAATGGCACGGAAAAGACACGGTGCACCCGGACACGCCGGCTAGTGGAGCGTTCCCAAAGCAGAGTTCTAGGACGGGTGGTGGCCTGGTGTGCGCCACCATCTTTCAGGTAGAGCCGGCAACCAAGGATGGGGATGACCTCATTTTGGTCATACATGTTTATCTCACTCTGAGCGTTGTCCGAAGCACCAGGAGGCGCCGATGGAGACTGCGTGGTTAGGAGATGCGTGGGTGTGGGACTAAGGGTTTCCGATATGGAGGCCATGAGGGACAGGACCCCAGAAGCTGAAGGTTGGGGAAGCAGGCGAGCGTTCCAGGTCGGACTTCGTGATGGGACTGGCCCCATGGTAGAGCGCCAGGGATGGGACCCCCGCAGGTCGAGGATCCACGGGCGTTGTCCTTGCTGCATTCCATCTTGTGGAGTGCCTGTTGGCGGCGATCGGGTGCGGACACTCACAATGCCGTCAAGGCCCCGGTGGGGGGCGGCCCAGCACACGTGCGGCGCCCGAATGACTTCGCCGGGCATTTTCCGGCCAATTCTCACGAGCGTTCTGCCCAAACCAGGATTGGTTTGGGCAGAACGCTCGTGAGAATTGGCCGTGGTAGGGAAGCCCTCCGGACCGCCCTGCTCTCCATGGCCCAGGGCCCTTTCTCGCCCAGGGCATGTTGCTGCCGCAAGAAATGGCACGGAAAAGACATGGGGCACCCGGGAACCCCGGCGCAGGAAAGCTTTTCCGGATCAGAGTTGAAGGACGGTAGGTGGCCTGGTGTTTGCCTACGTCTTTCGGGTAGATGGGGCGTCCAGAATGGGGATGACCTCATTTTGGTCATATAGGTTTATCCCACTCTGAGCGATGTCCGAAGCCCCAGGTGGCGCCGATAGAGACTGCGTGGTTGGGAGATGCGTGGGTGCGGGACTAAGGGTTTCCGATATGGAGGCCATGAGGGACAGTACCCCGGAGGCAGAAAGTTGGGGAAGCAGGCGAGCGTTCCAGACCGGACTTCGTGATGGGCCTGGCCCCATGGTAGAGCGCCAGGGATGGGACCCCTGCAGGCCGAGGATCCACGGGCGTTGTCCTCGCTGCAATCCATTTGTGGAGTGCCTCCTGGCGGCGATCGGGTGCGGGCACTCACAATGCCCTTCAAGGCCCCGGGGGGGGGCCGCCCAGCTGACGTGCGGCGCCCGAATGACTTCGCCGGGCGTTTTCCGGCCAATTCTCACGAGCGTTCTGCCCAAACCAGGATTGGTTTGGGCAGAACGCTCGTGAGAATTGGCCGGCGTAGGGCAGCCCTGCGGAACGCCCTGCTCTCCATGGCCCAGGGCCCTTTCTCGCCCAGGGCATGTTGCTGCCGCTAAGAAATGGCACGGAAAAGACACGGTGCACCCGGACACGCCGGCGCAATGGAGCGTTCCCAAAGCAGAGTTGAAGGACGGGTGGTGGCCTGGTGTGCGCCACCATCTTTCAGGTAGAGCCGGCAACCAAGGATGGGGATGACCTCATTTTGGTCATACATGTTTATCACACTCTGAGCGTTGTCCGAAGCACCTGGAGGCGCCGATGGAGACTGTGTGATTAGGAGATGCGTGGGTGTGGGACTAAGGGTTTCCGATATGGAGGCCATGAGGGACAGTACCCCGGAGGCAGAAAGTTGGGGAAGCAGGCGAGCGTTCCAGACCGGACTTCGTGATGGGCCTGGCCCCATGGTAGAGCGCCAGGGATGGGACCCCTGCAGGCCGAGGATCCACGGGCGTTGTCCTCGCTGCAATCCATTTGTGGAGTGCCTCCTGGCGGCGATCGGGTGCGGGCACTCACAATGCCCTTCAAGGCCCCGGGGGGGGGCCGCCCAGCTGACGTGCGGCGCCCGAATGACTTCGCCGGGCGTTTTCCGGCCAATTCTCACGAGCGTTCTGCCCAAACCAGGATTGGTTTGGGCAGAACGCTCGTGAGAATTGGCCGGCGTAGGGCAGCCCTGCGGAACGCCCTGCTCTCCATGGCCCAGGGCCCTTTCTCGCCCAGGGCATGTTGCTGCCGCTAAGAAATGGCACGGAAAAGACACGGTGCACCCGGACACGCCGGCGCAATGGAGCGTTCCCAAAGCAGAGTTGAAGGACGGGTGGTGGCCTGGTGTGCGCCACCATCTTTCAGGTAGAGCCGGCAACCAAGGATGGGGATGACCTCATTTTGGTCATACATGTTTATCTCACTCTGAGCGTTGTCCGAAGCACCAGGAGGCGCCGATGGAGACTGTGTGATTAGGAGATGCGTGGGTGTGGGACTAAGGGTTTCCGATATGAAGGCCATGAGGCTCAGGACCCCAGAAGCTGAAGGTTGGGGAAGCAGGCGAGCGTTCCAGGTCGGACTTCGTGATGGGCCTGGCCCCATGGTAGAGCGCCAGGGATGGGACCCCCGCAGGCCGAGGATCCACGGGCGTTGTCCTCGCTGCAATCCATTTGTGGAGTGCCTCTTGGCGGCGATCGGGTGCGGGCACTCACAATGCCCTTCAAGGCACGGGGGGGTGGCCGCCCAGCTGACGTGCGGCGCCCGAATGACTTCGCCGGGCGTTTTCCGGCCAATTCTCACGAGCGTTCTGCCCAAACCAGGATTGGTTTGGGCAGAACGCTCGTGAGAATTGGCCGGCGTAGGACAGCCCTGCGGACCGCCCTGCTCTCCATGGCCCAGGGCCCTTTCTCGCCCAGGGCATGTTGCTGCCGCTAAGAAATGGCACGGAAAAGACACGGTGCACCCGGACACGCCGGCTAGTGGAGCGTTCCCAAAGCAGAGTTCTAGGACGGGTGGTGGCCTGGTGTGCGCCACCATCTTTCAGGTAGAGCCGGCAACCAAGGATGGGGATGACCTCATTTTGGTCATACATGTTTATCTCACTCTGAGCGTTGTCCGAAGCACCAGGAGGCGCCGATGGAGACTGCGTGGTTAGGAGATGCGTGGGTGTGGGACTAAGGGTTTCCGATATGGAGGCCATGAGGGACAGGACCCCAGAAGCTGAAGGTTGGGGAAGCAGGTGAGCGTTCCAGGTCGGCCTTCGTGATGGGCCTGGCCCCATGGTAGAGCGCCAGGGATGGGACCCCCGCAGGCCGAGGATCCACGGGCGTTGTCCTCGCTGCAATCCATTTGTGGAGTGCCTCTTGGCGGCGATCGGGTGCGGGCACTCACAATGCCCTTCAAGGCCCCGGGGGGGTGGCCGCCCAGTAGACGTGCGGCGCCCGAATGACTTCGCCGGGCGTTTTCCGGCCAATTCTCACGAGCGTTCTGCCCAAACCAGGATTGGTTTGGGCAGAACGCTCGTGAGAATTGGCCGGCGTAGGACAGCCCTGCGGACCGCCCTGCTCTCCATGGCCCAGGGCCCTTTCTCGCCCAGGGCATGTTGCTGCCGCTAAGAAATGGCACGGAAAAGACACGGTGCACCTGGACACGCCGGCTAGTGGAGCGTTCCCAAAGCAGAGTTCTAGGACGGGTGGTGGCCTGGTGTGCGCCACCATCTTTCAGGTAGAGCCGGCAACCAAGGATGGGGATGACCTCATTTTGGTCATACATGTTTATCTCACTCTGAGCGTTGTCCGAAGCACCAGGAGGCGCCGATGGAGACTGCGTGGTTAGGAGATGCGTGGGTGTGGGACTAAGGGTTTCCGATATGGAGGCCATGAGGGACAGGACCCCAGAAGCTGAAGGTTGGGGAAGCAGGCGAGCGTTCCAGGTCGGACGTCGTGATGGGACTGGCCCCATGGTAGAGCGCCAGGGATGGGACCCCCGCAGGTCGAGGATCCACGGGCGTTGTCCTTGCTGCATTCCATCTTGTGGAGTGCCTGTTGGCGGCGATTGGGTGCGGACACTCACAATGCCCTCAAGGCCCCGGTGGGGGGCGGCCCAGCACACGTGCGGCGCCCGAATGACTTCGCCGGGCGTTTTCCGGCCAATTCTCACGAGCGTTCTGCCCAAACCAGGATTGGTTTGGGCAGAACGCTCGTGAGAATTGGCCGGCGTAGGGCAGCCCTGCGGACCGCCCTGCTCTCCATGGCCCAGGGCCCTTTCTCGCCCAGGGCATGTTGCTGCCGCTAAGAAATGGCACGGAAAAGACACGGTGCACCCGGACACGCCGGCGCAATGGAGCGTTCCCAAAGCAGAGTTGAAGGACGGGTGGTGGCATGGTGTGCGCCACCATCTTTCAGGTAGAGCCGGCAACCAAGGATGGGGATGACCTCATTTTGGTCATACATGTTTATCACACTCTGAGCGTTGTCCGAAGCACCAGGAGGCGCCGATGGAGACTGTGTGATTAGGAGATGCGTGGGTGTGGGACTAAGGGTTTCCGATATGGAGGCCATGAGGCTCAGGACCCCAGAAGCTGAAGGTTGGGGAAGCAGGCGAGCGTTCAAGGTCGGACTTCGTGATGGGCCTGGCCCCATGGTAGAGCGCCAGGGATGGGACCCCCGCAGGCCGAGGATCCACGGGCGTTGTCCTCGCTGCAATCCATTTGTGGAGTGCCTCTTGGCGGCGATCGGGTGCGGGCACTCACAATGCCCTTCAAGGCACGGGGGGGTGGCCGCCCAGCTGACGTGCGGCGCCCGAATGACTTCGCCGGGCGTTTTCCGGCCAATTCTCACGAGCGTTCTGCCCAAACCAGGATTGGTTTGGGCAGAACGCTCGTGAGAATTGGCCGGCGTAGGACAGCCCTGCGGACCGCCCTGCTCTCCATGGCCCAGGGCCCTTTCTCGCCCAGGGCATGTTGCTGCCGCCAAGAAATGGCACGGAAAAGACACGGGGCACCCGGGATCCCCGGCGCAGGAAAGCTTTTCCGGATCAGAGTTGAAGGACGGTAGGTGGCCTGGTGTGTGCCTACGTCATTCGGGTAGATGGGGCGGCCAAGAATGGGGATGACCTCATTTTGGTCATACAGGTTTATCTCACTCTGAGCGTTGTCCGATCACCAGGTGGCGCCGATAAGGACTGCGTGGTTGGGAGATGCGTGGGTGCGGGACTAAGGGTTTCCGATATGGAGGCCATGAGGGACAGTACCCCGGAGATAGAAAGTTGGGGAAGCAGGCGAGCGTTCCAGACCGGACTTCGTGATGGGCCTGGCCCCATGGTAGAGCGCCAGGGATGGGACCCCTGCAGGCCGAGGATCCACGGGCGTTGTCCTCGCTGCAATCCATTTGTGGAGTGCCTCCTGTCGGCGATCGGGTGCCGGCACTCACAATGCCCTTCAAGGGCCCGGGGGGGTGGCCGCCCAGCTGACGTGCGGCGCCCGAATGACTTCGCCGGGCCTTTTCCGGCCAATTCTCACGCGCGTTCTGACCAAACCAGGATTGGTTTGGGCAGAACGCGCGTGAGAATTGGCCGGCGTATGGCAGCCCTGCGGAACGCCCTGCTCTCCATGGCCCAGGGCCCTTTCTCGCCCAGGGCATGTTGCTGCCGCTAAGAAATGGCACGGAAAAGACACGGTGCACCCGGACACGCCGGCGCAGTGGAGCGTTCCCAAAGCAGAGTTGAAGGACGGGTGGTGGCCTGGTGTGCGCCACCATCTTTCAGGTAAGCCGGCAACCAAGGATGGGGATGACCTCATTTTGGTCATACATGTTTATCTCACTCTGAGCGGTGTCCGAAGCACCAGGAGGTGCCGATGGAGACTGCGTGGTTAGGAGATGCGTGGGTGTGGGACTAAGGGTTTCCGATATGGAGGCCATGAGGCTCAGGACCCCAGAAGCTGAAGGTTGGGGAAGCAGGCGAGCGTTCCAGGTCGGACTTCGTGATGGGCATGGCCCCATGGTAGAGCGCCAGGGATGGGACCCCCGCAGGCCGAGGATCCACGGGCGTTGTCCTCGCTGCAATCCATTTGTGGAGTGCCTCTTGGCGGCGATCGGGTGCGGGCACTCACAATGCCCTTCAAGGCCCCGGGGGGGTGGCCGCCCAGCTGACGTGCGGCGACCGAATGACTTCGCCGGGCGTTTTCAGCCAATTCTCACGAGCGTTCTGCCCAAACCAGGATTGGTTTGGGCAGAACGCTCGTGAGAATTGGCCGGCGTAGGACAGCCCTGCGGACCGCCCTGCTCTCCATGGCCCAGGGCCCTTTCTCGCCCAGGGCATGTTGCTGCCGCTAAGAAATGGCACGGAAAAGACACGGTGCACCCGGACACGCCGGCTAGTGGAGCGTTCCCAAAGCAGAGTTCTAGGACGGGTGGTGGCCTGGTGTGCGCCACCATCTTTCAGGTAGAGCCGGCAACCAAGGATGGGGATGACCTCATTTTGGTCATACATGTTTATCTCACTCTGAGCGTTGTCCGAAGCACCAGGAGGCGCCGATGGAGACTGCGTGGTTAGGAGATGCGTGGGTGTGGGACTAAGGGTTTCCGATATGCAGGCCATGAGGGACAGGACCCCAGAAGCTGAAGGTTGGGGAAGCAGGCGAGCGTTCCAGGTCGGACTTCGTGATGGGACTGGCCCCATGGTAGAGCGCCAGGGATGGGACCCCCGCAGTTCGAGGATCCACGGGCGTTGTCCTTGCTGCATTCCATCTTGTGGAGTGCCTGTTGGCGGCGATCGGGTGCGGACACTCACAATGCCCTCAAGGCCCCGGTGGGGGGCGGCCCAGCACACGTGCGGCGCCCGAATGACTTCGCCGGGCGTTTTCCGGCCAATTCTCACGAGCGTTCTGCCCAAACCAGGATTGGTTTGGGCAGAACGCTCGTGAGATTGGCCCTGGTAGGGAAGCCCTGGGGACCGCCCTGCTCTCCATGGCCCAGGGCCCTTTCTCGCCCAGGGCATGTTGCTGCCGCAAGAAATGGCACGGAAAAGACATGGGGCACCCGGGAACCCCGGCGCAGGAAAGCTTTTCCGGATCAGAGTTGAAGGACGGTAGGTGGCCTGGTGTTTGCCTACGTCTTTCGGGTAGATGGGGCGTCCAGAATGGGGATGACCTCATTTTGGTCATACAGGTTTATCCCACTCTGAGCGATGTCCGAAGCCCCAGGTGGCGCCGATAGAGACTGCGTGGTTGGGAGATGTGTGGGTGCGGGACTAAGGGTTTCCGATATGGAGGCCATGAGGGACAGTACCCCGGAGGCAGAAAGTTGGGGAAGCAGGCGAGCGTTCCAGACCGGACTTCGTGATGGGCCTGGCCCCATGGTAGAGCGCCAGGGATGGGACCCCTGCAGGCCGAGGATCCACGGGCGTTGTCCTCGCTGCAATCCATTTGTGGAGTGCCTCCTGGCGGCGATCGGGTGCGGGCACTCACAATGCCCTTCAAGGCCCCGGGGGGGGGGCCGCCCAGCTGACGTGCGGCGCCCGAATGACTTCGCCGGGCGTTTTCCGGCCAATTCTCACGAGCGTTCTGCCCAAACCAGGATTGGTTTGGGCAGAACGCTCGTGAGAATTGGCCGGCGTAGGGCAGCCCTGCGGACCGCCCTGCTCTCCATGGCCCAGGGCCCTTTCTCGCCCAGGGCATGTTGCTGCCGCTAAGAAATGGCACGGAAAAGACACGGTGCACCCGGACACGCCGGCGCAATGGAGCGTTCCCAAAGCAGAGTTGAAGGACGGGTGGTGGCCTGGTGTGCGCCACCATCTTTCAGGTAGAGCCGACAACCAAGGATGGGGATGACCTCATTTTGGTCATACATGTTTATCACACTCTGAGCGTTGTCCGAAGCACCAGGAGGCGCCGATGGAGACTGTGTGATTAGGAGATGCGTGGGTGTGGGACTAAGGGTTTCCGATATGGAGGCCATGAGGCTCAGGACCCCAGAAGCTGAAGGTTGGGGAAGCAGGCGAGCGTTCCAGGTCGGACTTCGTGATGGGCCTGGCCCCATGGTAGAGCGCCAGGGATGGGACCCCCGCAGGCCGAGGATCCACGGGCGTTGTCCTCGCTGCAATCCATTTGTGGAGTGCCTCTTGGCGGCGATCGGGTGCGGGCACTCACAATGCCCTTCAAGGCACGGGGGGGTGGCCGCCCAGCTGACGTGCGGCGCCCGAATGACTTCGCCGGGCGTTTTTCGGCCAATTCTCACGAGCGTTCTGCCCAAACCAGGATTGGTTTGGGCAGAACGCTCGTGAGAATTGGCCGGCGTAGGACAGCCCTGCGGACCGCCCTGTTCTCCATGGCCCAGGGCCCTTTCTCGCCCAGGGCATGTTGCTGCCGCCAAGAAATGGCACGGAAAAGACACGGGGCACCCGGGATCCCCGGCGCAGGAAAGCTTTTCCGGATCAGAGTTGAAGGACGGTAGGTGGCCTGGTGTGTGCCTACGTCATTCGGGTAGATGGGGCGGCCAAGAATGGGGATGACCTCATTTTGGTCATACAGGTTTATCTCACTCTGAGCGTTGTCCGATCACCAGGTGGCGCCGATAAGGACTGCGTGGTTGGGAGATGCGTGGGTGCGGGACTAAGGGTTTCCGATATGGAGGCCATGAGGGACAGTACCCCGGAGATAGAAAGTTGGGAAGCAGGCGAGCGTTCCAGACCGGACTTCGTGATGGGCCTGGCCCCATGGTAGAGCGCCAGGGATGGGACCCCTGCAGGCCGAGGATCCACGGGCGTTGTCCTCGCTGCAATCCATTTGTGGAGTGCCTCCTGTCGGCGATCGGGTGCCGGCACTCACAATGCCCTTCAAGGGCCCGGGGGGGTGGCCGCCCAGCTGACGTGCGGCGCCCGAATGACTTCGCCGGGCCTTTTCCGGCCAATTCTCACGCGCGTTCTGACCAAACCAGGATTGGTTTGGGCAGAACGCGCGTGAGAATTGGCCGGCGTATGGCAGCCCTGCGGAACGCCCTGCGCTCCATGGCCCAGGGCCCTTTCTCGCCCAGGGCATGTTGCTGCCGCTAAGAAATGGCACGGAAACGACACGGTGCACCCGGACACGCCGGCGCAGTGGAGCGTTCCCAAAGCAGAGTTGAAGGACGGGTGGTGGCCTGGTGTGCGCCACCATCTTTCAGGTAGAGCCGGCAACCAAGGATGGGGATGACCTAATTTTGGTCATACATGTTTATCTCACTCTGAGCGTTGTCCGAAGCACCAGGAGGCGCCGATGGAGACTGTGTGATTAGGAGTTGCGTGGGTGTGGGACTAAGGGTTTCCGATATGGAGGCCATGAGGGACAGGACCCCAGAAGCTGAAGGTTGGGGAAGCAGGCGAGCGTTCCAGGTCGGACTTCGTGATGGGCCTGGCCCCATGGTAGAGCGCCAGGGATGGGACCCCCGCAGGCCGAGGATCCACGGGCGTTGTCCTCGCTGCAATCCATTTGTGGAGTGCCTCTTGGCGGCGATCGGGTGCGGGCACTCACAATGCCCTTCAAGGCCCCGGGGGGGTGGCCGCCCAGCTGACGTGCGGCGCCCGAATGACTTCGCCGGGCGTTTTCCGGCCAATTCTCACGAGCGTTCTGCCCAAACCAGGATTGGTTTGGGCAGAACGCTCGTGAGAATTGGCCGGCGTAGGACAGCCCTGCGGACCGCCCTGCTCTCCATGGCCCAGGGCCCTTTCTCGCCCAGGGCATGTTGCTGCCGCTAAGAAATGGCACGGAAAAGACACGGTGCACCCGGACACGCCGGCGCAATGGAGCGTTCCCAAAGCAGAGTTGAAGGACGGGTGGTGGCCTGGTGTGCGCCACCATCTTTCAGGTAGAGCCGGCAACCAAGGATGGGGATGACCTCATTTTGGTCATACATGTTTATCACACTCTGAGCGTTGTCCGAAGCACCAGGAGGCGCCGATGGAGACTGTGTGATTAGGAGATGCGTGGGTGTGGGACTAACGGTTTCCGATATGGAGGCCATGAGGCTCAGGACCCCAGAAGCTGAAGGTTGGGGAAGCAGGCGAGCGTTCCAGGTCGGACTTCGTGATGGGCCTGGCCCCATGGTAGAGCGCCAGGGATGGGACCCCCGCAGGCCGAGGATCCACGGGCGTTGTCCTCGCTGCAATCCATTTGTGGAGTGCCTCTTGGCGGCGATCGGGTGCGGGCACTCACAATGCCCTTCAAGGCACGGGGGGGTGGCCGCCCAGCTGACGTGCGGCGCCCGAATGACTTCGCCGGGCGTTTTCCGGCCAATTCTCACGAGCGTTCTGCCCAAACCAGGATTGGTTTGGGCAGAACGCTCGTGAGAATTGGCCGGCGTAGGACAGCCCTGCGGACCGCCCTGCTCTCCATGGCCCAGGGCCCTTTCTCGCCCAGGGCATGTTGCTGCCGCCAAGAAATGGCACGGAAAAGACACGGGGCACCCGGGATCCCCGGCGCAGGAAAGCTTTTCCGGATCAGAGTTGAAGGACGGTAGGTGGCCTGGTGTGTGCCTACGTCATTCGGGTAGATGGGGCGGCCAAGAATGGGGATGACCTCATTTTGGTCATACAGGTTTATCTCACTCTGAGCGTTGTCCGATCACCAGGTGGCGCCGATAAGGACTGCGTGGTTGGGAGATGCGTGGGTGCGGGACTAAGGGTTTCCGATATGGAGGCCATGAGGGACAGTACCCCGGAGGCAGAAAGTTGGGGAAGCAGGCGAGCGTTCCAGACCGGACTTCGTGATGGGCCTGGCCCCATGGTAGAGCGCCAGGGATGGGACCCCTGCAGGCCGAGGATCCACGGGCGTTGTCCTCGCTGCAATCCATTTGTGGAGTGCCTCCTGGCGGCGATCGGGTGCGGGCACTCACAATGCCCTTCAAGGCCCCGGGGGGGGGCCGCCCAGCTGACGTGCGGCGCCCGAATGACTTCGCCGGGCGTTTTCCGGCCAATTCTAACGAGCGTTCTGCCCAAACCAGGATTGGTTTGGGCAGAACGCTCGTGAGAATTGGCCGGCGTAGGGCAGCCCTGCGGAACGCCCTGCTCTCCATGGCCCAGGGCCCTTTCTCGCCCAGGGCATGTTGCTGCCGCTAAGAAATGGCACGGAAAAGACACGGTGCACCCGGACACGCCGGCGCAATGGAGCGTTCCCAAAGCAGAGTTGAAGGACGGGTGGTGGCCTGGTGTGCGCCACCATCTTTCAGGTAGAGCCGGCAACCAAGGATGGGGATGACCTCATTTTGGTCATACATGTTTATCACACTCTGAGCGTTGTCCGAAGCACCAGGAGGCGCCGATGGAGACTGTGTGATTAGGAGATGCGTGGGTGTGGGACTAAGGGTTTCCGATATGGAGGCCATGAGGCTCAGGACCCCAGAAGCTGAAGGTTGGGGAAGCAGGCGAGCGTTCCAGGTCGGACTTCGTGATGGGCCTGGCCCCATGGTAGAGCACCAGGGATGGGACCCCCGCAGGCCGAGGATCCACGGGCGTTGTCCTCGCTGCAATCAATTTGTGGAGTGCCTCTTGGCGGCGATCGGGTGCGGGCACTCACAATGCCCTTCAAGGCACGGGGGGGTGGCCGCCCAGCTGACGTGCGGCGCCCGAATGACTTCGCCGGGCGTTTTCCGGCCAATTCTCACGAGCGTTCTGCCCAAACCAGGATTGGTTTGGGCAGAACGCTCGTGAGAATTGGCCGGCGTAGGACAGCCCTGCGGACCGCCCTGCTCTCCATGGCCCAGGGCCCTTTCTCGCCCAGGGCATGTTGCTGCCGCCAAGAAATGGCACGGAAAAGACACGGGGCACCCGGGATCCCCGGCGCAGGAAAGCTTTTCCGGATCAGAGTTGAAGGACGGTAGGTGGCCTGGTGTGTGCCTACGTCATTCGGGTAGATGGGGCGGCCAAGAATGGGGATGATCTCATTTTGGTCATACAGGTTTATCTCACTCTGAGCGTTGTCCGATCACCAGGGGGCGCCGATAAGGACTGCGTGGTTGGGAGATGCGTGGGTGCGGGACTAAGGGTTTCCGATATGGAGGCCATGAGGGACAGTACCCCGGAGATAGAAAGTTGGGGAAGCAGGCGAGCGTTCCAGACCGGACTTCGTGATGGGCCTGGCCCCATGGTAGAGCCCCAGGGATGGGACCCCTGCAGGCCGAGGATCCACGGGCGTTGTCCTCGCTGCAATCCATTTGTGGAGTGCCTCCTGTCGGCGATCGGGTGCCGGCACTCACAATGCCCTTCAAGGGCCCGGGGGGGTGGCCGCCCAGCTGACGTGCGGCGCCCGAATGACTTCGCCGGGCCTTTTCCGGCCAATTCTCACGCGCATTCTGCCCAAACCAATCCTGGTTTGGTCAGAATGCGCGTGAGAATTGGCCGGCGTATGGCAGCCCTGCGGAACGCCCTGCTCTCCATGGCCCAGGGCCCTTTCTCGCCCAGGGCATGTTGCTGCCGCTAAGAAATGGCACGGAAAAGACACGGTGCACCCGGACACGCCGGCGCAGTGGAGCGTTCCCAAAGCAGAGTTGAAGGACGGGTGGTGGCCTGGTGTGCGCCACCATCTTTCAGGTAGAGCCGGCAACCAAGGATGGGGATGACCTCATTTTGGTCATACATGTTTATCTCACTCTGAGCGTTGTCCGAAGCACCAGGAGGCGCCGATGGAGACTGTGTGATTAGGAGATGCGTGGGTGTGGGACTAAGGGTTTCCGATATGGAGGCCATGAGGGACAGGACCCCAGAAGCTGAAGGTTGGGGAAGCAGGTGAGCGTTCCAGGTCGGACTTCGTGATGGGCCTGGCCCCATGGTAGAGCGCCAGGGATGGGACCCCCGCAGGCCGAGGATCCACGGGCGTTGTCCTCGCTGCAATCCATTTGTGGAGTGCCTCTTGGCGGCGATCGGGTGCGGGCACTCACAATGCCCTTCAAGGCCCCGGGGGGGTGGCCGCCCAGTAGACGTGCGGCGCCCGAATGACTTCGCCGGGCGTTTTCCGTCCAATTCTCACGAGCGTTCTGCCCAAACCAGGATTGGTTTGGGCAGAACGCTCGTGAGAATTGGCCGGCGTAGGACAGCCCTGCGGACCGCCCTGCTCTCCATGGCCCAGGGCCCTTTCTCGCCCAGGGCATGTTGCTGCCGCCAAGAAATGGCACGGAAAAGACACGGGGCACCCGGGATCCCCGGCGCAGGAAAGCTTTTCCGGATCAGAGTTGAAGGACGGTAGGTGGCCTGGTGTGTGCCTACGTCATTCGGGTAGATGGGGCGGCCAAGAATGGGGATGACCTCATTTTGGTCATACAGGTTTATCTCACTCTGAGCGTTGTCCGATCACCAGGTGGCGCCGATAAGGACTGCGTGGTTGGGAGATGCGTGGGTGCGGGACTAAGGGTTTCCGATATGGAGGCCATGAGGGACAGGACCCCAGAAGCTGAAGGTTGGGGAAGCAGGTGAGCGTTCCAGGTCGGACTTCGTGATGGGCCTGGCCCCATGGTAGAGCGCCAGGGATGGGACCCCCGCAGGCCGAGGATCCACGGGCGTTGTCCTCGCTGCAATCCATTTGTGGAGTGCCTCTTGGCGGCGATCGGGTGCGGGCACTCACAATGCCCTTCAAGGCCCCGGGGGGGTGGCCGCCCAGTAGACGTGCGGCGCCCGAATGACTTCGCCGGGCGTTTTCCGGCCAATTCTCACGAGCGTTCTGCCCAAACCAGGATTGGTTTGGGCAGAACGCTCGTGAGAATTGGCCGGCGTAGAACAGCCCTGCGGACCGCCCTGCTCTCCATGGCCCAGGGCCCTTTCTCGCCCAGGGCATGTTGCTGCCGCCAAGAAATGGCACGGAAAAGACACGGGGCACCCGGGATCCCCGGCGCAGGAAAGCTTTTCCGGATCAGAGTTGAAGGACGGTAGGTGGCCTGGTGTGTGCCTACGTCATTCGGGTAGATGGGGCGGCCAAGAATGGGGATGACCTCATTTTGGTCATACAGGTTTATCTCACTCTGAGCGTTGTCCGATCACCAGGTGGCGCCGATAAGGACTGCGTGGTTGGGAGATGCGTGGGTGCGGGACTAAGGGTTTCCGATATGGAGGCCATGAGGGACAGTACCCCGGAGATAGAAAGTTGGGGAAGCAGGCGAGCGTTCCAGACCGGACTTCGTGATGGGCCTGGCCCCATGGTAGAGCGCCAGGGATGGGACCCCTGCAGGCCGAGGATCCACGGGCGTTGTCCTCGCTGCAATCCATTTGTGGAGTGCCTCCTGTCGGCGATCGGGTGCCGGCACTCACAATGCCCTTCAAGGGCCCGGGGGGGTGGCCGCCCAGCTGACGTGCGGCGCCCGAATGACTTCGCCGGGCCTTTTCCGGCCAATTCTCACGCGCGTTCTGACCAAACCAGGATTGGTTTGGGCAGAACGCGCGTGAGAATTGGCCGGCGTATGGCAGCCCTGCGGAACGCCCTGCTCTCCATGGCCCAGGGCCCTTTCTCGCCCAGGGCATGTTGCTGCCGCTAAGAAATGGCACGGAAAAGACACGGTGCACCCGGACACGCCGGCGCAGTGGAGCGTTCCCAAAGCAGAGTTGAAGGACGGGTGGTGGCCTGGTGTGCGCCACCATCTTTCAGGTAGAGCCGGCAACCAAGGATGGGGATGACCTCATTTTGGTCATACATGTTTATCTCACTCTGAGCGTTGTCCGAAGCACCAGGAGGCGCCGATGGAGACTGTGTGATTAGGAGATGCGTGGGTGTGGGACTAAGGGTTTCCGATATGGAGGCCATGAAGGACAGGACCCCAGAAGCTGAAGGTTGGGGAAGCAGGTGAGCGTTCCAGGTCGGACTTCGTGATGGGCCTGGCCCCATGGTAGAGCGCCAGGGATGGGACCCCCGCAGGCCGAGGATCCACGGGCGTTGTCCTCGCTGCAATCCATTTGTGGAGTGCCTCTTGGCGGCGATCGGGTGCGGGCACTCACAATGCCCTTCAAGGCCCCGGGGGGGTGGCCGCCCAGTAGACGTGCGGCGCCCGAATGACTTCGCCGGGCGTTTTCCGGCCAATTCTCACGAGCGTTCTGCCCAAACCAGGATTGGTTTGGGCAGAACGCTCGTGAGAATTGGCCGGCGTAGGACAGCCCTGCGGACCGCCCTGCTCTCCATGGCCCAGGGCCCTTTCTCGCCCAGGGCATGTTGCTGCCGCTAAGAAATGGCACGGAAAAGACACGGTGCACCCGGACACGCCGGCTAGTGGAGCGTTCCCAAAGCAGAGTTCTAGGACGGGTGGTGGCCTGGTGTGCGCCACCATCTTTCAGGTAGAGCCGGCAACCAAGGATGGGGATGACCTCATTTTGGTCATACATGTTTATCTCACTCTGAGCGTTGTCCGAAGCACCAGGAGGCGCCGATGGAGACTGCGTGGTTAGGAGATGCGTGGGTGTGGGACTAAGGGTTTCCGATATGGAGGCCATGAGGGACAGGACCCCAGAAGCTGAAGGTTGGGGAAGCAGGCGAGCGTTCCAGGTCGGACTTCGTGATGGGACTGGCCCCATGGTAGAGCGCCAGGGATGGGACCCCCGCAGGTCGAGGATCCACGGGCGTTGTCCTTGCTGCATTCCATCTTGTGGAGTGCCTGTTGGCGGCGATTGGGTGCGGACACTCACAATGCCCTCAAGGCCCCGGTGGGGGGCGGCCCAGCACACATGCGGCGCCCGAATGACTTCGCCGGGCGTTTTCCGGCCAATTCTCACGAGCGTTCTGCCCAAACCAGGATTGGTTTGGGCAGAACGCTCGTGAGAATTGGCCGGCGTAGGGCAGCCCTGCGGACCGCCCTGCTCTCCATGGCCCAGGGCCCTTTCTCGCCCAGGGCATGTTGCTGCCGCTAAGAAATGGCACGGAAAAGACACGGTGCACCCGGACACGCCGGCGCAATGGAGCGTTCCCAAAGCAGAGTTGAAGGACGGGTGGTGGCCTGGTGTGCGCCACCATCTTTCAGGTAGAGCCGGCAACCAAGGATGGGGATGACCTCATTTTGGTCATACATGTTTATCACACTCTGAGCGTTGTCCGAAGCACCAGGAGGCGCCGATGGAGACTGTGTGATTAGGAGATGCGTGTGTGTGGGACTAAGGGTTTCCGATATGGAGGCCATGAGGCTCAGGACCCCAGAAGCTGAAGGTTGGGGAAGCAGGCGAGCGTTCAAGGTCGGACTTCGTGATGGGCCTGGCCCCATGGTAGAGCGCCAGGGATGGGACCCCCGCAGGCCGAGGATCCACGGGCGTTGTCCTCGCTGCAATCCATTTGTGGAGTGCCTCTTGGCGGCGATCGGGTGCGGGCACTCACAATGCCCTTCAAGGCACGGGGGGGTGTCCGCCCAGCTGACGTGCGGCGCCCGAATGACTTCGCCGGGCGTTTTCCGGCCAATTCTCACGAGCGTTCTGCCCAAACCAGGATTGGTTTGGGCAGAACGCTCGTGAGAATTGGCCGGCGTAGGACAGCCCTGCGGACCGCCCTGCTCTCCATGGCCCAGGGCCCTTTCTCGCCCAGGGCATGTTGCTGCCGCCAAGAAATGGCACGGAAAAGACACGGGGCACCCGGGATCCCCGGCGCAGGAAAGCTTTTCCGGATCAGAGTTGAAGGACGGTAGGTGGCCTGGTGTGTGCCTACGTCATTCGGGTAGATGGGGCGGCCAAGAATGGGGATGACCTCATTTTGGTCATACAGGTTTATCTCACTCTGAGCGTTGTCCGATCACCAGGTGGCGCCGATAAGGACTGCGTGGTTGGGAGATGCGTGGGTGCGGGACTAAGGGTTTCCGATATGGAGGCCATGAGGGACAGTACCCCGGAGATAGAAAGTTGGGGAAGCAGGCGAGCGTTCCAGACCGGACTTCGTGATGGGCCTGGCCCCATGGTAGAGCGCCAGGGATGGGACCCCTGCAGGCCGAGGATCCACGGGCGTTGTCCTCGCTGCAATCCATTTGTGGAGTGCCTCCTGTCGGCGATCGGGTGCCGGCACTCACAATGCCCTTCAAGGGCCCGGGGGGGTGGCCGCCCAGCTGACGTGCGGCGCCCGAATGACTTCGCCGGGCCTTTTCCGGCCAATTCTCACGCGCGTTCTGACCAAACCAGGATTGGTTTGGGCAGAACGCGCGTGAGAATTGGCCGGCGTATGGCAGCCCTGCGGAACGCCCTGCTCTCCATGGCCCAGGGCCCTTTCTCGCCCAGGGCATGTTGCTGCCGCTAAGAAATGGCACGGAAAAGACACGGTGCACCCGGACACGCCGGCGCAGTGGAGCGTTCCCAAAGCAGAGTTGAAGGACGGGTGGTGGCCTGGTGTGCGCCACCATCTTTCAGGTAAGCCGGCAACCAAGGATGGGGATGACCTCATTTTGGTCATACATGTTTATCTCACTCTGAGCGTTGTCCGAAGCACCAGGAGGCGCCGATGGAGACTGCGTGGTTAGGAGATGCGTGGTTGTGGGACTAAGGGTTTCCGATATGGAGGCCATGAGGCTCAGGACCCCAGAAGCTGAAGGTTGGGGAAGCAGGCGAGCGTTCCAGGTCGGACTTCGTGATGGGCCTGGCCCCATGGTAGAGCGCCAGGGATGGGACCCCCGCAGGCCGAGGATCCACGGGCGTTGTCCTCGCTGCAATCCATTTGTGGAGTGCCTCTTGGCGGCGATCGGGTGCGGGCACTCACAATGCCCTTCAAGGCCCCGGGGGGGTGGCCGCCCAGCTGACGTGCGGCGACCGAATGACTTCGCCGGGCGTTTTCCGGCCAATTCTCACGAGCGTTCTGCCCAAACCAGGATTGGTTTGGGCAGAACGCTCGTGAGAATTGGCCGGCGTAGGACAGCCCTGCGGACCGCCCTGCTCTCCATGGCCCAGGGCCCTTTCTCGCCAGGGCATGTTGCTGCCGCTAAGAAATGGCACGGAAAAGACACGGTGCACCCGGACACGCCGGCTAGTGGAGCGTTCCCAAAGCAGAGTTCTAGGACGGGTGGTGGCCTGGTGTGCGCCACCATCTTTCAGGTAGAGCCGGCAACCAAGGATGGGGATGACCTCATTTTGGTCATACATGTTTATCTCACTCTGAGCGTTGTCCGAAGCACCAGGAGGCGCCGATGGAGACTGCGTGGTTAGGAGATGCGTGGGTGTGGGACTAAGGGTTTCCGATATGCAGGCCATGAGGGACAGGACCCCAGAAGCTGAAGGTTGGGGAAGCAGGCGAGCGTTCCAGGTCGGACTTCGTGATGGGACTGGCCCCATGGTAGAGCGCCAGGGATGGGACCCCCGCAGGTCGAGGATCCACTGGCGTTGTCCTTGCTGCATTCCATCTTGTGGAGTGCCTGTTGGCGGCGATCGGGTGCGGACACTCACAATGCCCTCAAGGCCCCGGTGGGGGGCGGCCCAGCACACGTGCGGCGCCCGAATGACTTCGCCGGGCGTTTTCCGGCCAATTCTCACGAGCGTTCTGCCCAAACCAGGATTGGTTTGGGCAGAACGCTCGTGAGATTGGCCCTGGTAGGGAAGCCCTGGGGACCGCCCTGCTCTCCATGGCCCAGGGCCCTTTCTCGCCCAGGGCATGTTGCTGCCGCAAGAAATGGCACGGAAAAGACATGGGGCACCCGGGAACCCCGGCGCAGGAAAGCTTTTCCGGATCAGAGTTGAAGGACGGTAGGTGGCCTGGTGTTTGCCTACGTCTTTCGGGTAGATGGGGCGTCCAGAATGGGGATGACCTCATTTTGGTCATACAGGTTTATCCCACTCTGAGCGATGTCCGAAGCCCCAGGTGGCGCCGATAGAGACTGCGTGGTTGGGAGATGTGTGGGTGCGGGACTAAGGGTTTCCGATATGGAGGCCATGAGGGACAGTACCCCGGAGGCAGAAAGTTGGGGAAGCAGGCGAGCGTTCCAGACCGGACTTCGTGATGGGCCTGGCCCCATGGTAGAGCGCCAGGGATGGGACCCCTGCAGGCCGAGGATCCACGGGCGTTGTCCTCGCTGCAATCCATTTGTGGAGTGCCTCCTGGCGGCGATCGGGTGCGGGCACTCACAATGCCCTTCAAGGCCCCGTGGGGGGGCCGCCCAGCTGACGTGCGGCGCCCGAATGACTTCGCCGGGCGTTTTCCGGCCAATTCTCACGAGCGTTCTGCCCAAACCAGGATTGGTTTGGGCAGAACGCTCGTGAGAATTGGCCGGCGTAGGGCAGCCCTGCGGACCGCCCTGCTCTCCATGGCCCAGGGCCCTTTCTCGCCCAGGGCATGTTGCTGCCGCTAAGAAATGGCACGGAAAAGACACGGTGCACCCGGACACGCCGGCGCAATGGAGCGTTCCCAAAGCAGAGTTGAAGGACGGGTGGTGGCCTGGTGTGCGCCACCATCTTTCAGGTAGAGCCGGCAACCAAGGATGGGGATGACCTCATTTTGGTCATACATGTTTATCACACTCTGAGCGTTGTCCGAAGCACCAGGAGGCGCCGATGGAGACTGTGTGATTAGGAGATGCGTGGGTGTGGGACTAAGGGTTTCCGATATGGAGGCCATGAGGCTCAGGACCCCAGAAGCTGAAGGTTGGGGAAGCAGGCGAGCGTTCCAGGTCGGACTTCGTGATGGGCCTGGCCCCATGGTAGAGCGCCAGGGATGGGACCCCCGCAGGCCGAGGATCCACGGGCGTTGTCCTCGCTGCAATCCATTTGTGGAGTGCCTCTTGGCGGCGATCGGGTGCGGGCACTCACAATGCCCTTCAAGGCACGGGGGGGTGGCCGCCCAGCTGACGTGCGGCGCCCGAATGACTTCGCCGGGCGTTTTCCGGCCAATTCTCACGAGCGTTCTGCCCAAACCAGGATTGGTTTGGGCAGAACGCTCGTGAGAATTGGCCGGCGTAGGACAGCCCTGCGGACCGCCCTGCTCTCCATGGCCCAGGGCCCTTTCTCGCCCAGGGCATGTTGCTGCCGCCAAGAAATGGCACGGAAAAGACACGGGGCACCCGGGATCCCCGGCGCAGGAAAGCTTTTCCGGATCAGAGTTGAAGGACGGTAGGTGGCCTGGTGTGTGCCTACGTCATTCGGGTAGATGGGGCGGCCAAGAATGGGGATGACCTCATTTTGGTCATACAGGTTTATCTCACTCTGAGCGTTGTCCGATCACCAGGTGGCGCCGATAAGGACTGCGTGGTTGGGAGATGCGTGGGTGCGGGACTAAGGGTTTCCGATATGGAGGCCATGAGGGACAGTACCCCGGAGATAGAAAGTTGGGAAGCAGGCGAGCGTTCCAGACCGGACTTCGTGATGGGCCTGGCCCCATGGTAGAGCGCCAGGGATGGGACCCCTGCAGGCCGAGGATCCACGGGCGTTGTCCTCGCTGCAATCCATTTGTGGAGTGCCTCCTGTCGGCGATCGGGTGCCGGCACTCACAATGCCCTTCAAGGGCCCGGGGGGGTGGCCGCCCAGCTGACGTGCGGCGCCCGAATGACTTCGCCGGGCCTTTTCCGGCCAATTCGCACGCGCGTTCTGACCAAACCAGGATTGGTTTGGGCAGAACGCGCGTGAGAATTGGCCGGCGTATGGCAGCCCTGCGGAACGCCCTGCTCTCCATGGCCCAGGGCCCTTTCTCGCCCAGGGCATGTTGCTGCCGCTAAGAAATGGCACGGAAACGACACGGTGCACCCGGACACGCCGGCGCAGTGGAGCGTTCCCAAAGCAGAGTTGAAGGACGGGTGGTGGCCTGGTGTGCGCCACCATCTTTCAGGTAGAGCCGGCAACCAAGGATGGGGATGACCTCATTTTGGTCATACATGTTTATCTCACTCTGAGCGTTGTCCGAAGCACCAGGAGGCGCCGATGGAGACTGTGTGATTAGGAGTTGCGTGGGTGTGGGACTAAGGGTTTCCGATATGGAGGCCATGAGGGACAGGACCCCAGAAGCTGAAGGTTGGGGAAGCAGGCGAGCGTTCCAGGTCGGACTTCGTGATGGGCCTGGCCCCATGGTAGAGCGCCAGGGATGGGACCCCCGCAGGCCGAGGATCCACGGGCGTTGTCCTCGCTGCAATCCATTTGTGGAGTGCCTCTTGGCGGCGATCGGGTGCGGGCACTCACAATGCCCTTCAAGGCCCCGGGGGGGTGGCCGCCCAGCTGACGTGCGGCGCCCGAATGACTTCGCCGGGCGTTTTCCGGCCAATTCTCACGAGCGTTCTGCCCAAACCAGGATTGGTTTGGGCAGAACGCTCGTGAGAATTGGCCGGCGTAGGACAGCCCTGCGGACCGCCCTGCTCTCCATGGCCCAGGGCCCTTTCTCGCCCAGGGCATGTTGCTGCCGCTAAGAAATGGCACGGAAAAGACACGGTGCACCCGGACACGCCGGCGCAATGGAGCGTTCCCAAAGCAGAGTTGAAGGACGGGTGGTGGCCTGGTGTGCGCCACCATCTTTCAGGTAGAGCCGGCAACCAAGGATGGGGATGACCTCATTTTGGTCATACATGTTTATCACACTCTGAGCGTTGTCCGAAGCACCAGGAGGCGCCGATGGAGACTGTGTGATTAGGAGATGCGTGGGTGTGGGACTAACGGTTTCCGATATGGAGGCCATGAGGCTCAGGACCCCAGAAGCTGAAGGTTGGGGAAGCAGGCGAGCGTTCCAGGTCGGACTTCGTGATGGGCCTGGCCCCATGGTAGAGCGCCAGGGATGGGACCCCCGCAGGCCGAGGATCCACGGGCGTTGTCCTCGCTGCAATCCATTTGTGGAGTGCCTCTTGGCGGCGATCGGGTGCGGGCACTCACAATGCCCTTCAACGCACGGGGGGGTGGCCGCCCAGCTGACGTGCGGCGCCCGAATGACTTCGCCGGGCGTTTTCCGGCCAATTCTCACGAGCGTTCTGCCCAAACCAGGATTGGTTTGGGCAGAACGCTCATGAGAATTGGCCGGCGTAGGACAGCCCTGCGGACCGCCCTGCTCTCCATGGCCCAGGGCCCTTTCTCGCCCAGGGCATGTTGCTGCCGCCAAGAAATGGCACGGAAAAGACACGGGGCACCCGGGATCCCCGGCGCAGGAAAGCTTTTCCGGATCAGAGTTGAAGGACGGTAGGTGGCCTGGTGTGTGCCTACGTCATTCGGGTAGATGGGGCGGCCAAGAATGGGGATGACCTCATTTTGGTCATACAGGTTTATCTCACTCTGAGCGTTGTCCAATCACCAGGTGGCGCCGATAAGGACTGCGTGGTTGGGAGATGCGTGGGTGCGGGACTAAGGGTTTCCAATATGGAGGCCATGAGGGACAGTACCCCGGAGATAGAAAGTTGGGGAAGCAGGCGAGCGTTCCAGACCGGACTTCGTGATGGGCCTGGCCCCATGGTAGAGCGCCAGGGATGGGACCCCTGCAGGCCGAGGATCCACGGGCGTTGTCCTCGCTGCAATCCATTTGTGGAGTGCCTCCTGTCGGCGATCGGGTGCCGGCACTCACAATGCCCTTCAAGGGCCCGGGGGGGTGGCCGCCCAGCTGACGTGCGGCGCCCGAATGACTTCGCCGGGCGTTTTCCGGCCAATTCTCACGCGCGTTCTGACCAAACCAGGATTGGTTTGGGCAGAACGCGCGTGAGAATTGGCCGGCGTATGGCAGCCCTGCCTAACGCCCTGCTCTCCATGGCCCAGGGCCCTTTCTCGCCCAGGGCATGTTGCTGCCGCTAAGAAATGGCACGGAAAAGACACGGTGCACCCGGACACGCCGGCGCAGTGGAGCGTTCCCAAAGCAGAGTTGAAGGACGGGTGGTGGCCTGGTGTGCGCCACCATCTTTCAGGTAAGCCGGCAACCAAGGATGGGGATGACCTCATTTTGGTCATACATGTTTATCTCACTCTGAGCGTTGTCCGAAGCACCAGGAGGCGCCGATGGAGACTGTGTGATTAGGAGATGCGTGGGTGTGGGACTAAGGGTTTCCGATATGGAGGCCATGAGGGACAGGACCCCAGAAGCTGAAGGTTGGGGAAGCAGGCGAGCGTTCCAGGTCGGACTTCGTGATGGGCCTGGCCCCATGGTAGAGCGCCAGGGATGGGACCCCCGCAGGCCGAGGATCCACGGGCGTTGTCCTCGCTGCAATCCATTTGTGGAGTGCCTCTTGGCGGCGATCGGGTGCGGGCACTCACAATGCCCTTCAAGGCCCCGGGGGGGTGGCCGCCCAGCTGACGTGCGGCGCTCGAATGACTTCGCCGGGCGTTTTCCGGCCAATTCTCACGAGCGTTCTGCCCAAACCAGGATTGGTTTGGGCAGAACGCTCGTGAGAATTGGCCGGCGTAGGACAGCCCTGCGGACCGCCCTGCTCTCCATGGCCCAGGGCCCTTTCTCGCCCAGGGCATGTTGCTGCCGCTAAGAAATGGCACGGAAAAGACACGGTGCACCCGGACACGCCGGCTAGTGGAGCGTTCCCAAAGCAGAGTTCTAGGACGGGTGGTGGCCTGGTGTGCGCCACCATCTTTCAGGTAGAGCCGGCAACCAAGGATGGGGATGACCTCATTTTGGTCATACATGTTTATCTCACTCTGAGCGTTGTCCGAAGCACCAGGAGGCGCCGATGGAGACTGCGTGGTTAGGAGATGCGTGGGTGTGGGACTAAGGGTTTCCGATATGGAGGCCATGAGGGACAGGACCCCAGAAGCTGAAGGTTGGGGAAGCAGGCGAGCGTTCCAGGTCGGACTTCGTGATGGGACTGGCCCCATGGTAGAGCGCCAGGGATGGGACACCCGCAGGTCGAGGATCCACGGGCGTTGTCCTTGCTGCATTCCATCTTGTGGAGTGCCTGTTGGCGGCGATCGGGTGCGGACACTCACAATGCCCTCAAGGCCCCGGTGGGGGGCGGCCCAGCACACGTGCGGCGCCCGAATGACTTCGCCGGGCGTTTTCCGGCCAATTCTCACGAGCGTTCTGCCCAAACCAGGATTGGTTTGGGCAGAACGCTCGTGAGATTGGCCGTGGTAGGGAAGCCCTGGGGACGCCCTGCTCTCCATGGCCCAGGGCCCTTTCTCGCCCAGGGCATGTTGCTGCCGCAAGAAATGGCACGGAAAAGACACGGGGCACCCGGGAACCCCGGCGCAGGAAAGCTTTTCCGGATCAGAGTTGAAGGACGGTAGGTGGCCTGGTGTTTGCCTACGTCTTTCGGGTAGATGGGGCGTCCAGAATGGGGATGACCTCATTTTGGTCATATAGGTTTATCCCACTCTGAGCGATGTCCGAAGCCCCAGGTGGCGCCGATAGAGACTGCGTGGTTGGGAGATGCGTGGGTGCGGGACTAAGGGTTTCCGATATGGAGGCCATGAGGGACAGTACCCCGGAGGCAGAAAGTTGGGGAAGCAGGCGAGCGTTCCAGACCGGACTTCGTGATGGGCCTGGCCCCATGGTAGAGCGCCAGGGATGGGACCCCTGCAGGCCGAGGATCCACGGGCGTTGTCCTCGCTGCAATCCATTTGTGGAGTGCCTCCTGGCGGCGATCGGGTGCGGGCACTCACAATGCCCTTCAAGGCCCCGGGGGGGGGCCGCCCAGCTGACGTGCGGCGCCCGAATGACTTCGCCGGGCGTTTTCCGGCCAATTCTCACGAGCGTTCTGCCCAAACCAGGATTGGTTTGGGCAGAACGCTCGTGAGAATTGGCCGGCGTAGGACAGCCCTGCGGACCGCCCTGCTCTCCATGGCCCAGGGCCCTTTCTCGCCCAGGGCATGTTGCTGCCGCCAAGAAATGGCACGGAAAAGACACGGGGCACCCGGGATCCCCGGCGCAGGAAAGCTTTTCCGGATCAGAGTTGAAGGACGGTAGGTGGCCTGGTGTGTGCCTACGTCATTCGGGTAGATGGGGCGGCCAAGAATGGGGATGACCTCATTTTGGTCATACAGGTTTATCTCACTCTGAGCGTTGTCCGATCACCAGGTGGCGCCGATAAGGACTGCGTGGTTGGGAGATGCGTGGGTGCGGGACTAAGGGTTTCCGATATGGAGGCCATGAGGGACAGTACCCCGGAGATAGAAAGTTGGGGAAGCAGGCGAGCGTTCCAGTCCGGACTTCGTGATGGGCCTGGCCCCATGGTAGAGCGCCAGGGATGGGACCCCTGCAGGCCGAGGATCCACGGGCGTTGTCCTCGCTGCAATCCATTTGTGGAGTGCCTCCTGTCGGCGATCGGGTGCCGGCACTCACAATGCCCTTCAAGGGCCCGGGGGGGTGGCCGCCCAGCTGACGTGCGGCGCCCGAATGACTTCGCCGGGCCTTTTCCGGCCAATTCTCACGCGCGTTCTGACCAAACCAGGATTGGTTTGGGCAGAACGCGCGTGAGAATTGGCCAGCGTATGGCAGCCCTGCGGAATGCCCTGCTCTCCATGGCCCAGGGCCCTTTCTCGCCCAGGGCAAGTTGCTGCCGCTAAGAAATGGCACGGAAAAGACACGGTGCACCCGGACACGCCGGCGCAGTGGAGCGTTCCCAAAGCAGAGTTGAAGGACGGGTGGTGGCCTGGTGTGCGCCACCATCTTTCAGGTAGAGCCGGCAACCAAGGATGGGGATGACCTCATTTTGGTCATACATGTTTATCTCACTCTGAGCGTTGTCCGAAGCACCAGGAGGCGCCGATGGAGACTGTGTGATTAGGAGATGCGTGGGTGTGGGACTAAGGGTTTCCGATATGGAGGCCATGAGGGACAGGACCCCAGAAGCTGAAGGTTGGGGAAGCAGGCGAGCGTTCCAGGTCGGACTTCGTGATGGGCCTGGCCCCATGGTAGAGCGCCAGGGATGGGACCCCCTCAGGCCGAGGATCCACGGGCGTTGTCCTCGCTGCAATCCATTTGTGGAGTGCCTCTTGGCGGCGATCGGGTGCGGGCACTCACAATGCCCTTCAAGGCCCCGGGGGGGTGGCCGCCCAGCTGACGTGCGGCGCCCGAATGACTTCGCCGGGCGTTTTCCGGCCAATTCTCACGAGCGTTCTGCCCAAACCAGGATTGGTTTGGGCAGAACGCTCGTGAGAATTGGCCGGCGTAGGACAGCCCTGCGGACCGCCCTGCTCTCCATGGCCCAGGGCCCTTTCTCGCCCAGGGCATGTTGCTGCCGCTAAGAAATGGCACGGAAAAGACACGGTGCACCCGGACACGCCGGCGCAATGGAGCGTTCCCAAAGCAGAGTTGAAGGACGGGTGGTGGCCTGGTGTGCGCCACCATCTTTCAGGTAGAGCCGGCAACCAAGGATGGGGATGACCTCATTTTGGTCATACATGTTTATCACACTCTGAGCGTTGTCCGAAGCACCAGGAGGCGCCGATGGAGACTGTGTGATTAGGAGATGCGTGGGTGTGGGACTAACGGTTTCCGATATGGAGGCCATGAGGCTCAGGACCCCAGAAGCTGAAGGTTGGGGAAGCAGGCGAGCGTTCCAGGTCGGACTTCGTGATGGGCCTGGCCCCATGGTAGAGCGCCAGGGATGGGACCCCCGCAGGCCGAGGATCCACGGGCGTTGTCCTCGCTGCAATCCATTTGTGGAGTGCCTCTTGGCGGCGATCGGGTGCGGGCACTCACAATGCCCTTCAACGCACGGGGGGGTGGCCGCCCAGCTGACGTGCGGCGCCCGAATGACTTCGCCGGGCGTTTTCCGGCCAATTCTCACGAGCGTTCTGCCCAAACCAGGATTGGTTTGGGCAGAACGCTCATGAGAATTGGCCGGCGTAGGACAGCCCTGCGGACCGCCCTGCTCTCCATGGCCCAGGGCCCTTTCTCGCCCAGGGCATGTTGCTGCCGCCAAGAAATGGCACGGAAAAGACACGGGGCACCCGGGATCCCCGGCGCAGGAAAGCTTTTCCGGATCAGAGTTGAAGGACGGTAGGTGGCCTGGTGTGTGCCTACGTCATTCGGGTAGATGGGGCGGCCAAGAATGGGGATGACCTCATTTTGGTCATACAGGTTTATCTCACTCTGAGCGTTGTCCAATCACCAGGTGGCGCCGATAAGGACTGCGTGGTTGGGAGATGCGTGGGTGCGGGACTAAGGGTTTCCAATATGGAGGCCATGAGGGACAGTACCCCGGAGATAGAAAGTTGGGGAAGCAGGCGAGCGTTCCAGACCGGACTTCGTGATGGGCCTGGCCCCATGGTAGAGCGCCAGGGATGGGACCCCTGCAGGCCGAGGATCCACGGGCGTTGTCCTCGCTGCAATCCATTTGTGGAGTGCCTCCTGTCGGCGATCGGGTGCCGGCACTCACAATGCCCTTCAAGGGCCCGGGGGGGTGGCCGCCCAGCTGACGTGCGGCGCCCGAATGACTTCGCCGGGCCTTTTCCGGCCAATTCTCACGCGCGTTCTGACCAAACCAGGATTGGTTTGGGCAGAACGCGCGTGAGAATTGGCCGGCGTATGGCAGCCCTGCCTAACGCCCTGCTCTCCATGGCCCAGGGCCCTTTCTCGCCCAGGGCATGTTGCTGCCGCTAAGAAATGGCACGGAAAAGACACGGTGCACCCGGACACGCCGGCGCAGTGGAGCGTTCCCAAAGCAGAGTTGAAGGACGGGTGGTGGCCTGGTGTGCGCCACCATCTTTCAGGTAGAGCCGGCAACCAAGGATGGGGATGACCTCATTTTGGTCATACATGTTTATCTCACTCTGAGCGTTGTCCGAAGCACCAGGAGGCGCCGATGGAGACTGTGTGATTAGGAGATGCGTGGGTGTGGGACTAAGGGTTTCCGATATGGAGGCCATGAGGGACAGGACCCCAGAAGCTGAAGGTTGGGGAAGCAGGCGAGCGTTCCAGGTCGGACTTCGTGATGGGCCTGGCCCCATGGTAGAGCGCCAGGGATGGGACCCCCGCAGGCCGAGGATCCACGGGCGTTGTCCTCGCTGCAATCCATTTGTGGAGTGCCTCTTGGCGGCGATCGGGTGCGGGCACTCACAATGCCCTTCAAGGCCCCGGGGGGGTGGCCGCCCAGCTGACGTGCGGCGCTCGAATGACTTCGCCGGGCGTTTTCCGGCCAATTCTCACGAGCGTTCTGCCCAAACCAGGATTGGTTTGGGCAGAACGCTCGTGAGAATTGGCCGGCGTAGGACAGCCCTGCGGACCGCCCTGCTCTCCATGGCCCAGGGCCCTTTCTCGCCCAGGGCATGTTGCTGCCGCTAAGAAATGGCACGGAAAAGACACGGTGCACCCGGACACGCCGGCTAGTGGAGCGTTCCCAAAGCAGAGTTCTAGGACGGGTGGTGGCCTGGTGTGCGCCACCATCTTTCAGGTAGAGCCGGCAACCAAGGATGGGGATGACCTCATTTTGGTCATACATGTTTATCTCACTCTGAGCGTTGTCCGAAGCACCAGGAGGCGCCGATGGACACTGCGTGGTTAGGAGATGCGTGGGTGTGGGACTAAGGGTTTCCGATATGGAGGCCATGAGGGACAGGACCCCAGAAGCTGAAGGTTGGGGAAGCAGGCGAGCGTTCCAGGTCGGACTTCGTGATGGGACTGGCCCCATGGTAGAGCGCCAGGGATGGGACCCCCGCAGGTCGAGGATCCACGGGCGTTGTCCTTGCTGCATTCCATCTTGTGGAGTGCCTGTTGGCGGCGATCGGGTGCGGACACTCACAATGCCCTCAAGGCCCCGGTGGGGGGCGGCCCAGCACACGTGCGGCGCCCGAATGACTTCGCCGGGCGTTTTCCGGCCAATTCTCACGAGCGTTCTGCCCAAACCAGGATTGGTTTGGGCAGAACGCTCGTGAGAATTGGCCGGCGTAGGACAGCCCTGCGGACCGCCCTGCTCTCCATGGCCCAGGGCCCTTTCTCGCCCAGGGCATGTTGCTGCCGCCAAGAAATGGCACGGAAAAGACACGGGGCACCCGGGATCCCCGGCGCAGGAAAGCTTTTCCGGATCAGAGTTGAAGGACGGTAGGTGGCCTGGTGTGTGCCTACGTCATTCGGGTAGATGGGGCGGCCAAGAATGGGGATGACCTCATTTTGGTCATACAGGTTTATCTCACTCTGAGCGTTGTCCGATCACCAGGTGGCGCCGATAAGGACTGCGTGGTTGGGAGATGCGTGGGTGCGGGACTAAGGGTTTCCGATATGGAGGCCATGAGGGACAGTACCCCGGAGATAGAAAGTTGGGGAAGCAGGCGAGCGTTCCAGTCCGGACTTCGTGATGGGCCTGGCCCCATGGTAGAGCGCCAGGGATGGGACCCCTGCAGGCCGAGGATCCACGGGCGTTGTCCTCGCTGCAATCCATTTGTGGAGTGCCTCCTGTCGGCGATCGGGTGCCGGCACTCACAATGCCCTTCAAGGGCCCGGGGGGGTGGCCGCCCAGCTGACGTGCGGCGCCCGAATGACTTCGCCGGGCCTTTTCCGGCCAATTCTCACGCGCGTTCTGACCAAACCAGGATTGGTTTGGGCAGAACGCGCGTGAGAATTGGCCAGCGTATGGCAGCCCTGCGGAATGCCCTGCTCTCCATGGCCCAGGGCCCTTTCTCGCCCAGGGCATGTTGCTGCCGCTAAGAAATGGCACGGAAAAGACACGGTGCACCCGGACACACCGGCGCAGTGGAGCGTTCCCAAAGCAGAGTTGAAGGACGGGTGGTGGCCTGGTGTGCGCCACCCTCTTTCAGGTAGAGCCGGCAACCAAGGATGGGGATGACCTCATTTTGGTCATACATGTTTATCTCACTCTGAGCGTTGTCCGAAGCACCAGGAGGCGCCGATGGAGACTGTGTGATTAGGAGATGCGTGGGTGTGGGACTAAGGGTTTCCGATATGGAGGCCATGAGGGACAGGACCCCAGAAGCTGAAGGTTGGGGAAGCAGGCGAGCGTTCCAGGTCGGACTTCGTGATGGGCCTGGCCCCATGGTAGAGCGCCAGGGATGGGACCCCCGCAGGCCGAGGATCCACGGGCGTTGTCCTCGCTGCAATCCATTTGTGGAGTGCCTCTTGGCGGCGATCGGGTGCGGGCACTCACAATGCCCTTCAAGGCCCCGGGGGGGTGGCCGCCCAGCTGACGTGCGGCGCCCGAATGACTTCGCCGGGCGTTTTCCGGCCAATTCTCACGAGCGTTCTGCCCAAACCAGGATTGGTTTGGGCAGAACGCTCGTGAGAATTGGCCGGCGTAGGACAGCCCTGCGGACCGCCCTGCTCTCCATGGCCCAGGGCCCTTTCTCGCCCAGGGCATGTTGCTGCCGCTAAGAAATGGCACGGAAAAGACACGGTGCACCCGGACACGCCGGCGCAATGGAGCGTTCCCAAAGCAGAGTTGAAGGACGGGTGGTGGCCTGGTGTGCGCCACCATCTTTCAGGTAGAGCCGGCAACCAAGGATGGGGATGACCTCATTTTGGTCATACATGTTTATCACACTCTGAGCGTTGTCCGAAGCACCAGGAGGCGCCGATGGAGACTGTGTGATTAGGAGATGCGTGGGTGTGGGACTAACGGTTTCCGATATGGAGGCCATGAGGCTCAGGACCCCAGAAGCTGAAGGTTGGGGAAGCAGGCGAGCGTTCCAGGTCGGACTTCGTGATGGGCCTGGCCCCATGGTAGAGCGCCAGGGATGGGACCCCCGCAGGCCGAGGATCCACGGGCGTTGTCCTCGCTGCAATCCATTTGTGGAGTGCCTCTTGGCGGCGATCGGGTGCGGGCACTCACAATGCCCTTCAACGCACGGGGGGGTGGCCGCCCAGCTGACGTGCGGCGCCCGAATGACTTCGCCGGGCGTTTTCCGGCCAATTCTCACGAGCGTTCTGCCCAAACCAGGATTGGTTTGGGCAGAACGCTCATGAGAATTGGCCGGCGTAGGACAGCCCTGCGGACCGCCCTGCTCTCCATGGCCCAGGGCCCTTTCTCGCCCAGGGCATGTTGCTGCCGCCAAGAAATGGCACGGAAAAGACACGGGGCACCCGGGATCCCCGGCGCAGGAAAGCTTTTCCGGATCAGAGTTGAAGGACGGTAGGTGGCCTGGTGTGTGCCTACGTCATTCGGGTAGATGGGGCGGCCAAGAATGGGGATGACCTCATTTTGGTCATACAGGTTTATCTCACTCTGAGCGTTGTCCGATCACCAGGTGGCGCCGATAAGGACTGCGTGGTTGGGAGATGCGTGGGTGCGGGACTAAGGGTTTCCGATATGGAGGCCATGAGGGACAGTACCCCGGAGATAGAAAGTTGGGGAAGCAGGCGAGCGTTCTAGACCGGACTTCGTGATGGGCCTGGCCCCATGGTAGAGCGCCAGGGATGGGACCCCTGCAGGCCGAGGATCCACGGGCGTTGTCCTCGCTGCAATCCATTTGTGGAGTGCCTCCTGTCGGCGATCGGGTGCCGGCACTCACAATGCCCTTCAAGGGCCCGGGGGGGTGGCCGCCCAGCTGACGTGCGGCGCCCGAATGACTTCGCCGGGCCTTTTCCGGCCAATTCTCACGCGCGTTCTGACCAAACCAGGATTGGTTTGGGCAGAACGCGCGTGAGAATTGGCCGGCGTATGGCAGCCCTGCCTAACGCCCTGCTCTCCATGGCCCAGGGCCCTTTCTCGCCCAGGGCATGTTGCTGCCGCTAAGAAATGGCACGGAAAAGACACGGTGCACCCGGACACGCCGGCGCAGTGGAGCGTTCCCAAAGCAGAGTTGAAGGACGGGTGGTGGCCTGGTGTGCGCCACCATCTTTCAGGTAGAGCCGGCAACCAAGGATGGGGATGACCTCATTTTGGTCATACATGTTTATCTCACTCTGAGCGTTGTCCGAAGCACCAGGAGGCGCCGATGGAGACTGTGTGATTAGGAGATGCGTGGGTGTGGGACTAAGGGTTTCCGATATGGAGGCCATGAGGGACAGGACCCCAGAAGCTGAAGGTTGGGGAAGCAGGCGAGCGTTCCAGGTCGGACTTCGTGATGGGCCTGGCCCCATGGTAGAGCGCCAGGGATGGGACCCCCTCAGGCCGAGGATCCACGGGCGTTGTCCTCGCTGCAATCCATTTGTGGTGTGCCTCTTGGCGGCGATCGGGTGCGGGCACTCACAATGCCCTTCAAGGCCCCGGGTGGGTGGCCGCCCAGCTGACGTGCGGCGCCCGAATGACTTCGCCGGGCGTTTTCCGGCCAATTCTCACGAGCGTTCTGCCCAAACCAGGATTGGTTTGGGCAGAACGCTCGTGAGAATTGGCCGGCGTAGGACAGCCCTGCGGACCGCCCTGCTCTCCATGGCCCAGGGCCCTTTCTCGCCCAGTGCATGTTGCTGCCGCTATGAAATGGCACGGAAAAGACACGGTGCACCCGGACACGCCGGCTAGTGGAGCGTTCCCAAAGCAGAGTTCTAGGACGGGTGGTGGCCTGGTGTGCGCCACCATCTTTCAGGTAGAGCCGGCAACCAAGGATGGGGATGACCTCATTTTGGTCATACATGTTTATCTCACTCTGAGCGTTGTCCGAAGCACCAGGAGGCGCCGATGGAGACTGCGTGGTTAGGAGATGCGTGGGTGTGGGACTAAGGGTTTCCGATATGGAGGCCATGAGGGACAGGACCCCAGAAGCTGTAGGTTGGGGAAGCAGGCGAGCGTTCCAGGTCGGACTTCGTGATGGGACTGGCCCCATGGTAGAGCGCCAGGGATGGGACCCCCGCAGGTCGAGGATCCACGGGCGTTGTCCTTGCTGCATTCCATCTTGTGGAGTGCCTGTTGGCGGCGATCGGGTGCGGACACTCACAATGCCCTCAAGGCCCCGGTGGGGGGCGGCCCAGCACACGTGCGGCGCCCGAATGACTTCGCCGGGCGTTTTCCGGCCAATTCTCACGAGCGTTCTGCCCAAACCAGGATTGGTTTGGGCAGAACGCTCGTGAGATTGGCCGTGGTAGGGAAGCCCTGGGGACCGCCCTGCTCTCCATGGCCCAGGGCCCTTTCTCGCCCAGGGCATGTTGCTGCCGCAAGAAATGGCACGGAAAAGACACGGGGCACCCGGGAACCCCGGCGCAGGAAAGCTTTTCCGGATCAGAGTTGAAGGAAGGTAGGGGGCCTGGTGTTTGCCTACGTCTTTCGGGTAGATGGGGCGTCCAGAATGGGGATGACCTCATTTTGGTCATATAGGTTTATCCCACTCTGAGCGATGTCCGAAGCCCCAGGTGGCGCCGATAGAGACTGCGTGGTTGGGAGATGCGTGGGAGCGGGACTAAGGGTTTCCGATATGGAGGCCATGAGGGACAGTACCCCGGAGGCAGAAAGTTGGGGAAGCAGGCGAGCGTTCCAGACCGGACTTCGTGATGGGCCTGGCCCCATGGTAGAGCGCCAGGGATGGGACCCCTGCAGGCCGAGGATCCACGGGCGTTGTCCTCGCTGCAATCCATTTGTGGAGTGCCTCCTGGCGGCGATCGGGTGCGGGCACTCACAATGCCCTTCAAGGCCCCGGGGGGGGGGCCGCCCAGCTGACGTGCGGCGCCCGAATGACTTCGCCGGGCGTTTTCCGGCCAATTCTCACGAGCGTTCTGCCCAAACCAGGATTGGTTTGGGCAGAACGCTCGTGAGAATTGGCCGGCGTAGGGCAGCCCTGCGGACCGCCCTGCTCTCCATGGCCCAGGGCCCTTTCTCGCCCAGGGCATGTTGCTGCCGCTAAGAAATGGCACGGAAAAGACACGGTGCACCCGGACACGCCGGCGCAATGGAGCGTTCCCAAAGCAGAGTTGAAGGACGGGTGGTGGCCTGGTGTGCGCCACCATCTTTCAGGTAGAGCCGGCAACCAAGGATGGGGATGACCTCATTTTGGTCATACATGTTTATCACACTCTGAGCGTTGTCCGAAGCACCAGGAGGCGCCGATGGAGACTGTGTGATTAGGAGATGCGTGGGTGTGGGACTAAGGGTTTCCGATATGGAGGCCATGAGGCTCAGGACCCCAGAAGCTGAAGGTTGGGGAAGCAGGCGAGCGTTCCAGGTCGGACTTCGTGATGGGCCTGGCCCCATGGTAGAGCGCCAGGGATGGGACCCCCGCAGGCCGAGGATCCACGGGCGTTGTCCTCGCTGCAATCCATTTGTGGAGTGCCTCTTGGCGGCGATCGGGTGCGGGCACTCACAATGCCCTTCAAGGCACGGGGGGGTGGCCGCCCAGCTGACGTGCGGCGCCCGAATGACTTCGCCGGGCGTTTTCCGGCCAATTCTCACGAGCGTTCTGCCCAAACCAGGATTGGTTTGGGCAGAACGCTCGTGAGAATTGGCCGGCGTAGGACAGCCCTGCGGACCGCCCTGCTCTCCATGGCCCAGGGCCCTTTCTCGCCCAGGGCATGTTGCTGCCGCCAAGAAATGGCACGGAAAAGACACGGGGCACCCGGGATCCCCGGCGCAGGAAAGCTTTTCCGGATCAGAGTTGAAGGACGGTAGGTGGCCTGGTGTGTGCCTACGTCATTCGGGTAGATGGGGCGGCCAAGAATGGGGATGACCTCATTTTGGTCATACAGGTTTATCTCACTCTGAGCGTTGTCCGATCACCAGGTGGCGCCGATAAGGACTGCGTGGTTGGGAGATGCGTGGGTGCGGGACTAAGGGTTTCCGATATGGAGGCCATGAGGGACAGTACCCCGGAGATAGAAAGTTGGGGAAGCAGGCGAGCGTTCCAGACCGGACTTCGTGATGGGCCTGGCCCCATGGTAGAGCGCCAGGGATGGGACCCCTGCAGGCCGAGGATCCACGGGCGTTGTCCTCGCTGCAATCCATTTGTGGAGTGCCTCCTGTCGGCGATCGGGTGCCGGCACTCACAATGCCCTTCAAGGGCCCGGGGGGGTGGCCGCCCAGCTGACGTGCGGCGCCCGAATGACTTCGCCGGGCCTTTTCCGGCCAATTCTCACGCGCGTTCTGACCAAACCAGGATTGGTTTGGGCAGAACGCGCGTGAGAATTGGCCGGCGTATGGCAGCCCTGCCTAACGCCCTGCTCTCCATGGCCCAGGGCCCTTTCTCGCCCAGGGCATGTTGCTGCCGCTAAGAAATGGCACGGAAAAGACACGGTGCACCCGGACACGCCGGCGCAGTGGAGCGTTCCCAAAGCAGAGTTGAAGGACGGGTGGTGGCCTGGTGTGCGCCACCATCTTTCAGGTAGAGCCGGCAACCAAGGATGGGGATGACCTCATTTTGGTCATACATGTTTATCTCACTCTGAGCGTTGTCCGAAGCACCAGGAGGCGCCGATGGAGACTGTGTGATTAGGAGATGCGTGGGTGAGGGACTAAGGGTTTCCGATATGGAGGCCATGAGGGACAGGACCCCAGAAGCTGAAGGTTGGGGAAGCAGGCGAGCGTTCCAGGTCGGACTTCGTGATGGGCCTGGCCCCATGGTAGAGCGCCAGGGATGGGACCCCCTCAGGCCGAGGATCCACGGGCGTTGTCCTCGCTGCAATCCATTTGTGGTGTGCCTCTTGGCGGCGATCGGGTGCGGGCACTCACAATGCCCTTCAAGGCCCCGGGTGGGTGGCCGCCCAGCTGACGTGCGGCGCCCGAATGATTTCGCCGGGCGTTTTCCGGCCAATTCTCACGAGCGTTCTGCCCAAACCAGGATTGGTTTGGGCAGAACGCTCGTGAGAATTGGCCGGCGTAGGACAGCCCTGCGGACCGCCCTGCTCTCCATGGCCCAGGGCCCTTTCTCGCCCAGGGCATGTTGCTGCCGCTAAGAAATGGCACGGAAAAGACACGGTGCACCCGGACACGCCGGCTAGTGGAGCGTTCCCAAAGCAGAGTTCTAGGACGGGTGGTGGCCTGGTGTGCGCCACCATCTTTCAGGTAGAGCCGGCAACCAAGGATGGGGATGACCTCATTTTGGTCATACATGTTTATCTCACTCTGAGCGTTGTCCGAAGCACCAGGAGGCGCCGATGGAGACTGCGTGGTTAGGAGATGCGTGGGTGTAGGACTAAGGGTTTCCGATATGGAGGCCATGAGGGACAGGACCCCAGAAGCTGTAGGTTGGGGAAGCAGGCGAGCGTTCCAGGTCGGACTTCGTGATGGGACTGGCCCCATGGTAGAGCGCCAGGGATGGGACCCCCGCAGGTCGAGGATCCACGGGCGTTGTCCTTGTTGCATTCCATCTTGTGGAGTGCCTGTTGGCGGCGATCGGGTGCGGACACTCACAATGCCCTCAAGGCCCCGGTGGGGGGCGGCCCAGCACACGTGCGGCGCCCGAATGACTTCGCCGGGCGTTTTCCGGCCAATTCTCACGAGCGTTCTGCCCAAACCAGGATTGGTTTGGGCAGAACGCTCGTGAGATTGGCCGTGGTAGGGAAGCCCTGGGGACCGCCCTGCTCTCCATGGCCCAGGGCCCTTTCTCGCCCAGGGCATGTTGCTGCCGCAAGAAATGGCACGGAAAAGACACGGGGCACCCGGGAACCCCGGCGCAGGAAAGCTTTTCCGGATCAGAGTTGAAGGACGGTAGGGGGCCTGGTGTTTGCCTACGTCTTTCGGGTAGATGGGGCGTCCAGAATGGGGATGACCTCATTTTGGTCATATAGGTTTATCCCACTCTGAGCGATGTCCGAAGCCCCAGGTGGCGCCGATAGAGACTGCGTGGTTGGGAGATGCGTGGGAGCGGGACTAAGGGTTTCCGATATGGAGGCCATGAGGGACAGTACCCCGGAGGCAGAAAGTTGGGGAAGCAGGCGAGCGTTCCAGACCGGACTTCGTGATGGGCCTGGCCCCATGGTAGAGCGCCAGGGATGGGACCCCTGCAGGCCGAGGATCCACGGGCGTTGTCCTCGCTGCAATCCATTTGTGGAGTGCCTCCTGGCGGCGATCGGGTGCGGGCACTCACAATGCCCTTCAAGGCCCCGGGGGGGGGCCGCCCAGCTGACGTGCGGCGCCCGAATGACTTCGCCGGGCGTTTTCCGGCCAATTCTCACGAGCGTTCTGCCCAAACCAGGATTGGTTTGGGCAGAACGCTCGTGAGAATTGGCCGGCGTAGGGCAGCCCTGCGGACCGCCCTGCTCTCCATGGCCCAGGGCCCTTTCTCGCCCAGGGCATGTTGCTGCCGCTAAGAAATGGCACGGAAAAGACACGGTGCACCCGGACACGCCGGCGCAATGGAGCGTTCCCAAAGCAGAGTTGAAGGACGGGTGGTGGCCTGGTGTGCGCCACCATCTTTCAGGTAGAGCCGGCAACCAAGGATGGGGATGACCTCATTTTGGTCATACATGTTTATCACACTCTGAGCGTTGTCCGAAGCACCAGGAGGCGCCGATGGAGACTGTGTGATTAGGAGATGCGTGGGTGTGGGACTAAGGGTTTCCGATATGGAGGCCATGAGGCTCAGGACCCCAGAAGCTGAAGGTTGGGGAAGCAGGCGAGCGTTCCAGGTCGGACTTCGTGATGGGCCTGGCCCCATGGTAGAGCGCCAGGGATGGGACCCCCGCAGGCCGAGGATCCACGGGCGTTGTCCTCGCTGCAATCCATTTGTGGAGTGCCTCTTGGCGGCGATTGGGTGCGGGCACTCACAATGCCCTTCAAGGCACGGGGGGGTGGCCGCCCAGCTGACGTGCGGCGCCCGAATGACTTCGCCGGGCGTTTTCCGGCCAATTCTCACGAGCGTTCTGCCCAAACCAGGATTGGTTTGGGCAGAACGCTCGTGAGAATTGGCCGGCGTAGGACAGCCCTGCGGACCGCCCTGCTCTCCATGGCCCAGGGCCCTTTCTCGCCCAGGGCATGTTGCTGCCGCCAAGAAATGGCACGGAAAAGACACGGGGCACCCGGGATCCCCGGCGCAGGAAAGCTTTTCCGGATCAGAGTTGAAGGACGGTAGGTGGCCTGGTGTGTGCCTACGTCATTCGGGTAGATGGGGCGGCCAAGAATGGGGATGACCTCATTTTGGTCATACAGGTTTATCTCACTCTGAGCGTTGTCCGATCACCAGGTGGCGCCGATAAGGACTGCGTGGTTGGGAGATGCGTGGGTGCGGGACTAAGGGTTTCCGATATGGAGGCCATGAGGGACAGTACCCCGGAGATAGAAAGTTGGGGAAGCAGGCGAGCGTTCCAGACCGGACTTCGTGATGGGCCTGGCCCCATGGTAGAGCGCCAGGGATGGGACCCCTGCAGGCCGAGGATCCACGGGCGTTGTCCTCGCTGCAATCCATTTGTGGAGTGCCTCCTGTCGGCGATCGGGTGCCGGCACTCACAATGCCCTTCAAGGGCCCGGGGGGGTGGCCGCCCAGCTGACGTGCGGCGCCCGAATGACTTCGCCGGGCCTTTTCCGGCCAATTCGCACGCGCGTTCTGCCCAAACCAGGATTGGTTTGGGCAGAACGCGCGTGAGAATTGGCCGGCGTATGGCAGCCCTGCCTAACGCCCTGCTCTCCATGGCCCAGGGCCCTTTCTCGCCCAGGGCATGTTGCTGCCGCTAAGAAATGGCACGGAAAAGACACGGTGCACCCGGACACGCCGGCGCAGTGGAGCGTTCCCAAAGCAGAGTTGAAGGACGGGTGGTGGCCTGGTGTGCGCCACCATCTTTCAGGTAGAGCCGGCAACCAAGGATGGGGATGACCTCATTTTGGTCATACATGTTTATCTCACTCTGAGCGTTGTCCGAAGCACCAGGAGGCGCCGATGGAGACTGTGTGATTAGGAGATGCGTGGGTGTGGGACTAAGGGTTTCCGATATGGAGGCCATGAGGGACAGGACCCCAGAAGCTGAAGGTTGGGGAAGCAGGCGAGCGTTCCAGGTCGGACTTCGTGATGGGCCTGGCCCCATGGTAGAGCGCCAGGGATGGGACCCCCTCAGGCCGAGGATCCACGGGCGTTGTCCTCGCTGCAATCCATTTGTGGTGTGCCTCTTGGCGGCGATCGGGTGCGGGCACTCACAATGCCCTTCAAGGCCCCGGGTGGGTGGCCGCCCAGCTGACGTGCGGCGCCCGAATGACTTCGCCGGGCGTTTTCCGGCCAATTCTCACGAGCGTTCTGCCCAAACCAGGATTGGTTTGGGCAGAACGCTCGTGAGAATTGGCCGGCGTAGGACAGCCCTGCGGACCGCCCTGCTCTCCATGGCCCAGGGCCCTTTCTCGCCCAGGGCATGTTGCTGCCGCTAAGAAATGGCACGGAAAAGACACGGTGCACCCGGACACGCCGGCTAGTGGAGCGTTCCCAAAGCAGAGTTCTAGGACGGGTGGTGGCCTGGTGTGCGCCACCATCTTTCAGGTAGAGCCGGCAACCAAGGATGGGGATGACCTCATTTTGGTCATACATGTTTATCTCACTCTGAGCGTTGTCCGAAGCACCAGGAGGCGCCGATGGAGACTGCGTGGTTAGGAGATGCGTGGGTGTGGGACTAAGGGTTTCCGATATGGAGGCCATGAGGGACAGGACCCCAGAAGCTGTAGGTTGGGGAAGCAGGCGAGCGTTCCAGGTCGGACTTCGTGATGGGACTGGCCCCATGGTAGAGCGCCAGGGATGGGACCCCCGCAGGTCGAGGATCCACGGGCGTTGTCCTTGCTGCATACCATCTTGTGGAGTGCCTGTTGGCGGCGATCGGGTGCGGACACTCACAATGCCCTCAAGGCCCCGGTGGGGGGCGGCCCAGCACACGTGCGGCGCCCGAATGACTTCGCCGGGCGTTTTCCGGCCAATTCTCACGAGCGTTCTGCCCAAACCAGGATTGGTTTGGGCAGAACGCTCGTGAGATTGGCCGTGGTAGGGAAGCCCTGGGGACCGCCCTGCTCTCCATGGCCCAGGGCCCTTTCTCGCCCAGGGCATGTTGCTGCCGCAAGAAATGGCACGGAAAAGACACGGGGCACCCGGGAACCCCGGCGCAGGAAAGCTTTTCCGGATCAGAGTTGAAGGACGGTAGGGGGCCTGGTGTTTGCCTACGTCTTTCGGGTAGATGGGGCGTCCAGAATGGGGATGACCTCATTTTGGTCATATAGGTTTATCCCACTCTGAGCGATGTCCGAAGCCCCAGGTGGCGCCGATAGAGACTGCGTGGTTGGGAGATGCGTGGGAGCGGGACTAAGGGTTTCCGATATGGAGGCCATGAGGGACAGTACCCCGGAGGCAGAAAGTTGGGGAAGCAGGCGAGCGTTCCAGACCGGACTTCGTGATGGGCCTGGCCCCATGGTAGAGCGCCAGGGATGGGACCCCTGCAGGCCGAGGATCCACGGGCGTTGTCCTCGCTGCAATCCATTTGTGGAGTGCCTCCTGGCGGCGATCGGGTGCGGGCACTCACAATGCCCTTCAAGGCCCCGGGGGGGGGCCGCCCAGCTGACGTGCGGCGCCCGAATGACTTCGCCGGGCGTTTTCCGGCCAATTCTCACGAGCGTTCTGCCCAAACCAGGATTGGTTTGGGCAGAACGCTCGTGAGAATTGGCCGGCGTAGGGCAGCCCTGCGGACCGCCCTGCTCTCCATGGCCAAGGGCCCTTTCTCGCCCAGGGCATGTTGCTGCCGCTAAGAAATGGCACGGAAAAGACACGGTGCACCCGGACACGCCGGCGCAATGGAGCGTTCCCAAAGCAGAGTTGAAGGACGGGTGGTGGCCTGGTGTGCGCCACCATCTTTCAGGTAGAGCCGGCAACCAAGGATGGGGATGACCTCATTTTGGTCATACATGTTTATCACACTCTGAGCGTTGTCCGAAGCACCAGGAGGCGCCGATGGAGACTGTGTGATTAGGAGATGCGTGGGTGTGGGACTAAGGGTTTCCGATATGGAGGCCATGAGGCTCAGGACCCCAGAAGCTGAAGGTTGGGGAAGCAGGCGAGCGTTCCAGGTCGGACTTCGTGATGGGCCTGGCCCCATGGTAGAGCGCCAGGGATGGGACCCCCGCAGGCCGAGGATCCACGGGCGTTGTCCTCGCTGCAATCCATTTGTGGAGTGCCTCTTGGCGGCGATCGGGTGCGGGCACTCACAATGCCCTTCAAGGCACGGGGGGGTGGCCGCCCAGCTGACGTGCGGCGCCCGAATGACTTCGCCGGGCGTTTTCCGGCCAATTCTCACGAGCGTTCTGCCCAAACCAGGATTGGTTTGGGCAGAACGCTCGTGAGAATTGGCCGGCGTAGGACAGCCCTGCGGACCGCCCTGCTCTCCATGGCCCAGGGCCCTTTCTCGCCCAGGGCATGTTGCTGCCGCCAAGAAATGGCACGGAAAAGACACGGGGCACCCGGGATCCCCGGCGCAGGAAAGCTTTTCCGGATCAGAGTTGAAGGACGGTAGGTGGCCTGGTGTGTGCCTACGTCATTCGGGTAGATGGGGCGGCCAAGAATGGGGATGACCTCATTTTGGTCATACAGGTTTATCTCACTCTGAGCGTTGTCCGATCACCAGGTGGCGCCGATAAGGACTGCGTGGTTGGGAGATGCGTGGGTGCGGGACTAAGGGTTTCCGATATGGAGGCCATGAGGGACAGTACCCCGGAGATAGAAAGTTGGGGAAGCAGGCGAGCGTTCCAGACCGGACTTCGTGATGGGCCTGGCCCCATGGTAGAGCGCCAGGGATGGGACCCCTGCAGGCCGAGGATCCACGGGCGTTGTCCTCGCTGCAATCCATTTGTGGAGTGCCTCCTGTCGGCGATCGGGTGCCGGCACTCACAATGCCCTTCAAGGGCCCGGGGGGGTGGCCGCCCAGCTGACGTGCGGCGCCCGAATGACTTCGCCGGGCCTTTTCCGGCCAATTCTCACGCGCGTTCTGACCAAACCAGGATTGGTTTGGGCAGAACGCGCGTGAGAATTGGCCGGCGTATGGCAGCCCTGCCTAACGCCCTGCTCTCCATGGCCCAGGGCCCTTTCTCGCCCAGGGCATGTTGCTGCCGCTAAGAAATGGCACGGAAAAGACACGGTGCACCCGGACACGCCGGCGCAGTGGAGCGTTCCCAAAGCAGAGTTGAAGGACGGGTGGTGGCCTGGTGTGCGCCACCATCTTTCAGGTAGAGCCGGCAACCAAGGATGGGGATGACCTCATTTTGGTCATACATGTTTATCTCACTCTGAGCGTTGTCCGAAGCACCAGGAGGCGCCGATGGAGACTGTGTGATTAGGAGATGCGTGGGTGTGGGACTAAGGGTTTCCGATATGGAGGCCATGAGGGACAGGACCCCAGAAGCTGAAGGTTGGGGAAGCAGGCGAGCGTTCCAGGTCGGACTTCGTGATGGGCCTGGCCCCATGGTAGAGCGCCAGGGATGGGACCCCCTCAGGCCGAGGATCCACGGGCGTTGTCCTCGCTGCAATCCATTTGTGGTGTGCCTCTTGGCGGCGATCGGGTGCGGGCACTCACAATGCCCTTTAAGGCCCCGGGGGGGTGGCCGCCCAGCTGACGTGCGGCGCCCGAATGACTTCGCCGGGCGTTTTCCGGCCAATTCTCACGAGCGTTCTGCCCAAACCAGGATTGGTTTGGGCAGAACGCTCGTGAGAATTGGCCGGCGTAGGACAGCCCTGCGGACCGCCCTGCTCTCCATGGCCCAGGGCCCTTTCTCGCCCAGGGCATGTTGCTGCCGCTAAGAAATGGCACGGAAAAGACACGGTGCACCCGGACACGCCGGCTAGTGGAGCGTTCCCAAAGCAGAGTTCTAGGACGGGTGGTGGCCTGGTGTGCGCCACCATCTTTCAGGTAGAGCCGGCAACCAAGGATGGGGATGACCTCATTTTGGTCATACATGTTTATCTCACTCTGAGCGTTGTACGAAGCACCAGGAGGCGCCGATGGAGACTGCGTGGTTAGGAGATGCGTGGGTGTGGGACTAAGGGTTTCCGATATGGAGGCCATGAGGGACAGGACCCCAGAAGCTGAAGGTTGGGGAAGCAGGCGAGCGTTCCAGGTCGGACTTCGTGATGGGACTGGCCCCATGGTAGAGCGCCAGGGATGGGACCCCCGCAGGTCGAGGATCCACGGGCGTTGTCCTTGCTGCATTCCATCTTGTGGAGTGCCTGTTGGCGGCGATCGGGTGCGGACACTCACAATGCCCTCAAGGCCCCGGTGGGGGGCGGCCCAGCACACGTGCGGCGCCCGAATGACTTCGCCGGGCGTTTTCCGGCCAATTCTCACGAGCGTTCTGCCCAAACCAGGATTGGTTTGGGCAGAACGCTCGTGAGATTGGCCGTGGTAGGGAAGCCCTGGGGACCGCCCTGCTCTCCATGGCCCAGGGCCCTTTCTCGCCCAGGGCATGTTGCTGCCGCAAGAAATGGCACGGAAAAGACACGGGGCACCCGGGAACCCCGGCGCAGGAAAGCTTTTCCGGATCAGAGTTGAAGGACGGTAGGGGGCCTGGTGTTTGCCTACGTCTTTCGGGTAGATGGGGCGTCCAGAATGGGGATGACCTCATTTTGGTCATATAGGTTTATCCCACTCTGAGCGATGTCCGAAGCCCCAGGTGGCGCCGATAGAGACTGCGTGGTTGGGAGATGCGTGGGTGCGGGACTAAGGGTTTCCGATATGGAAGCCATGAGGGACAGTACCCCGGAGGCAGAAAGTTGGGGAAGCAGGCGAGCGTTCCAGACCGGACTTCGTGATGGGCCTGGCCCCATGGTAGAGCGCCAGGGATGGGACCCCTGCAGGCCGAGGATCCACGGGCGTTGTCCTCGCTGCAATCCATTTGTGGAGTGCCTCCTGGCGGCGATCGGGTGCGGGCACTCACAATGCCCTTCAAGGCCCCGGGGGGGGGCCGCCCAGCTGACGTGCGGCGCCCGAATGACTTCGCCGGGCGTTTTCCGGCCAATTCTCACGAGCGTTCTGCCCAAACCAGGATTGGTTTGGGCAGAACGCTCGTGAGAATTGGCCGGCGTAGGGCAGCCCTGCGGACCGCCCTGCTCTCCATGGCCCAGGGCCCTTTCTCGCCCAGGGCATGTTGCTGCCGCTAAGAAATGGCACGGAAAAGACACGGTGCACCCGGACACGCCGGCGCAATGGAGCGTTCCCAAAGCAGAGTTGAAGGACGGGTGGTGGCCTGGTGTGCGCCACCATCTTTCAGGTAGAGCCGGCAACCAAGGATGGGGATGACCTCATTTTGGTCATACATGTTTATCACACTCTGAGCGTTGTCCGAAGCACCAGGAGGCGCCGATGGAGACTGTGTGATTAGGAGATGAGTGGGTGTGGGACTAAGGGTTTCCGATATGGAGGCCATGAGGCTCAGGACCCCAGAAGCTGAAGGTTGGGGAAGCAGGCGAGCGTTCCAGGTCGGACTTCGTGATGGGCCTGGCCCCATGGTAGAGCGCCAGGGATGGGACCCCCTCAGGCCGAGGATCCACGGGCGTTGTCCTCGCTGCAATCCATTTGTGGAGTGCCTCTTGGCGGCGATCGGGTGCGGGCACTCACAATGCCCTTCAAGGCACGGGGGGGTGGCCGCCCAGCTGACGTGCGGCGCCCGAATGACTTCGCCGGGCGTTTTCCGGCCAATTCTCACGAGCGTTCTGCCCAAACCAGGATTGGTTTGGGCAGAACGCTCGTGAGAATTGGCCGGCGTAGGACAGCCCTGCGGACCGCCCTGCTCTCCATGGCCCAGGGCCCTTTCTCGCCCAGGGCATGTTGCTGCCGCCAAGAAATGGCACGGAAAAGACACGGGGCACCCGGGATCCCCGGCGCAGGAAAGCTTTTCCGGATCAGAGTTGAAGGACGGTAGGTGGCCTGGTGTGTGCCTACGTCATTCGGGTAGATGGGGCGGCCAAGAATGGGGATGACCTCATTTTGGTCATACAGGTTTATCTCACTCTGAGCGTTGTCCGATCACCAGGTGGCGCCGATAAGGACTGCGTGGTTGGGAGATGCGTGGGTGCGGGACTAAGGGTTTCCGATATGGAGGCCATGAGGGACAGTACCCCGGAGATAGAAAGTTGGGGAAGCAGGCGAGCGTTCCAGACCGGACTTCGTGATGGGCCTGGCCCCATGGTAGAGCGCCAGGGATGGGACCCCTGCAGGCCGAGGATCCACGGGCGTTGTCCTCGCTGCAATCCATTTGTGGAGTGCCTCCTGTCGGCGATCGGGTGCCGGCACTCACAATGCCCTTCAAGGGCCCGGGGGGGTGGCCGCCCAGCTGACGTGCGGCGCCCGAATGACTTCGCCGGGCGTTTTCCGGCCAATTCTCACGAGCGTTCTGCCCAAACCAGGATTGGTTTGGGCAGAACGCTCGTGAGAATTGGCCGGCGTAGGACAGCCCTGCGGACCGCCCTGCTCTCCATGGCCCAGGGCCCTTTCTCGCCCAGGGCATGTTGCTGCCGCTAAGAAATGGCACGGAAAAGACACGGTGCACCCGGACACGCCGGCTAGTGGAGCGTTCCCAAAGCAGAGTTGAAGGACGGGTGGTGGCCTGGTGTGCGCCACCATCTTTCAGGTAGAGCCGGCAACCAAGGATGGGGATGACCTCATTTTGGTCATACATGTTTATCTCACTCTGAGCGTTGTCCGAAGCACCAGGAGGCGCCGATGGAGACTGCGTGGTTAGGAGATGCGTGGGTGTGGGACTAAGGGTTTCCGATATGGAGGCCATGAGGGACAGGACCCCAGAAGCTGAAGGTTGGGGAAGCAGGCGAGCGTTCCAGGTCGGACTTCGTGATGGGACTGGCCCCATGGTAGAGCGCCAGGGATGGGACCCCCGCAGGTCGAGGATCCACGGGCGTTGTCCTTGCTGCATTCCATCTTGTGGAGTGCCTGTTGGCGGCAATCGGGTGCGGACACTCACAATGCCCTCAAGGCCCCGGTGGGGGGCGGCCCAGCACACGTGCGGCGCCCGAATGACTTCGCCGGGCGTTTTCCGGCCAATTCTCACGAGCGTTCTGCCCAAACCAGGATTGGTTTGGGCAGAACGCTCGTGAGATTGGCCGTGGTAGGGAAGCCCTGGGGACCGCTCTGCTCTCCATGGCCCAGGGCCCTTTCTCGCCCAGGGCATGTTGCTGCCGCAAGAAATGGCACGGAAAAGACACGGGGCACCCGGGAACCCCGGCGCAGGAAAGCTTTTCCGGATCAGAGTTGAAGGACGGTAGGGGGCCTGGTGTTTGCCTACGTCTTTCGGGTAGATGGGGCGTCCAGAATGGGGATGACCTCATTTTGGTCATATAGGTTTATCCCACTCTGAGCGATGTCCGAAGCCCCAGGTGGCGCCGATAGAGACTGCGTGGTTGGGAGATGCGTGGGTGCGGGACTAAGGGTTTCCGATATGGAGGCCATGAGGGACAGTACCCCGGAGGCAGAAAGTTGGGGAAGCAGGCGAGCGTTCCAGACCGGACTTCGTGATGGGCCTGGCCCCATGGTAGAGCGCCAGGGATGGGACCCCTGCAGGCCGAGGATCCACGGGCGTTGTCCTCGCTGCAATCCATTTGTGGAGTGCCTCCTGGCGGCGATCGGGTGCGGGCACTCACAATGCCCTTCAAGGCCCCGGGGGGGGGGGCCGCCCAGCTGACGTGCGGCGCCCGAATGACTTCGCCGGGCGTTTTCCGGCCAATTCTCACGAGCGTTCTGCCCAAACCAGGATTGGTTTGGGCAGAACGCTCGTGAGAATTGGCCGGCGTAGGGCAGCCCTGCGGACCGCCCTGCTCTCCATGGCCCAGGGCCCTTTCTCGCCCAGGGCATGTTGCTGCCGCTAAGAAATGGCACGGAAAAGACACGGTGCACCCGGACACGCCGGCGCAATGGAGCGTTCCCAAAGCAGAGTTGAAGGACGGGTGGTGGCCTGGTGTGCGCCAACATCTTTCAGGTAGAGCCGGCAACCAAGGATGGGGATGACCTCATTTTGGTCATACATGTTTATCACACTCTGAGCGTTGTCCGAAGCACCAGGAGGCGCCGATGGAGACTGTGTGATTAGGAGATGCGTGGGTATGGGACTAAGGGTTTCCGATATGGAGGCCATGAGGGACAGGACCCCAGAAGCTGAAGGTTGGGGAAGCAGGCGAGCGTTCCAGGTCGGACTTCGTGATGGGCCTGGCCCCATGGTAGAGCGCCAGGGATGGGACCCCCGCAGGCCGAGGATCCACGGGCGTTGTCCTCGCTGCAATCCATTTGTGGAGTGCCTCTTGGCGGCGATCGGGTGCGGGCACTCACAATGCCCTTCAAGGCACGGGGGGGTGGCCGCCCAGCTGACGTGCGGCGCCCGAATGACTTCGCCGGGCGTTTTCCGGCCAATTCTCACGAGCGTTCTGCCCAAACCAGGATTGGTTTGGGCAGAACGCTCGTGAGAATTGGCCGGCGTAGGACAGCCCTGCGGACCGCCCTGCTCTCCATGGCCCAGGGCCCTTTCTCGCCCAGGGCATGTTGCTGCCGCCATGAAATGGCACGGAAAAGACACGGGGCACCCGGGATCCCCGGCGCAGGAAAGCTTTTCCGGATCAGAGTTGAAGGACGGTAGGTGGCCTGGTGTGTGCCTACGTCATTCGGGTAGATGGGGCGGCCAAGAATGGGGATGACCTCATTTTGGTCATACAGGTTTATCTCACTCTGAGCGTTGTCCGATCACCAGGTGGCGCCGATAAGGACTGCGTGGTTGGGAGATGCGTGGGTGCGGGACTAAGGGTTTCCGATATGGAGGCCATGAGGGACAGTACCCCGGAGATAGAAAGTTGGGGAAGCAGGCGAGCGTTCCAGACCGGAATTCGTGATGGGCCTGGCCCCATGGTAGAGCGCCAGGGATGGGACCCCTGCAGGCCGAGGATCCACGGGCGTTGTCCTCGCTGCAATCCATTTGTGGAGTGCCTCCTGTCGGCGATCGGGTGCCGGCACTCACAATGCCCTTCAAGGGCCCGGGGGGGTGGCCGCCCAGATGACGTGCGGCGCCCGAATGACTTCGCCGGGCCTTTTCCGGCCAATTCTCACGCGCGTTCTGACCAAACCAGGATTGGTTTGGGCAGAACGCGTGTGAGAATTGGCCGGCGTATGGCAGCCCTGCGGAACGCCCTGCTCTCCATGGCCCAGGGCCCTTTCTCGCCCAGGGCATGTTGCTGCCGCTAAGAAATGGCACGGAAAAGACACGGTGCACCCGGACACGCCGGCGCAGTGGAGCGTTCCCAAAGCAGAGTTGAAGGACGGGTGGTGGCCTGGTGTGCGCCACCATCTTTCAGGTAGAGCCGGCAACCAAGGATGGGGATGACCTCATTTTGGTCATACATGTTTATCTCACTCTGAGCGTTGTCCGAAGCACCAGGAGGCGCCGATGGAGACTGTGTGATTAGGAGATGCGTGGGTGTGGGACTAAGGGTTTCCGATATGGAGGCCATGAGGGACAGGACCCCAGAAGCTGAAGGTTGGGGAAGCAGGCGAGCGTTCCAGGTCGGACTTCGTGATGGGCCTGGCCCCATGGTAGAGCGCCAGGGATGGGACCCCCGCAGGCCGAGGATCCACGGGCGTTGTCCTCGCTGCAATCCATTTGTGGAGTGCCTCTTGGCGGCGATCGGGTGCGGGCACTCACAATGCCCTTCAAGGCCCCGGGGGGGTGGCCGCCCAGCTGACGTGCGGCGCCCGAATGACTTCGCCGGGCGTTTTCCGGCCAATTCTCACGAGCGTTCTGCCCAAACCAGGATTGGTTTGGGCAGAACGCTCGTGAGAATTGGCCGGCGTAGGACAGCCCTGCGGACCGCCCTGCTCTCCATGGCCCAGGGCCCTTTCTCGCCCAGGGCATGTTGCTGCCGCCAAGAAATGGCACGGAAAAGACACGGGGCACCCGGGATCCCCGGCGCAGGAAAGCTTTTCCGGATCAGAGTTGAAGGACGGTAGGTGGCCTGGTGTGTGCCTACGTCATTCGGGTAGATGGGATGGCCAATAATGGGGATGACCTCATTTTGGTCATACAGGTTTATCTCACTCTGAGCGTTGTCCGATCACCAGGTGGCGCCGATAAGGACTGCGTGGTTGGGAGATGCGTGGGTGCGGGACTAAGGGTTTCCGATATGGAGGCCATGAGGGACAGTACCCCGGAGATAGAAAGTTGGGGAAGCAGGCGAGCGTTCCAGACCGGACTTCGTGATGGGCCTGGCCCCATGGTAGAGCGCCAGGGATGGGACCCCTGCAGGCCGAGGATCCACGGGCGTTGTCCTCGCTGCAATCCATTTGTGGAGTGCCTCCTGTCGGCGATCGGGTGCCGGCACTCACAATGCCCTTCAAGGGCCCGGGGGGGTGGCCGCCCAGCTGACGTGCGGCGCCCGAATGACTTCGCCGGGCCTTTTCCGGGCAATTCTCACGCGCGTTCTGCCCAAACCAGGATTGGTTTGGGCAGAACGCGCGTGAGAATTGGCCGGCGTATGGCAGCCCTGCGGAACGCCCTGCTCTCCATGGCCCAGGGCCCTTTCTCGCCCAGGGCATGTTGCTGCCGCTAAGAAATGGCACGGAAAAGACACGGTGCACCCGGACACGCCGGCGCAGTGGAGCGTTCCCAAAGCAGAGTTGAAGGACGGGTGGTGGCCTGGTGTGCGCCACCATCTTTCAGGTAGAGCCGGCAACCAAGGATGGGGATGACCTCATTTTGGTCATACATGTTTATCTCACTCTGAGCGTTGTCCGAAGCACCAGGAGGCGCCGATGGAGACTGTGTGATTAGGAGATGCGTGGGTGTGGGACTAAGGGTTTCCGATATGGAGGCCATGAGGGACAGGACCCCAGAAGCTGAAGGTTGGGGAAGCAGGCGAGCGTTCCAGGTCGGACTTCGTGATGGGCCTGGCCCCATGGTAGAGCGCCAGGGATGGGACCCCCGCAGGCCGAGGATCCACGGGCGTTGTCCTCGCTGCAATCCATTTGTGGAGTGCCTCTTGGCGGCGATCTGGTGCGGGCACTCACAATGCCCTTCAAGGCCCCGGGGGGGTGGCCGCCCAGCTGACGTGCGGCGCCCGAATGACTTCGCCGGGCGTTTTCCGGCCAATTCTCACGAGCGTTCTGCCCAAACCAGGATTGGTTTGGGCAGAACGCTCGTGAGAATTGGCCGGCGTAGGACAGCCCTGCGGACCGCCCTGCTCTCCATGGCCCAGGGCCCTTTCTCGCCCAGGGCATGTTGCTGCCGCTAAGAAATGGCACGGAAAAGACACGGTGCACCCGGACACGCCGGCTAGTGGAGCGTTCCCAAAGCAGAGTTCTAGGACGGGTGGTGGCCTGGTGTGCGCCACCATCTTTCAGGTAGAGCCGGCAACCAAGGATGGGGATGACCTCATTTTGGTCATACATGTTTATCTCACTCTGAGCGTTGTCCGAAGCACCAGGAGGCGCCGATGGAGACTGCGTGGTTAGGAGATGCGTGGGTGTGGGACTAAGGGTTTCCGATATGGAGGCCATGAGGGACAGGACCCCAGAAGCTGAAGGTTGGGGAAGCAGGCGAGCGTTCCAGGTCGGACTTCGTGATGGGACTGGCCCCATGGTAGAGCGCCAGGGATGGGACCCCCGCAGGTCGAGGATCCACGGGCGTTGTCCTTGCTGCATTCCATCTTGTGGAGTGCCTGTTGGCGGCAATCGGGTGCGGACACTCACAATGCCCTCAAGGCCCCGGTGGGGGGCGGCCCAGCACACGTGCGGCGCCCGAATGACTTCGCCGGGCGTTTTCCGGCCAATTCTCACGAGCGTTCTGCCCAAACCAGGATTGGTTTGGGCAGAACGCTCGTGAGATTGGCCGTGGTAGGGAAGCCCTGGGGACCGCTCTGCTCTCCATGGCCCAGGGCCCTTTCTCGCCCAGGGCATGTTGCTGCCGCAAGAAATGGCACGGAAAAGACACGGGGCACCCGGGAACCCCGGCGCAGGAAAGCTTTTCCGGATCAGAGTTGAAGGACGGTAGGGGGCCTGGTGTTTGCCTACGTCTTTCGGGTAGATGGGGCGTCCAGAATGGGGATGACCTCATTTTGGTCATATAGGTTTATCCCACTCTGAGCGATGTCCGAAGCCCCAGGTGGCGCCGATAGAGACTGCGTGGTTGGGAGATGCGTGGGTGCGGGACTAAGGGTTTCCGATATGGAGGCCATGAGGGACAGTACCCCGGAGGCAGAAAGTTGGGGAAGCAGGCGAGCGTTCCAGACCGGACTTCGTGATGGGCCTGGCCCCATGGTAGAGCGCCAGGGATGGGACCCCTGCAGGCCGAGGATCCACGGGCGTTGTCCTCGCTGCAATCCATTTGTGGAGTGCCTCCTGGCGGCGATCGGGTGCGGGCACTCACAATGCCCTTCAAGGCCCCGGGGGGGGGGGCCGCCCAGCTGACGTGCGGCGCCCGAATGACTTCGCCGGGCGTTTTCCGGCCAATTCTCACGAGCGTTCTGCCCAAACCAGGATTGGTTTGGGCAGAACGCTCGTGAGAATTGGCCGGCGTAGGGCAGCCCTGCGGACCGCCCTGCTCTCCATGGCCCAGGGCCCTTTCTCGCCCAGGGCATGTTGCTGCCGCTAAGAAATGGCACGGAAAAGACACGGTGCACCCGGACACGCCGGCGCAATGGAGCGTTCCCAAAGCAGAGTTGAAGGACGGGTGGTGGCCTGGTGTGCGCCAACATCTTTCAGGTAGAGCCGGCAACCAAGGATGGGGATGACCTCATTTTGGTCATACATGTTTATCACACTCTGAGCGTTGTCCGAAGCACCAGGAGGCGCCGATGGAGACTGTGTGATTAGGAGATGCGTGGGTATGGGACTAAGGGTTTCCGATATGGAGGCCATGAGGGACAGGACCCCAGAAGCTGAAGGTTGGGGAAGCAGGCGAGCGTTCCAGGTCGGACTTCGTGATGGGCCTGGCCCCATGGTAGAGCGCCAGGGATGGGACCCCCGCAGGCCGAGGATCCACGGGCGTTGTCCTCGCTGCAATCCATTTGTGGAGTGCCTCTTGGCGGCGATCGGGTGCGGGCACTCACAATGCCCTTCAAGGCACGGGGGGGTGGCCGCTCAGCTGACGTGCGGCGCCCGAATGACTTCGCCGGGCGTTTTCCGGCCAATTCTCACGAGCGTTCTGCCCAAACCAGGATTGGTTTGGGCAGAACGCTCGTGAGAATTGGCCGGCGTAGGACAGCCCTGCGGACCGCCCTGCTCTCCATGGCCCAGGGCCCTTTCTCGCCCAGGGCATGTTGCTGCCGCCATGAAATGGCACGGAAAAGACACGGGGCACCCGGGATCCCCGGCGCAGGAAAGCTTTTCCGGATCAGAGTTGAAGGACGGTAGGTGGCCTGGTGTGTGCCTACGTCATTCGGGTAGATGGGGCGGCCAAGAATGGGGATGACCTCATTTTGGTCATACAGGTTTATCTCACTCTGAGCGTTGTCCGATCACCAGGTGGCGCCGATAAGGACTGCGTGGTTGGGAGATGCGTGGGTGCGGGACTAAGGGTTTCCGATATGGAGGCCATGAGGGACAGTACCCCGGAGATAGAAAGTTGGGGAAGCAGGCGAGCGTTCCAGACCGGAATTCGTGATGGGCCTGGCCCCATGGTAGAGCGCCAGGGATGGGACCCCTGCAGGCCGAGGATCCACGGGCGTTGTCCTCGCTGCAATCCATTTGTGGAGTGCCTCCTGTCGGCGATCGGGTGCCGGCACTCACAATGCCCTTCAAGGGCCCGGGGGGGTGGCCGCCCAGATGACGTGCGGCGCCCGAATGACTTCGCCGGGCCTTTTCCGGCCAATTCTCACGCGCGTTCTGACCAAACCAGGATTGGTTTGGGCAGAACGCGTGTGAGAATTGGCCGGCGTATGGCAGCCCTGCGGAACGCCCTGCTCTCCATGGCCCAGGGCCCTTTCTCGCCCAGGGCATGTTGCTGCCGCTAAGAAATGGCACGGAAAAGACACGGTGCACCCGGACACGCCGGCGCAGTGGAGCGTTCCCAAAGCAGAGTTGAAGGACGGGTGGTGGCCTGGTGTGCGCCACCATCTTTCAGGTAGAGCCGGCAACCAAGGATGGGGATGACCTCATTTTGGTCATACATGTTTATCTCACTCTGAGCGTTGTCCGAAGCACCAGGAGGCGCCGATGGAGACTGTGTGATTAGGAGATGCGTGGGTGTGGGACTAAGGGTTTCCGATATGGAGGCCATGAGGGACAGGACCCCAGAAGCTGAAGGTTGGGGAAGCAGGCGAGCGTTCCAGGTCGGACTTCGTGATGGGCCTGGCCCCATGGTAGAGCGCCAGGGATGGGACCCCCGCAGGCCGAGGATCCACGGGCGTTGTCCTCGCTGCAATCCATTTGTGGAGTGCCTCTTGGCGGCGATCGGGTGCGGGCACTCACAATGCCCTTCAAGGCCCCGGGGGGGTGGCCGCCCAGCTGACGTGCGGCGCCCGAATGACTTCGCCGGGCGTTTTCCGGCCAATTCTCACGAGCGTTCTGCCCAAACCAGGATTGGTTTGGGCAGAACGCTCGTGAGAATTGGCCGGCGTAGGACAGCCCTGCGGACCGCCCTGCTCTCCATGGCCCAGGGCCCTTTCTCGCCCAGGGCATGTTGCTGCCGCCAAGAAATGGCACGGAAAAGACACGGGGCACCCGGGATCCCCGGCGCAGGAAAGCTTTTCCGGATCAGAGTTGAAGGACGGTAGGTGGCCTGGTGTGTGCCTACGTCATTCGGGTAGATGGGATGGCCAATAATGGGGATGACCTCATTTTGGTCATACAGGTTTATCTCACTCTGAGCGTTGTCCGATCACCAGGTGGCGCCGATAAGGACTGCGTGGTTGGGAGATGCGTGGGTGCGGGACTAAGGGTTTCCGATATGGAGGCCATGAGGGACAGTACCCCGGAGATAGAAAGTTGGGGAAGCAGGCGAGCGTTCCAGACCGGACTTCGTGATGGGCCTGGCCCCATGGTAGAGCGCCAGGGATGGGACCCCTGCAGGCCGAGGATCCACGGGCGTTGTCCTCGCTGCAATCCATTTGTGGAGTGCCTCCTGTCGGCGATCGGGTGCCGGCACTCACAATGCCCTTCAAGGGCCCGGGGGGGTGGCCGCCCAGCTGACGTGCGGCGCCCGAATGACTTCGCCGGGCCTTTTCCGGGCAATTCTCACGCGCGTTCTGCCCAAACCAGGATTGGTTTGGGCAGAACGCGCGTGAGAATTGGCCGGCGTATGGCAGCCCTGCGGAACGCCCTGCTCTCCATGGCCCAGGGCCCTTTCTCGCCCAGGGCATGTTGCTGCCGCTAAGAAATGGCACGGAAAAGACACGGTGCACCCGGACACGCCGGCGCAGTGGAGCGTTCCCAAAGCAGAGTTGAAGGACGGGTGGTGGCCTGGTGTGCGCCACCATCTTTCAGGTAGAGCCGGCAACCAAGGATGGGGATGACCTCATTTTGGTCATACATGTTTATCTCACTCTGAGCGTTGTCCGAAGCACCAGGAGGCGCCGATGGAGACTGTGTGATTAGGAGATGCGTGGGTGTGGGACTAAGGGTTTCCGATATGGAGGCCATGAGGGACAGGACCCCAGAAGCTGAAGGTTGGGGAAGCAGGCGAGCGTTCCAGGTCGGACTTCGTGATGGGCCTGGCCCCATGGTAGAGCGCCAGGGATGGGACCCCCGCAGGCCGAGGATCCACGGGCGTTGTCCTCGCTGCAATCCATTTGTGGAGTGCCTCTTGGCGGCGATCGGGTGCGGGCACTCACAATGCCCTTCAAGGCCCCGGGGGGGTGGCCGCCCAGCTGACGTGCGGCGCCCGAATGACTTCGCCGGGCGTTTTCCGGCCAATTCTCACGAGCGTTCTGCCCAAACCAGGATTGGTTTGGGCAGAACGCTCGTGAGAATTGGCCGGCGTAGGACAGCCCTGCGGACCGCCCTGCTCTCCATGGCCCAGGGCCCTTTCTCGCCCAGGGCATGTTGCTGCCGCTAAGAAATGGCACGGAAAAGACACGGTGCACCCGGACACGCCGGCTAGTGGAGCGTTCCCAAAGCAGAGTTCTAGGACGGGTGGTGGCCTGGTGTGCGCCACCATCTTTCAGGTAGAGCCGGCAACCAAGGATGGGGATGACCTCATTTTGGTCATACATGTTTATCTCACTCTGAGCGTTGTCCGAAGCACCAGGAGGCGCCGATGGAGACTGCGTGGTTAGGAGATGCGTGGGTGTGGGACTAAGGGTTTCCGATATGGAGGCCATGAGGGACAGGACCCCAGAAGCTGAAGGTTGGGGAAGCAGGCGAGCGTTCCAGGTCGGACTTCGTGATGGGACTGGCCCCATGGTAGAGCGCCAGGGATGGGACCCCCGCAGGTCGAGGATCCACGGGCGTTGTCCTTGCTGCATTCCATCTTGTGGAGTGCCTGTTGGCGGCGATCGGGAGCGGACACTCACAATGCCCTCAAGGCCCCGGTGGGGGGCGGCCCAGCACACGAGCGGCGCCCGAATGACTTCGCCGGGCGTTTTCCGGCCAATTCTCACGAGCGTTCTGCCCAAACCAGGATTGGTTTGGGCAGAACGCTCGTGAGATTGGCCGTGGTAGGGCAGCCCTGCGGACCGCCCTGCTCTCCATGGCCCAGGGCCCTTTCTCGCCCAGGGCATGTTGCTGCCGCAAGAAATGGCACGGAAAAGACACGGGGCACCCGGGAACCCCGGCGCAGGAAAGCTTTTCCGGATCAGAGTTGAAGGACGGTAGGTGGCCTGGTGTTTGCCTACGTCTTTCGGGTAGATGGGGCGTCCAGAATGGGGATGACCTCATTTTGGTCATACAGGTTTATCCCACTCTGAGCGATGTCCGAAGCCCCAGGTGGCGCCGATAGAGACTGCGTGGTTGGGAGATGCGTGGGTGCGGGACTAAGGGTTTCCGATATGGAGGCCATGAGGGACAGTACCCCGGAGATAGAAAGTTGGGGAAGCAGGCGAGCGTTCCAGACCGGACTTCGTGATGGGCCTGGCCCCATGGTAGAGCGCCAGGGATGGGACCCCTGCAGGCCGAGGATCCACGGGCGTTGTCCTCGCTGCAATCCATTTGTGGAGTGCCTCCTGTCGGCGATCGGGTGCCGGCACTCACAATGCCCTTCAAGGGCCCGGGGGGGTGGCCGCCCAGCTGACGTGCGGCGCCCGAATGACTTCGCCGGGCCTTTTCCGGCCAATTCTCACGCGCGTTCTGACCAAACCAGGATTGGTTTGGGCAGAACGCGCGTGAGAATTGGCCGGCGTATGGCAGCCCTGCGGAACGCCCTGCTCTCCATGGCCCAGGGCCCTTTCTCGCCCAGGGCATGTTGCTGCCGCTTAGAAATGGCACGGAAAAGACACGGTGCACCCGGACACGCCGGCGCAGTGGAGCGTTCCCAAAGCAGAGTTGAAGGACGGGTGGTGGCCTGGTGTGCGCCACCATCTTTCAGGTAGAGCCGGCAACCAAGGATGGGGATGACCTCATTTTGGTCATACATGTTTATCTCACTCTGAGCGTTGTCCGAAGCACCAGGAGGCGCCGATGGAGACTGTGTGATTAGGAGATGCGTGGGTGTGGGACTAAGGGTTTCCGATATGGAGGCCATGAGGGACAGGACCCCAGAAGCTGAAGGTTGGGGAAGCAGGCGAGCGTTCCAGGTCGGACTTCGTGATGGGCCTGGCCCCATGGTAGAGCGCCAGGGATGGGACCCCCGCAGGCTGAGGATCCACGGGCGTTGTCCTCGCTGCAATCCATTTGTGGAGTGCCTCTTGGCGGCGATCGGGTGCGGGCACTCACAATGCCCTTCAAGGCCCCGGGGGGGTGGCCGCCCAGCTGACGTGCGGCGCCCGAATGACTTCGCCGGGCGTTTTCCGGCCAATTCTCACGAGCGTTCTGCCCAAACCAGGATTGGTTTGGGCAGAACGCTCGTGAGAATTGGCCGGCGTAGGACAGCCCTGCGGACCGCCCTGCTCTCCATGGCCCAGGGCCCTTTCTCGCCCAGGGCATGTTGCTGCCGCTAAGAAATGGCACGGAAAAGACACGGTGCACCCGGACACGCCGGCTAGTGGATCGTTCCCAAAGCAGAGTTCTAGGACGGGTGGTGGCCTGGTGTGCACCACCATCTTTCAGGTAGAGCCGGCAACCAAGGATGGGGATGACCTCATTTTGGTCATACATGTTTATCTCACTCTGAGCGTTGTCCGAAGCACCAGGAGGCGCCGATGGAGACTGCGTGGTTAGGAGATGCGTGGGTGTGGGACTAAGGGTTTCCGATATGGAGGCCATGAGGGACAGGACCCCAGAAGCTGAAGGTTGTGGAAGCAGGCGAGCGTTCCAGGTCGGACTTCGTGATGGGACTGGCCCCATGGTAGAGCGCCAGGGATTGGACCCCCGCAGGTCGAGGATCCACGGGCGTTGTCCTTGCTGCATTCCATCTTGTGGAGTGCCTGTTGGCGGCGATCGGGTGCGGACACTCACAATGCCCTCAAGGCCCCGGTGGGGGGCGGCCCAGCACACGTGCGGCGCCCGAATGACTTCGCCGGGCGTTTTCCGGCCAATTCTCACGAGCGTTCTGCCCAAACCAGGATTGGTTTGGGCAGAACGCTCGTGAGATTGGCCGTGGTAGGGAAGCCCTGGGGACCGCCCTGCTCTCCATGGCCCAGGGCCCTTTCTCGCCCAGGGCATGTTGCTGCCGCAAGAAATGGCATGGAAAAGACACGGGGCACCCGGGAACCCCGGCGCAGGAAAGCTTTTCCGGATCAGAGTTGAAGGACGGTAGGTGGCCTGGTGTTTGCCTACGTCTTTCGGGTAGATGGGGCGTCCAGAATGGGGATGACCTCATTTTGGTCATATAGGTTTATCCCACTCTGAGCGATGTCCGAAGCCCCAGGTGGCGCCGATAGAGACTGCGTGGTTGGGAGATGCGTGGGTGCGGGACTAAGGGTTTCCGATATGGAGGCCATGAGGGACAGTACCCCGGAGGCAGAAAGTTGGGGAAGCAGGCGAGCGTTCCAGACCGGACTTCGTGATGGGCCTGGCCCCATGGTAGAGCGCCAGGGATGGGACCCCCGCAGGCCGAGGATCCACGGGCGTTGTCCTCGCTGCAATCCATTTGTGGAGTGCCTCTTGGCGGCGATCGGGTGCGGGCACTCACAATGCCCTTCAAGGCACGGGGGGGTGGCCGCCCAGCTGACGTGCAGCGCCCGAATGACTTCGCCGGGCGTTTTCCGGCCAATTCTCACGAGCGTTCTGCCCAAACCAGGATTGGTTTGGGCAGAACGCTCGTGAGAATTGGCCGGCGTAGGGCAGCCCTGCGGACCGCCCTGCTCTCCATGGCCCAGGGCCCTTTCTCGCCCAGGGCATGTTGCTGCCGCTAAGAAATGGCACGGAAAAGACACGGTGCACCCGGACACGCCGGCGCAATGGAGCGTTCCCAAAGCAGAGTTGAAGGACGGGTGGTGGCCTGGTGTGCGCCACCATCTTTCAGGTAGAGCCGGCAACCAAGGATGGGGATGACCTCATTTTGGTCATACATGTTTATCACACTCTGAGCGTTGTCCGAAGCACCAGGAGGCGCCGATGGAGACTGTGTGATTAGGAGATGCGTGGGTGTGGGACTAAGGGTTTCCGATATGGAGGCCATGAGGCTCAGGACCCCAGAAGCTGAAGGTTGGGGAAGCAGGCGAGCGTTCCAGGTCGGACTTCGTGATGGGCCTGGCCCCATGGTAGAGCGCCAGGGATGGGACCCCCGCAGGCCGAGGATCCACGGGCGTTGTCCTCGCTGCAATCCATTTGTGGAGTGCCTCTTGGCGGCGATCGGGTGCGGGCACTCACAATGCCCTTCAAGGCACGGGGGGGTGGCCGCCCAGCTGACGTGCGGCGCCCGAATGACTTCGCCGGGCGTTTTCCGGCCAATTCTCACGAGCGTTCTGCCCAAACCAGGATTGGTTTGGGCAGAACGCTCGTGAGAATTGGCCGGCGTAGGACAGCCCTGCGGACCGCCCTGCTCTCCATGGCCCAGGGCCCTTTCTCGCACAGGGCATGTTGCTGCCGCCAAGAAATGGCACGGAAAAGACACGGGGCACCCGGGATCCCCGGCGCAGGAAAGCTTTTCCGGATCAGAGTTGAAGGACGGTAGGTGGCCTGGTGTGTGCGTACGTCATTCGGGTAGATGGGGCGGCCAAGAATGGGGATGACCTCATTTTGGTCATACAGGTTTATCTCACTCTGAGCGTTGTCCGATCACCAGGTGGCGCCGATAAGGACTGCGTGGTTGGGAGATGCGTGGGTGCGGGACTAAGGGTTTCCGATATGGAGGCCATGAGGGACAGTACCCCGGAGATAGAAAGTTGGGGAAGCAGGCAAGCGTTCCAGACCGGACTTCGTGATGGGACTGGCCCCATGGTAGAGCGCCAGGGATGGGACCCCTGCAGGCCGAGGATCCACGGGCGTTGTCCTCGCTGCAATCCATTTGTGGAGTGCCTCCTGTCGGCGATCGGGTGCCGGCACTCACAATGCCCTTCAAGGGCCCGGGGGGGTGGACGCCCAGCTGACGTGCGGCGCCCGAATGACTTCGCCGGGCCTTTTCCGGCCAATTCTCACGCGCGTTCTGCCCAAACCAGGATTGGTTTGGGCAGAACGCTCGTGAGAATTGGCCGGCGTAGGACAGCCCTGCGGACCGCCCTGCTCTCCATGGCCCAGGGCCCTTTCTCGCCCAGGGCATGTTGCTGCCGCTAAGAAATGGCACGGAAAAGACACGGTGCACCCGGACACGCCGGCTAGTGGAGCGTTCCCAAAGCAGAGTTCTAGGACGGGTGGTGGCCTGGTGTGCGCCACCATCTTTCAGGTAGAGCCGGCAACCAAGGATGGGGATGACCTCATTTTGGTCATACATGTTTATCTCACTCTGAGAGTTGTCCGAAGCACCAGGAGGCGCCGATGGAGACTGCGTGGTTAGGAGATGCGTGGGTGTGGGACTAAGGGTTTCCGATATGGAGGCCATGAGGGACAGGACCCCAGAAGCTGAAGGTTGGGGAAGCAGGCGAGCGTTCCAGGTCGGACTTCGTGATGGGACTGGCCCCATGGTAGAGCGCCAGGGATGGGACCCCCGCAGGTCGAGGATCCACGGGCGTTGTCCTTGCTGCATTCCATCTTGTGGAGTGCCTGTTGGCGGCGATCGGGTGCGGACACTCACAATGCCCTCAAGGCCCCGGTGGGGGGCGGCCCAGCACACGTGCGGCGCCCGAATGACTTCGCCGGGCGTTTTCCGTCCAATTCTCACGAGCGTTCTGCCCAAACCAGGATTGGTTTGGGCAGAACGCTCGTGAGATTGGCCGTGGTAGGGCAGCCCTGCGGACCGCCCTGCTCTCCATGGCCCAGGGCCCTTTCTCGCACAGGGCATGTTGCTGCCGCCAAGAAATGGCACGGAAAAGACACGGGGCACCCGGGATCCCCGGCGCAGGAAAGCTTTTCCGGATCAGAGTTGAAGGACGGTAGGTGGCCTGGTGTGTGCGTACGTCATTCGGGTAGATGGGGCGGCCAAGAATGGGGATGACCTCATTTTGGTCATACAGGTTTATCTCACTCTGAGCGTTGTCCGATCACCAGGTGGCGCCGATAAGGACTGCGTGGTTGGGAGATGCGTGGGTGCGGGACTAAGGGTTTCCGATATGGAGGCCATGAGGGACAGTACCCCGGAGATAGAAAGTTGGGGAAGCAGGCAAGCGTTCCAGACCGGACTTCGTGATGGGACTGGCCCCATGGTAGAGCGCCAGGGATGGGACCCCTGCAGGCCGAGGATCCACGGGCGTTGTCCTCGCTGCAATCCATTTGTGGAGTGCCTCCTGTCGGCGATCGGGTGCCGGCACTCACAATGCCCTTCAAGGGCCCGGGGGGGTGGCCGCCCAGCTGACGTGCGGCGCCCGAATGACTTCGCCGGGCCTTTTCCGGCCAATTCTCACGCGCGTTCTGCCCAAACCAGGATTGGTTTGGGCAGAACGCTCGTGAGAATTGGCCGGCGTAGGACAGCCCTGCGGACCGCCCTGCTCTCCATGGCCCAGGGCCCTTTCTCGCCCAGGGCATGTTGCTGCCGCTAAGAAATGGCACGGAAAAGACACGGTGCACCCGGACACGCCGGCTAGTGGAGCGTTCCCAAAGCAGAGTTCTAGGACGGGTGGTGGCCTGGTGTGCGCCACCATCTTTCAGGTAGAGCCGGCAACCAAGGATGGGGATGACCTCATTTTGGTCATACATGTTTATCTCACTCTGAGAGTTGTCCGAAGCACCAGGAGGCGCCGATGGAGACTGCGTGGTTAGGAGATGCGTGGGTGTGGGACTAAGGGTTTCCGATATGGAGGCCATGAGGGACAGGACCCCAGAAGCTGAAGGTTGGGGAAGCAGGCGAGCGTTCCAGGTCGGACTTCGTGATGGGACTGGCCCCATGGTAGAGCGCCAGGGATGGGACCCCCGCAGGTCGAGGATCCACGGGCGTTGTCCTTGCTGCATTCCATCTTGTGGAGTGCCTGTTGGCGGCGATCGGGTGCGGACACTCACAATGCCCTCAAGGCCACGGTGGGGGGCGGCCCAGCACACGTGCGGCGCCCGAATGACTTCGCCGGGCGTTTTCCGGCCAATTCTCACGAGCGTTCTGCCCAAACCAGGATTGGTTTGGGCAAAACGCTCGTGAGATTGGCCGTGGTAGGGCAGCCCTGCGGACCGCCCTGCTCTCCATGGCCCAGGGCCCTTTCTCGCCCAGGGCATGTTGCTACCGCAAGAAATGGCACGGAAAAGACACGGGGCACCCGGGAACCCCGGCGCAGGAAAGCTTTTCCGGATCAGAGTTGAAGGACGGTAGGTGGCCTGGTGTTTGCCTACGTCTTTCGGGTAGATGGGGCGTCCAGAATGGGGATGACCTCATTTTGGTCATACAGGTTTATCCCACTCTGAGCGATGTCCGAAGCCCCAGGTGGCGCCGATAGAGACTGCGTGGTTGGGAGATGCGTGGGTGCGGGACTAAGGGTTTCCGATATGGAGGCCATGAGGGACAGTACCCCGGAGGCAGAAAGTTGGGGAAGCAGGCGAGCGTTCCAGACCGGACTTCGTGATGGGCCTGGCCCCATGGTAGAGCGCCAGGGATGGGACCCCTGCAGGCCGAGGATCCACGGGCGTTGTCCTCGCTGCAATCCATTTGTGGAGTGCCTCCTGGCGGCGATCGGGTGCGGGCACTCACAATGCCCTTCAAGGCCCCGGGGGGGGGCCGCCCAGCTGACGTGCGGCGCCCGAATGACTTCGCCGGGCGTTTTCCGGCCAATTCTCACGAGCGTTCTGCCCAAACCAGGATTGGTTTGGGCAGAACGCTCGTGAGAATTGGCCGGCGTAGGGCAGCCCTGCGGACCGCCCTGCTCTCCATGGCCCAGGGCCCTTTCTCGCCCAGGGCATGTTGCTGCCGCTAAGAAATGGCACGGAAAAGACACGGTGCACCCGGACACGCCGGCGCAATGGAGCGTTCCCAAAGCAGAGTTGAAGGACGGGTGGTGGCCTGGTGTGCGCCACCATCTTTCAGGTAGAGCCGGCAACCAAGGATGGGGATGACCTCATTTTGGTCATACATGTTTATCACACTCTGAGCGTTGTCCGAAGCACCAGGAGGCGCCGATGGAGACTGTGTGATTAGGAGATGCGTGGGTGTGGGACTAAGGGTTTCCGATATGGAGGCCATGAGGCTCAGGACCCCAGAAGCTGAAGGGGGGAAGCAGGCGAGCGTTCCAGGTCGGACTTCGTGATGGGCCTGGCCCCATGGTAGAGCGCCAGGGATGGGACCCCCGCAGGCCGAGGATCCACGGGCGTTGTCCTCGCTGCAATCCATTTGTGGAGTGCCTCTTGGCGGCGATCGGGTGCGGGCACTCACAATGCCCTTCAAGGCACGGGGGGGTGGCCGCCCAGCTGACGTGCGGCGCCCGAATGACTTCGCCGGGCGTTTTCCGGCCAATTCTCACGAGCGTTCTGCCCAAACCAGGATTGGTTTGGGCAGAACGCTCGTGAGAATTGGCCGGCGTAGGACAGCCCTGCGGACCGCCCTGCTCTCCATGGCCCAGGGCCCTTTCTCGCCCAGGGCATGTTGCTGCCGCCAAGAAATGGCACGGAAAAGACACGGGGCACCCGGGATCCCCGGCGCAGGAAAGCTTTTCCGGATCAGAGTTGAAGGACGGTAGGTGGCCTGGTGTGTGCGTACGTCATTCGGGTAGATGGGGCGGCCAAGAATGGGGATGACCTCATTTTGGTCATACAGGTTTATCTCACTCTGAGCGTTGTCCGATCACCAGGTGGCGCCGATAAGGACTGCGTGGTTGGGAGATGCGTGGGTGCGGGACTAAGGGTTTCCGATATGGAGGCCATGAGGGACAGTACCCCGGAGATAGAAAGTTGGGGAAGCAGGCGAGCGTTCCAGACCGGACTTCGTGATGGGACTGGCCCCATGGTAGAGCGCCAGGGATGGGACCCCTGCAGGCCGAGGATCCACGGGCGTTGTCCTCGCTGCAATCCATTTGTGGAGTGCCTCCTGTCGGCGATCGGGTGCCGGCACTCACAATGCCCTTCAAGGGCCCGGGGGGGTGGCCGCCCAGCTGACGTGCGGCGCCCGAATGACTTCGCCGGGCCTTTTCCGGCCAATTCTCACGCGCGTTCTGCCCAAACCAGGATTGGTTTGGGCAGAACGCTCGTGAGAATTGGCCGGCGTAGGGCAGCCCTGCGGACCGCCCTGCTCTCCATGGCCCAGGGCCCTTTCTCGCCCAGGGCATGTTGCTGCCGCTAAGAAATGGCACGGAAAAGACACGGTGCACCCGGACACGCCGGCGCAATGGAGCGTTCCCAAAGCAGAGTTGAAGGACGGGTGGTGGCCTGGTGTGCGCCACCATCTTTCAGGTAGAGCCGGCAACCAAGGATGGGGATGACCTCATTTTGGTCATACATGTTTATCACACTCTGAGCGTTGTCCGAAGCACCAGGAGGCGCCGATGGAGACTGTGTGATTAGGAGATGCGTGGGTGTGGGACTAAGGGTTTCCGATATGGAGGCCATGAGGCTCAGGACCCCAGAAGCTGAAGGTTGGGGAAGCAGGCGAGCGTTCCAGGTCGGACTTCGTGATGGGCCTGGCCCCATGGTAGAGCGCCAGGGATGGGACCCCCGCAGGCCGAGGATCCACGGGCGTTGTCCTCGCTGCAATCCATTTGTGGAGTGCCTCTTGGCGGCGATCGGGTGCGGGCACTCACAATGCCCTTCAAGGCACGGGGGGGTGGCCGCCCAGCTGACGTGCGGCGCCCGAATGACTTCGCCGGGCGTTTTCCGGCCAATTCTCACGAGCGTTCTGCCCAACCCAGGATTGGTTTGGGCAGAACGCTCGTGAGAATTGGCCGGCGTAGGACAGCCCTGCGGACCGCCCTGCTCTCCATGGCCCAGGGCCCTTTCTCGCCCAGGGCATGTTGCTGCCGCCAAGAAATGGCACGGAAAAGACACGGGGCACCCGGGATCCCCGGCGCAGGAAAGCTTTTCCGGATCAGAGTTGAAGGACGGTAGGTGGCCTGGTGTGTGCGTACGTCATTCGGGTAGATGGGGCGGCCAAGAATGGGGATGACCTCATTTTGGTCATACAGGTTTATCTCACTCTGAGCGTTGTCCGATCACCAGGTGGCGCCGATAAGGACTGCGTGGTTGGGAGATGCGTGGGTGCGGGACTAAGGGTTTCCGATATGGAGGCCATGAGGGACAGGACCCCAGAAGCTGAAGGTTGGGGAAGCAGGCGAGCGTTCCAGACCGGACTTCGTGATGGGACTGGCCCCATGGTAGAGCGCCAGGGATGGGACCCCCGCAGGTCGAGGATCCACGGGCGTTGTCCTTGCTGCATTCCATCTTGTGGAGTGCCTGTTGGCGGCGATCGGGTGCGGACACACACAATGCCCTCAAGGCCCCGGTGGGGGGCGGCCCAGCACACGTGCGGCGCCCGAATAACTTCGCCGGGCGTTTTCCGGCCAATTCTCACGAGCGTTCTGCCCAAACCAGGATTGGTTTGGGCAGAACGCTCGTGAGATTGGCCGTGGTAGGGCAGCCCTGCGGACCGCCCTGCTCTCCATGGCCCAGGGCCCTTTCTCGCCCAGGGCATGTTGCTGCCGCAAGAAATGGCACGGAAAAGACACGGGGCACCCGGGAACCCCGGCGCAGGAAAGCTTTTCCGGATCAGAGTTGAAGGACGGTAGGTGGCCTGGTGTTTGCCTACGTCTTTCGGGTAGATGGGGCGTCCAGAATGGGGATGACCTCATTTTGGTCATACAGGTTTATCCCACTCTGAGCGATGTCCGAAGCCCCAGGTGGCGCCGATAGAGACTGCGTGGTTGGGAGATGCGTGGGTGCGGGACTAAGGGTTTCCGATATGGAGGCCATGAGGGACAGTACCCCGGAGGCAGAAAGTTGGGGAAGCAGGCGAGCGTTCCAGACCGGACTTCGTGATGGGCCTGGCCCCATGGTAGAGCGCCAGGGATGGGACCCCTGCAGGCCGAGGATCCACGGGCGTTGTCCTCGCTGCAATCCATTTGTGGAGTGCCTCCTGGCGACGATCGGGTGCGGGCACTCACAATGCCCTTCAAGGCCCCGGGGGGGGGGCCGCCCAGCTGACGTGCGGCGCCCGAATGACTTCGCCGGGCGTTTTCCGGCCAATTCTCACGAGCGTTCTGCCCAAACCAGGATTGGTTTGGGCAGAACGCTCGTGAGAATTGGCCGGCGTAGGGCAGCCCTGCGGACCGCCCTGCTCTCCATGGCCCAGGGCCCTTTCTCGCCCAGGGCATGTTGCTGCCGCTAAGAAATGGCACGGAAAAGACACGGTGCACCCGGACACGCCGGCGCAATGGAGCGTTCCCAAAGCAGAGTTGAAGGACGGGTGGTGGCCTGGTGTGCGCCACCATCTTTCAGGTAGAGCCGGCAACCAATGATGGGGATGACCTCATTTTGGTCATACATGTTTATCACACTCTGAGCGTTGTCCGAAGCACCAGGAGGCGCCGATGGAGACTGTGTGATTAGGAGATGCGTGGGTGTGGGACTAAGGGTTTCCGATATGGAGGCCATGAGGCTCAGGACCCCAGAAGCTGAAGGTTGGGGAAGCAGGCGAGCGTTCCAGGTCGGACTTCGTGATGGGCCTGGCCCCATGGTAGAGCGCCAGGGATGGGACCCCCGCAGGCCGAGGATCCACGGGCGTTGTCCTCGCTGCAATCCATTTGTGGAGTGCCTCTTGGCGGCGATCGGGTGCGGGCACTCACAATGCCCTTCAAGGCACGGGGGGGTGGCCGCCCAGCTGACGTGCGGCGCCCGAATGACTTCGCCGGGCGTTTTCCGGCCAATTCTCACGAGCGTTCTGCCCAAACCAGGATTGATTTCGCCGGGCGTTTTCCGGCCAATTCTCACGCGCGTTCTGCCCAAACCAGGATTGGTTTGGGCAGAACGCGCGTGAGAATTGGCCGGCGTAGGGCAGCCCTGCGGACCGCCCTGCTCTCCATGGCCCAGGGCCCTTTCTCGCCCAGGGCATGTTGCTGCCGCCAAGAAATGGCACGGAAAAGACACGGGACACCCGGGATCCCCGGCGCAGGAAAGCTTTTCCGGATCAGAGTTGAAGGACGGTAGGTGGCCTGGTGTGTGCCTCCGTCTTTCAGGTAGATGGGGCGGCCAAGAATGGGGATGACCTCATTTTGGTCATACAGGTTTATCTCACTCTGAGCGTTGTCCGAAGCACCAGGTGGCGCCGATAAGGACTGCGTGGTTGGGAGATGCGTGGGTGCGGGACTAAGGGTTTCCGATATGGAGGCCATGAGGGACAGTACCACGGAGGGAGATAGTTGGGGAAGCAGGCGAGCGTTCCAGACCGGACTTCGTGATGGGCCTGGCCCCATGGTAGAGCGCCAGGGATGGGACCCCTGCAGGCCGAGGATCCACGGGCGTTGTCCTCGCTGCAATCCATTTGTGGAGTGCCTCCTGGCGGCGATCGGGTGCGGGCACTCACAATGCCCTTCAAGGTCCCGGGGGGGTGGCCGCCCAGCTGACGTGCGGCGCCCGAATGACTTCGCCGGGCGTTTTCCGGCCAATTCTCACGAGCGTTCTTCCCAAACCAGGATTGGTTTGGGCAGAACGCTCGTGAGAATTGGCCGGCGTAGGGCAGCCCTGCGGACCGCCCTGCTCTCCATGGCCCAGGGCCCTTTCTCGCCCAGGGCATGTTGCTGCCGCTAAGAAATGGCACGGAAAAGACACGGTGCACCCGGACACGCCGCCGCAGTGGAGCGTTCCCAAAGCAGATTTCTAGGACGGGTGGTGGCCTGGTGTGCGCCACCATCTTTCAGTTAGAGCCGGCAACCAAGGATGGGTATGACCTCATTTTGGTCATACATGTTTATCTCACTCTGAGCGTTGTCCGAAGCACCAGGAGGCGCCGATGGAGACTGCGTGGTTAGGAGATGCGTGGGTGTGGGACTAAGGGTTTCCGATATGGAGGCCATGAGGGACAGGACCCCAGAAGCTGAAGGTTGGGGAAGCAGGCGAGCGTTCCAGGTCGGACTTCGTGATGGGCCTGGCCCCATGGTAGAGCGCCAGGGATGGGACCCCCGCAGGTCGAGGATCCACGGGCGTTGTCCTTGCTGCATTCCATCTTGTGGAGTGCCTGTTGGCGGCGATCGGGTGCGGACACTCACAATGCCCTCAAGGCCCCGGTGGGGGGCGGCCCAGCACACGTGCGGCGCCCGAATGAATTCGCCGGGCGTTTTCCGGCCAATTCTCACGAGCGTTCTGCCAAAACCAGGATTGGTTTGGGCAGAACGCTCATGAGAATTGGCCGGCGTAGGGCAGCCCTGCGGACCGCCCTGCTCTCCATGGCCCACGGCCCTTTCTCGCCCAGGGCATATTGCTGCCGCCAAGAAATGGCACGGAAAAGACACGGGGCACCCGGGATCCCCGGCGAAGGAAAGCTTTTCCGGATCAGAGTTGAAGGACGGTAGGTGGCCTGGTGTGTGCCTACGTCATTCGGGTAGATGGGGCGGCCAAGAATGGGGATGACCTCATTTTGGTCATACAGGTTTATCTCACTCTGAGCGTTGTCCGAAGCACCAGGTGGCGCCGATAGAGACTGCGTGGTTGGGAGATGCGTGGGTGCGGGACTAAGGGTTTCCGATATGGAGGCCATGAGGGACAGTACCCCTGAGGCAGAAAGTTGGGGAAGCAGGCGAGCGTTCCAGACCGGACTTCGTGATGGGCCTGGCCCCATGGTAGAGCGCCAGGGATGGGACCCCCGCAGGCCGAGGATCCACGGGCGTTGTCCTCGCTGCAATCCATTTGTGGAGTGCCTCTTGGCGGGGATCGGGTGCGGGCACTCACAATGCCCTTCAAGGCCCCGGGGGGGTGGCCGCCCAGCTGACGTGCGGCGCCCGAATGACTTCGCCGGGCGTTTTCCGGCCAATTCTCACGAGCGTTCTGCCCAAACCAGGATTGGTTTGGGCAGAACGCTCGTGAGAATTGGCCGGCGTAGGGCAGCCCTGCGGACCGCCCTGCTCTCCATGGCCCAGGGCCCTTTCTCGCCCAGGGCATGTTGCTGCCGCCAAGAAATGGCACGGAAAAGACACGGGTCACCCGGGATCCCCGGCGAAGGAAAGCTTTTCCGGATCAGAGTTGAAGGACGGTAGGTGGCCTGGTGTGTGCCTCCGTCTTTCGGGTAGATGGGGCGGCCAAGAATGGGGATGACCTCATTTTGGTCATACAGGTTTATCTCACTCTGAGCGTTGTCCGAAGCACCAGGTGGCGCCGATAGGGACTGCGTGGTTGGGAGATGCGTGGGTGCGGGACTAAGGGTTTCCGATATGGAGGCCATGAGGGACAGTACCACGGAGGGAGAAAGTTGGGGAAGCAGGCGAGCGTTCCAGACCGGACTTCGTGATGGGCCTGGCCCCATGGTAGAGCGCCAGGGATGGGACCCCTGCAGGCCGAGGATCCACGGGCGTTGTCCTCGCTGCAATCCATTTGTGGAGTGCCTCCTGGCGGCGATCGGGTGCGGGCACTCACAATGCGCTTCAAGGTCCCGGGGGGGTGGCCGCCCAGCTGACGTGCGGCGCCCGAATGACTTCGCCGGGCGTTTTCCGGCCAATTCTCACGAGCGTTCTGCCCAAACCAGGATTGGTTTGGGCAGAACGCTCGTGAGAATTGGCCGGCGTAGGGCAGCCCTGCGGACCGCCCTGCTCTCCATGGCCCAGGGCCCTTTCTCGCCCAGGGCATGTTGCTGCCGCTAAGAAATGGCACGGAAAAGACACGGTGCACCCGGACACGCCGGCGCAGTGGAGCGTTCCCAAAGCAGAGTTCTAGGACGGGTGGTGGCCTGGTGTGCGCCACCATCTTTCAGGTAGAGCCGGCAACCAAGGATGGGGATGACCTCATTTTGGTCATACATGTTTATCTCACTCTGAGCGTTGTACGAAGCACCAGGAGGCGCCGATGGAGACTGCGTGGTTAGGAGATGCGTGGGTGTGGGACTAAGGGTTTCCGATATGGAGGCCATGAGGGACAGGACCCCAGAAGCTGAAGGTTGGGGAAGCAGGCGAGCGTTCCAGGTCGGACTTCGTGATGGGCCTGGCCCCATGGTAGAGCGCCAGGGATGGGACCCCCGCAGGTCGAGGATCCACGGGCGTTGTCCTTGCTGCATTCCATCTTGTGGAGTGCCTGTTGGCGGCGATCGGGTGCGGACACTCACAATGCCCTCAAGGCCCCGGTGGGGGGCGGCCCAGCACACGTGCGGCGCCCGAATGACTTCGCCGGGCGTTTTCCGGCCAATTCTCACGAGCGTTCTGCCAAAACCAGGATTGGTTTGGGCAGAACGCTCATGAGAATTGGCCGGCGTAGGGCAGCCCTGCGGACCGCCCTGCTCTCCATGGCCCACGGCCCTTTCTCGCCCAGGGCATATTGCTGCCGCCAAGAAATGGCACGGAAAAGACACGGGGCACCCGGGATCCCCGGCGCAGGAAAGCTTTTCCGGGTCAGAGTTGAAGGACGGTAGGTGGCCTGGTGTGTGCCTACGTCATTCGGGTAGATGGGGCGGCCAAGAATGGGGATGACCTCATTTTGGTCATACAGGTTTATCTCACTCTGAGCGTTGTCCGAAGCACCAGGTGGCGCCGATAGAGACTGCGTGGTTGGGAGATGCGTGGGTGCGGGACTAAGGGTTTCCGATATGGAGGCCATGAGGGACAGTACCCCTGAGGCAGAAAGTTGGGGAAGCAGGCGAGCGTTCCAGACCGGACTTCGTGATGGGCCTGGCCCCATGGTAGAGCGCCAGGGATGGGACCCCCGCAGGCCGAGGATCCACGGGCGTTGTCCTCGCTGCAATCCATTTGTGGAGTGCCTCTTGGCGGCGATCGGGTGCGGGCACTCACAATGCCCTTCAAGGCCCCGGGGGGGTGGCCGCCCAGCTGACGTGCGGCGCCCGAATGACTTCGCCGGGCGTTTTCCGGCCAATTCTCACGAGCGTTCTGCCCAAACCAGGATTGGTTTGGGCAGAACGCTCGTGAGAATTGGCCGGCGTAGGGCAGCCCTGCGGACCGCCCTGCTCTCCATGGCCCAGGGCCCTTTCTCGCCCAGGGCATGTTGCTGCCGCCAAGAAATGGCACGGAAAAGACACGGGTCACCCGGGATCCCCGGCGAAGGAAAGCTTTTCCGGATCAGAGTTGAAGGACGGTAGGTGGCCTGGTGTGTGCCTCCGTCTTTCGGGTAGATGGGGCGGCCAAGAATGGGGATGACCTCATTTTGGTCATACAGGTTTATCTCACTCTGAGCGTTGTCCGAAGCACCAGGTGGCGCCGATAGGGACTGCGTGGTTGGGAGATGCGTGGGTGCGGGACTAAGGGTTTCCGATATGGAGGCCATGAGGGACAGTACCACGGAGGGAGAAAGTTGGGGAAGCAGGCGAGCGTTCCAGACCGGACTTCGTGATGGGCCTGGCCCCATGGTAGAGCGCCAGGGATGGGACCCCTGCAGGCCGAGGATCCACGGGCGTTGTCCTCGCTGCAATCCATTTGTGGAGTGCCTCCTGGCGGCGATCGGGTGCGGGCACTCACAATGCGCTTCAAGGTCCCGGGGGGGTGGCCGCCCAGCTGACGTGCGGCGCCCGAATGACTTCGCCGGGCGTTTTCCGGCCAATTCTCACGAGCGTTCTGCCCAAACCAGGATTGGTTTGGGCAGATCGCTCGTGAGAATTGGCCGGCGTAGGGCAGCCCTGCGGACCGCCCTGCTCTCCATGGCCCAGGGCCCTTTCTCGCCCAGGGCATGTTGCTGCCGCTAAGAAATGGCACGGAAAAGACACGGTGCACCCGGACACGCCGGCGCAGTGGAGCGTTCCCAAAGCAGAGTTCTAGGACGGGTGGTGGCCTGGTGTGCGCCACCATCTTTCAGGTAGAGCCGGCAACCAAGGATGGGGATGACCTCATTTTGGTCATACATGTTTATCTCACTCTGAGCGTTGTCCGAAGCACCAGGAGGCGCCGATGGAGACTGCGTGGTTAGGAGATGCGTGGGTGTGGGACTAAGTTTTCCGATATGCAGGCCATGAGTGACAGGACCCCAGAAGCTGAAGGTTGGGGAAGCAGGCGAGCGTTCCAGACCGGACTTCGTGATGGGCCTGGCCCCATGGTAGAGCGCCAGGGATGGGACCCCCGCAGGCCGAGGATCCACGGGCGTTGTCCTTGCTGCATTCCATCTTGTGGAGTGCCTGTTGGCAGCGATCCGGTGCGGACACTCACAATGCCCTCAAGGCCCAGGTGGGGGGCGGCCCAGCACACGTGCGGCGCCCGAATGACTTCGTCGGGCGTTTTCCGGCCAATTCTCACGAGCGTTCTGCCCAAACCAGGATTGGTTTGGGCAGAACGCTCGTGAGAATTGGCCGGCGTAGGGCAGCCCTGCGGACCGCCCTGCTCTCCATGGCCCAGGGCCCTTTCTCGCCCAGGGCATGTTGCTGCCGCCAAGAAATGGCAAGGAAAAGACACGGGGCACCCGGGATCCCCGGCGCAGGAAAGCTTTTCCGGATCAGAGTTGAAGGACGGTAGGTGGCCTGGTGTGTGCCTACGTCTTTCGGGTAGATGGGGCGGCCAGAATGGGGATGACCTCATTTTGGTCATACAGGTTTATCTCACTCTGAGCGTTGTCCGAAGCACCAGGAGGCGCCGATAGAGACTGCGTGGTTGGGAGATGCGTGGGTGCGGGACTAAGGGTTTCCGATATGGAGGCCATGAGGGACAGTACCCCGGAGGCAGAAAGTTGGGGAAGCGGGCGAGCGTTCCAGACCGGACTTCGTGATGGGCCTGGCCCCATGATAGAGCGCCAGGGATGGGACCCCCGCAGGCCGAGGATCCACGGGAGTTGTCCTCGCTGCAATCCATTTGTGGAGTGCCTCTTGGCGGCGATCGGGTGCGGGCACTCACAATGCCCTTCAAGGCCCCGGGGGGGTGGCCGCCCAGCAGACGTGCGGCGCCCGAATGACTTCGCCGGGCGTTTTCCGGCCAATTCTCACGAGCGTTCTGCCCAAACCAGGATTGGTTTGGGCAGAACGCTCGTGAGAATTGGCCGGCGTAGGGCAGCCCTGCGGACCGCCCTGCTCTCCATGGCCCACGGCCCTTTCTCGCCCAGGGCATGTTGCTGCCGCCAAGAAATGTCACGGAAAAGACACGGGGCACCCGGGATCCCCGGCGCAGGAAAGCTTTTCCGGATCACAGTTGAAGGACGGTAGGTGGCCTGGTGTGTGCCTATGTCTTTCGGGTAGATGGGGCGGCCAAGAATGGGGATGACCTCATTTTGGTCATACAGGTTTATCTCACTCTGAGCGTTGTCCAAAGCACCAGGTGGCGCCGATAGAGACTGCGTGGTTGGGAGATGCGTGGGTGCGGGACTAAGGGTTTCCGATATGGAGGCCATGAGGGATAGTACCCCGGAGGCAGAAGGTTGGGGAAGCAGGCGAGCGTTCCAGACCGGACTTCGTGATGGGCCTGGCCCCATGGTAGAGCGCCAGGGATGGGACCCCTGCAGGCCGAGGATCCACGGGCGTTGTCCTCGCTGCAATCCATTTGTGGAGTGCCTCCTGGTGGCGATCGGGTGCGGGCACTCACAATGCCCTTCAAGGCCCCGGGGGGGGGGGCGCGCAGCTGACGTGCGGCGCCCGAATGACTTCGCCGGGCGTTTTCCGGCCAATTCTCACGAGCGTTCTGCCCAAACCAGGATTGGTTTGGGCAGAACGCTCGTGAGAATTGGCTGGCGTAGGGTAGCCCTGCGGACCGCCCTGCTCTCCATGGCCCAGGGCCCTTTCTCGCCCAGGGCATGTTGCTGCCGCTAAGAAATGGCACGGAAAAGTCACGGTGCACCCGGACACGCCGGCTAGTGGAGCGTTTCCAAAGCAGAGTTCTAGGACGGGTTGTGGCCTGGTGTGCGCCACCATCTTTCAGGTAGAGCCGGCAACCAAGGATGGGGATGACCTCATTTTGGTCATACATGTTTATCTCACTCTGAGCGTTGTCCGAAGCACCAGGAGGCGCCGATGGAGACTGCGTGGTTAGGAGATGCGTGGGTGTGGGACTAAGGGTTTCCGATATGGAGGCCATGAGGGACAGGACCCCAGAAGCTGAAGGTTGGGGAAGCAGGCGAGCGTTCCAGGTAGGACTTCGTGATGGGACTGGCCCCATGGTAGAGCGCCAGGGATGGGACCCCCGCAGGTCGAGGATCCACGGGCGTTGTCCTTGCTGCATTCCATCTTGTGGAGTGCCTGTTGGCGGCGATCGGGTGCGGACACTCACAATGCCCTCAAGGCCCCGGTGGGGGGCGGCCCAGCACACGTGCGGCGCCCGAATGACTTCGCCGGGCGTTTTCCGGCCAATTCTCACGAGCGTTCTGCCCAAACCAGGATTGGTTTGGGCTGAACGCTCGTGAGAATTGGCCGGCGTAGGGCAGCCCTGCGGACCGCCCTGCTCTCCATGGCCCAGGGCCCTTTCTCGCCCAGGGCATGTTGCTGCCGCCAAGAAATGGCACGGAAAAGACACGGGACACCCGGGATCCCCGGCCAGGAAAGCTTTTCCGGATCAGAGTTGAAGGACGGTAGGCGGCCTGGTGTGTGCCTACGTCTTTCAGGTAGATGGGGCGGCCAAGAATGGGGATGACCTCATTTTGGTCATACAGGTTTATCTCACTCTGAGCGTTGTCCGAAGCACCAGGTGGCGCCGATAGAGACTGCGTGGTTGGGAGATGCGTGGGTGCGGGACTAAGGGTTTCCGATATGGAGGCCATGAGGGACAGTACCCCGGAGGCAGAAAGTTGGGGAAGCAGACGAGCGTTCCAGACCGGACTTCGTGATGGGCCTGGCCCCATGGTAGAGCGCCAGGGATGGGACCCCTGCAGGCCGAGGATCCACGGGCGTTGTCCTCGCTGCAATGCATTTGTGGAGTGCCTCCTGGCGGCGATCGGGTGCGGGCACTCACAATGCCCTTCAAGGCCCCCGTGGGGGTGCCGCCCAGCTGAAGGTGCGGCGCCCGAATGACTTCGCCGGTCCTTTTCCGGCCAATTCTCACGATCGTTCTGCCCAAACCAGGATTGGTTTGGGCAGAACGATCGTGAGAATTGGCCGGCGTAGGGCTGCCCTGCGGACCGCCCTGCTCTCCATGGCCCAGGGCCCTTTCTCGCCCAGGGCATGTTGCTCCCGCTAAGAAATGGCACGGAAAAGACACGGTGCACCCGGACATGCCGGCGCAGTGGAGCGTTCCCAAAGCAGAGTTGAAGGACGGGTGGTGGCCTGGTGTGCGCCACCATCTTTCAGGTAGAGCCGGCAACCAAGGATGGGGATGACCTCATTTTGGTCATACATGTTTATCTCACTCTGAGCGTTGTCCGAAGCACCAGGAGGCGCCGATGGAGACTGCGTGGTTAGAGATGCGTGGGTGTGGGACTAAGGGTTTCCGATATGGTGGCCATGAGGGACAGGAACCCAGAAGCTGAAGGTTGGGCAAGCAGGCGAGCGTTCCAGGTCGGACTTCGTGATGGGCCTGGCCCCATGGTAGAGCGCCAGGGATGGGACCCCCGCATGTCGAGGATCCACGGGCGTTGTCCTTGCTGCATTCCATCTTGTGGAGTGCCTGTTGGCAGCGATCGGGTGTGGACACTCACAATGCCCTTCAAGGCCCCGGGGGGGTGGCCGCCCAGCTGACGTGCGGCGCCCGAATGACTTCGCCGGGCGTTTTCGGGCCAATTCTCACGAGCGTTCTGCCCAAACCAGGATTGGTTTGGGCAGAACGCTCGTGAGAATTGGCCGGCGTAGGGCAGCCCTGCGGACCGCCCTGCTCTCCATGGCCCAGGTCCCTTTCTCGCCCAGGGCATGTTGCTGCCGCCAAGAAATGGCACGGAAAGACACGGGGCACCCGGGATCCCCGGCGCAGGAAAGCTTTTCTGGATCAGAGTTGAAGGACGGAGGGGGCCTGGTGTGTGCCTACGTCTTTCGGGTAGATGGGGCGGCCAAGAATGGGGATGACCTCATTTTGGTCTCATAGGTTTATCTCACTCTGAGCATTGTCCAAAGCACCAGGTGGCGCCGATAGAGACTGCGTGGTTGGGAGATGCGTGGGTGCGGGACTAAGGGTTTCCGATATGGAGGCCATGAGGGACAGTACCCCGGAGGCAGAAAGTTGGGGAAGCAGGCGAGCGTTCCAGACCGGATTTTGTGATGGGCCTGGCCCCATGGTAGAGCGCCAGGGATGGGACCCCCGCAGGCCGATGATCCACGGGCGTTGTCCTCGCTGCAATCCATTTGTGGAGTGCCTCCTGGCGGCGATCGGGTGCGGGCACTCACAATGCCCTTCAAGGCCCCGGGGGGGTGGCCGCCCTGCTGACGTGCGGCACCCGAATGATTTCGCCGGGCGTTTTCCGGCCAATTCTCACGAGCGTTCTGCCCAAACCAGGATTGGTTTGGGCAGAACGCTCGTGAGAATTGGCCGGCGTAGGGCAGCCCTGCGGACCGCCCTGCTCTCCATGGCCCAGGGCCCTTTCTCGCCCAGGGCATGTTGCTGCCGCTAAGAAATGGCACGGAAAAGACACGGTGCACCCGGACACGCCGGCGCAGTGGAGCGTTCCCAAAGCAGAGTTGAAGGACGGGTGGTGGCCTGGTGTGCGCCACCATCTTTCAGGTAGAGCCGGCATCCAAGGATGGGGATGACCTCATTTTGATCATACATGTTTATCTCACTCTGAGCGTTGTCCGAAGCACCAGGAGGCGCCGATGGAGACTGCGTGGTTAGGAGATGCGTGGGTGCGGGACTAAGGGTTTCCGATATGGAGGCCATGAGGGACAGTACCCCGGAGGCAGAAAGTTGGGGAAGCAGGCTGCATTCCATCTTGTGGAGTGCCTGTTGGCGGCGATCGGGTGCGGACACACACAATGCCCTCAAGGCCCCGGTGGGGGGCGGCCCAGCACACGTGCGGCGCCCGAATGACTTCGCCGGGACAGTACCCAGGAGGTAGAAAGTTGGGGAAGCAGGCGAGCGTTCCAGACCGGACTTCGTGATGGGCCTGGCCCCATGGTAGAGCGCCAGGGATGGGACCCCTGCAGGCCGAGGATCCACGGGCGTTGTCCTCGCTGCAATCCATTTGTGGAGTGCCTCCTGTCGGCGATCGGGTGCCGGCACTCACAATGCCCTTAAAGGGCCCGGGGGGGTGGCCGCCCAGCTGACGTGCGGCGCCCGAATGACTTCGCCGGGCCTTTTCCGGCCAATTCTCACGCGCGTTCTGCCCAAACCAGGATTGGTTTGGGCAGAACGCGCGTGAGAATTGGCCGGCGTAGGGCAGCCCTGCGGACCGCCCTGCTCTCCATGGCCCAGGGCCCTTTCTCGCCCAGGGCATGTTGCTGCCGCCAAGAAATGGCACGGAAAAGACACGGGACACCCGGGATCCCCGGCGCAGGAAAGCTTTTCCGGATCAGAGTGAAGGACGGTAGGTGGCCTGGTGTGTGCCTCCGTCTTTCGGGTAGATGGCGCGGCCAAGAATGGGGATGACCTCATTTTGGTCATACAGGTTTATCTCACTCTGAGCGTTGTCCGAAGCACCAGGTGGCGCCGATAAGGACTGCGTGGTTGGGAGATGCGTGGGTGCGGGACTAAGGGTTTCCGATATGGAGGCCATGAGGGACAGTACCACGGAGGGAGAAAGTTGGGGAAGCAGGCGAGCGTTCCAGACCGGACTTCGTGATGGGCCTGGCCCCATGGTAGAGCGCCAGGGATGGGACCCCTGCAGGCCGAGGATCCACGGGCGTTGTCCTCGCTGCAATCCATTTGTGGAGTGCCTCCTGGCGGCGATCGGGTGCGGGCACTCACAATGCCCTTCAAGGCCCCGGGGGGGGGGGCGCCCAGCTGACGTGCGGCGCCCGAATGACTTCGCCGGGCGTTTTCGGGCCAATTCTCACGAGCGTTCTGCCCAAACCAGGATTGGTTTGGGCTGAACGCTCGTGAGAATTGGCCGGCGTAGGGCAGCCCTGCGGACCGCCCTGCTCTCCATGGCCCAGGGCCCTTTCTCGCCCAGGGCATGTTGCTGCCGCCAAGAAATGGCACGGAAAAGACACGGGACACCCGGGATCCCCGGCCAGGAAAGCTTTTCCGGATCAGAGTTGAAGGACGGTAGGCGGCCTGGTGTGTGCCTACGTCTTTCAGGTAGATGGGGCGGCCAAGAATGGGGATGACCTCATTTTGGTCATACAGGTTTATCTCACTCTGAGCGTTGTCCGAAGCACCAGGTGGCGCCGATAGAGACTGCGTGGTTGGGAGATGCGTGGGTGCGGTACTAAGGGTTTCCGATATGGAGGCCATGAGGGACAGTACCCCGGAGGCAGAAAGTTGGGGAAGCAGACGAGCGTTCCAGACCGGACTTCGTGATGGGCCTGGCCCCATGGTAGAGCGCCAGGGATGGGACCCCTGCAGGCCGAGGATCCACGGGCGTTGTCCTCGCTGCAATGCATTTGTGGAGTGCCTCCTGGCGGCGATCGGGTGCGGGCACTCACAATGCCCTTCAAGGCCCCCGTGGGGGTGCCGCCCAGCTGAAGGTGCGGCGCCCGAATGACTTCGCCGGTCCTTTTCCGGCCAATTCTCACGATCGTTCTGCCCAAACCAGGATTGGTTTGGGCAGAACGCTCGTGAGAATTGGCCGGCGTAGGGCTGCCCTGCGGACCGCCCTGCTCTCCATGGCCCAGGGCCCTTTCTCGCCCAGGGCATGTTGCTCCCGCTAAGAAATGGCACGGAAAAGACACGGTGCACCCGGACATGCCGGCGCAGTGGAGCGTTCCCAAAGCAGAGTTGAAGGACGGGTGGTGGCCTGGTGTGCGCCACCATCTTTCAGGTAGAGCCGGCAACCAAGGATGGGGATGACCTCATTTTGGTCATACATGTTTATCTCACTCTGAGCGTTGTCCGAAGCACCAGGAGGCGCCGATGGAGACTGCGTGGTTAGAGATGCGTGGGTGTGGGACTAAGGGTTTCCGATATGGTGGCCATGAGGGACAGGAACCCAGAAGCTGAAGGTTGGGCAAGCAGGCGAGCGTTCCAGGTCGGACTTCGTGATGGGCCTGGCCCCATGGTAGAGCGCCAGGGATGGGACCCCCGCATGTCGAGGATCCACGGGCGTTGTCCTTGCTGCATTCCATCTTGTGGAGTGCCTGTTGGCAGCGATCGGGTGTGGACACTCACAATGCCCTTCAAGGCCCCGGGGGGGTGGCCGCCCAGCTGACGTGCGGCGCCCGAATGACTTCGCCGGGCGTTTTCGGGCCAATTCTCACGAGCGTTCTGCCCAAACCAGGATTGGTTTGGGCAGAACGCTCGTGAGAATTGGCCGGCGTAGGGCAGCCCTGCGGACCGCCCTGCTCTCCATGGCCCAGGTCCCTTTCTCGCCCAGGGCATGTTGCTGCCGCCAAGAAATGGCACGGAAAGACACGGGGCACCCGGGATCCCCGGCGCAGGAAAGCTTTTCTGGATCAGAGTTGAAGGACGGAGGGGGCCTGGTGTGTGCCTACGTCTTTCGGGTAGATGGGGCGGCCAAGAATGGGGATGACCTCATTTTGGTCTCATAGGTTTATCTCACTCTGAGCATTGTCCAAAGCACCAGGTGGCGCCGATAGAGACTGCGTGGTTGGGAGATGCGTGGGTGCGGGACTAAGGGTTTCCGATATGGAGGCCATGAGGGACAGTACCCCGGAGGCAGAAAGTTGGGGAAGCAGGCGAGCGTTCCAGACCGGATTTTGTGATGGGCCTGGCCCCATGGTAGAGCGCCAGGGATGGGACCCCCGCAGGCCGATGATCCACGGGCGTTGTCCTCGCTGCAATCCATTTGTGGAGTGCCTCCTGGCGGCGATCGGGTGCGGGCACTCACAATGCCCTTCAAGGCCCCGGGGGGGTGGCCGCCCTGCTGACGTGCGGCACCCGAATGATTTCGCCGGGCGTTTTCCGGCCAATTCTCACGAGCGTTCTGCCCAAACCAGGATTGGTTTGGGCAGAACGCTCGTGAGAATTGGCCGGCGTAGGGCAGCCCTGCGGACCGCCCTGCTCTCCATGGCCCAGGGCCCTTTCTCGCCCAGGGCATGTTGCTGCCGCTAAGAAATGGCACGGAAAAGACACGGTGCACCCGGACACGCCGGCGCAGTGGAGCGTTCCCAAAGCAGAGTTGAAGGACGGGTGGTGGCCTGGTGTGCGCCACCATCTTTCAGGTAGAGCCGGCATCCAAGGATGGGGATGACCTCATTTTGATCATACATGTTTATCTCACTCTGAGCGTTGTCCGAAGCACCAGGAGGCGCCGATGGAGACTGCGTGGTTAGGAGATGCGTGGGTGCGGGACTAAGGGTTTCCGATATGGAGGCCATGAGGGACAGTACCCCGGAGGCAGAAAGTTGGGGAAGCAGGCTGCATTCCATCTTGTGGAGTGCCTGTTGGCGGCGATCGGGTGCGGACACACACAATGCCCTCAAGGCCCCGGTGGGGGGCGGCCCAGCACACGTGCGGCGCCCGAATGACTTCGCCGGGACAGTACCCAGGAGGTAGAAAGTTGGGGAAGCAGGCGAGCGTTCCAGACCGGACTTCGTGATGGGCCTGGCCCCATGGTAGAGCGCCAGGGATGGGACCCCTGCAGGCCGAGGATCCACGGGCGTTGTCCTCGCTGCAATCCATTTGTGGAGTGCCTCCTGTCGGCGATCGGGTGCCGGCACTCACAATGCCCTTAAAGGGCCCGGGGGGGTGGCCGCCCAGCTGACGTGCGGCGCCCGAATGACTTCGCCGGGCCTTTTCCGGCCAATTCTCACGCGCGTTCTGCCCAAACCAGGATTGGTTTGGGCAGAACGCGCGTGAGAATTGGCCGGCGTAGGGCAGCCCTGCGGACCGCCCTGCTCTCCATGGCCCAGGGCCCTTTCTCGCCCAGGGCATGTTGCTGCCGCCAAGAAATGGCACGGAAAAGACACGGGACACCCGGGATCCCCGGCGCAGGAAAGCTTTTCCGGATCAGAGTGAAGGACGGTAGGTGGCCTGGTGTGTGCCTCCGTCTTTCGGGTAGATGGGGCGGCCAAGAATGGGGATGACCTCATTTTGGTCATACAGGTTTATCTCACTCTGAGCGTTGTCCGAAGCACCAGGTGGCGCCGATAAGGACTGCGTGGTTGGGAGATGCGTGGGTGCGGGACTAAGGGTTTCCGATATGGAGGCCATGAGGGACAGTACCACGGAGGGAGAAAGTTGGGGAAGCAGGCGAGCGTTCCAGACCGGACTTCGTGATGGGCCTGGCCCCATGGTAGAGCGCCAGGGATGGGACCCCTGCAGGCCGAGGATCCACGGGCGTTGTCCTCGCTGCAATCCATTTGTGGAGTGCCTCCTGGCGGCGATCGGGTGCGGGCACTCACAATGCCCTTCAAGGCCCCGGGGGGGGGGCGCCCAGCTGACGTGCGGCGCCCGAATGACTTCGCCGGGCGTTTTCCGGCCAATTCTCACGAGCGTTCTTCCCAAACCAGGATTGGTTTGGGCAGAACGCTCGTGAGAATTGGCCGGCGTAGGGCAGCCCTGCGGACCGCCCTGCTCTCCATGGCCCAGGGCCCTTTCTCGCCCAGGGCATGTTGCTGCCGCTAAGAAATGGCACGGAAAAGACACGGTGCACCCGGACACGCCGCCGCAGTGGAGCGTTCCCAAAGCAGAGTTCTAGGACGGGTGGTGGCCTGGTGTGCGCCACCATCTTTCAGGTAGAGCCGGCAACCAAGGATGGGGATGACCTCATTTTGGTCATACATGTTTATCTCACTCTGAGCGTTGTCCGAAGCACCAGGAGGCGCCGATGGAGACTGCGTGGTTAGGAGATGCGTGGGTGTGGGACTAAGGGTTTCCGATATGGAGGCCATGAGGGACAGGACCCCAGAAGCTGAAGGTTGGGGAAGCAGGCGAGCGTTCCAGGTCGGACTTCGTGATGGGCCTGGCCCCATGGTAGAGCGCCAGGGATGGGACCCCCGCAGGTCGAGGATCCACGGGCGTTGTCCTTGCTGCATTCCATCTTGTGGAGTGCCTGTTGGCGGCGATCGGGTGCGGACACTCACAATGCCCTCAAGGCCCCGGTGGGGGGCGGCCCAGCACACGTGCGGCGCCCGAATGAATTCGCCGGGCGATTCCGGCCAATTCTCACGAGCGTTCTGCCAAAACCAGGATTGGTTTGGGCAGAACGCTCATGAGAATTGGCCGGCGTAGGGCAGCCCTGCGGACCGCCCTGCTCTCCATGGCCCACAGCCCTTTCTCGCCCAGGGCATATTGCTGCCGCCAAGAAATGGCACGGAAAAGACACGGGGCACCCGGGATCCCCGGCGAAGGAAAGCTTTTCCGGATCAGAGTTGAAGGACGGTAGGTAGCCTGGTGTGTGCCTACGTCTTTCGGGTAGATGGGGCGGCCAAGAATGGGGATGACCTCATTTTGGTCATACAGGTTTATCTCACTCTGAGCGTTGTCCGAAGCACCAGGTGGCGCCGATAGAGACTGCGTGGTTGGGAGATGCGTGGGTGCGGGACTAAGGGTTTCCGATATGGAGGCCATGAGGGACAGTACCCCTGAGGCAGAAAGTTGGGGAAGCAGGCGAGCGTTCCAGACCGGACTTCGTGATGGGCCTGGCCCCATGGTAGAGCGCCAGGGATGGGACCCCCGCAGGCCGAGGATCCACGGGCGTTGTCCTCGCTGCAATCCATTTGTGGAGTGCCTCTTGGCAGCGATCGGGTGCGGGCACTCACAATGCCCTTCAAGGCCCCGGGGGGGTGGCCGCCCAGCTGACGTGCGGCGCCCGAATGACTTCGCCGGGCGTTTTCCGGCCAATTCTCACGAGCGTTCTGCCCAAACCAGGATTGGTTTGGGCAGAACGCTCGTGAGAATTGGCCGGCGTAGGGCAGCCCTGCGGACCGCCCTGCTCTCCATGGCCCAGGGCCCTTTCTCGCCCAGGGCATGTTGCTGCCGCCAAGAAATGGCACGGAAAAGACACGGGTCACCCGGGATCCCCGGCGCAGGAAAGCTTTTCCGGATCAGAGTTGAAGGACGGTAGGTGGCCTGGTGTGTGCCTCCGTCTTTCGGGTAGATGGGGCGGCCAAGAATGGGGATGACCTCATTTTGGTCATACAGGTTTATCTCACTCTGAGCGTTGTCCGAAGCACCAGGTGGCGCCGATAAGGACTGCGTGGTTGGGAGATGCGTGGGTGCGGGACTAAGGGTTTCCGATATGGAGGCCATGAGGGACAGTACCACGGAGGGAGTAAGTTGGGGAAGCAGGCGAGCGTTCCAGACCGGACTTCGTGATGGGCCTGGCCCCATGGTAGAGCGCCAGGGATGGGACCCCTGCAGGCCGAGGATCCACGGGCGTTGTCCTCGCTGCAATCCATTTGTGGAGTGCCTCCTGGCGGCGATCGGGTGCGGGCACTCACAATGCGCTTCAAGGTCCCGGGGGGGTGGCCGCCCAGCTGACGTGCGGCGCCCGAATGACTTCGCCGGGCGTTTTCCGGCCAATTCTCACGAGCGTTCTTCCCAAACCAGGATTGGTTTGGGCAGAACGCTCGTGAGAATTGGCCGGCGTAGGGCAGCCCTGCGGACCGCCCTGCTCTCCATGGCCCAGGGCCCTTTCTCGCCCAGGGCATGTTGCTGCCGCTAAGAAATGGCACGGAAAAGACACGGTGCACCCGGACACGCCGGCGCAGTGGAGCGTTCCCAAAGCAGAGTTCTAGGACGGGTGGTGGCCTGGTGTGCGCCACCATCTTTCAGGTAGAGCCGGCAACCAAGGATGGGGATGACCTCATTTTGGTCATACATGTTTATCTCACTCTGAGCGTTGTCCGAAGCACCAGGAGGCGCCGATGGAGACTGCGTGGTTAGGAGATGCGTGGGTGTGGGACTAAGTTTTCCGATATGCAGGCCATGAGTGACAGGACCCCAGAAGCTGAAGGTTGGGGAAGCAGGCGAGCGTTCCAGACCGGACTTCGTGATGGGCCTGGCCCCATGGTAGAGCGCCAGGGATGGGACCCCCGCAGGTCGAGGATCCACGGGCGTTGTCCTTGCTGCATTCCATCTTGTGGAGTGCCTGTTGGCAGCGATCCGGTGCGGACACTCACAATGCCCTCAAGGCCCCGGTGGGGGGCGGCCCAGCACACGTGCGGCGCCCGAATGACTTCGCCGGGCGTTTTCCGGCCAATTCTCACGAGCGTTCTGCCCAAACCAGGATTGGTTTGGGCAGAACGCTCGTGAGAATTGGCCGGCGTAGGGCAGCCCTGCGGACCGCCCTGCTCTCCATGGCCCAGGGCCCTTTCTCGCCCAGGGCATGTTGCTGCCGCCAAGAAATGGCACGGAAAAGACACGGGGCACCCGGGATCCCCGGCGCAGGAAAGCTTTTCCGGATCAGAGTTGAAGGACGGTAGGAGGCCTGGTGTGTGCCTACGTCTTTCGGGTAGATGGGGCGGCCAGAATGGGGATGACCTCATTTTGGTCATACAGGTTTATCTCACTCTGAGCGATGTCCGAAGCCCCAGGTGGCGCCGATAGAGACTGCGTGGTTGGGAGATGCGTGGGTACGGGACTAAGGGTTTCCGATATGGAGGCCATGAGGGACAGTACCCCGGAGGCAGAAAGTTGGGGAAGCAGGCGAGCGTTCCAGACCGGACTTCGTGATGGGCCTGGCCCCATGGTAGAGCGCCAGGGATGGGACCCCTGCAGGCCGAGGATTCACGGGCGTTGTCCTCGCTGCAATCCATTTGTGGAGTGCCTCCTGGCGGCGATCGGGTGCGGGCACTCACAATGCCCTTCAAGGCCCCGGGGGCGGTGGCCGCCCAGCTGACGTGCGGCGCCCGAATGACTTCGCCGGGCGTTTTCCGGCCAATTCTCACGAGCGTTCTGCCCAAACCAGGATTGGTTTGGGCAGAACGCTCGTGAGAATTGGCCGGCGTAGGGCAGCCCTGCGGACCGCCCTGCTCTCCATGGCCCAGGGCCCTTTCTCGCCCAGGGCATGTTGCTGCCGCTAAGAAATGGCACCTAAAAGACACGGTGCACCCGGACACGCCGGCGCAGTGGAGCGTTCCCAAAGCAGAGTTGAAGGACGGGTGGTGGCCTGGTGTGCGCCACCATCTTTCAGGTAGAGCCGGCAACCAAGGATGGGGATGACCTCATTTTGGTCATACATGTTTATCTCACTCTTAGCGTTGTCCGAAGCACCAGGAGGCGCCGATGGAGACTGCGTGGTTAGGAGATGCGTGGGTGTGGGACTAAGGGTTTCCGATATGGAGGTCATGAGGGACAGGACCCCAGAAGCTGAAGGTTGGGGAAGCAAGCGAGCGTTCCAGGTCGGACTTCGTGATGGGCCTGGCCCCATGGTAGAGCGCCAGGGATGGGACCCCTGCAGGCCGAGGATCCACGGGCGTTGTCCTCGCTGCAATGCATTTGTGGAGTGCCTCCTGGCGGCGATCGGGTGCGGGCACTCACATTGCCCTTCAAGGCCCCCGTGGGGGTGCCGCCCAGCTGAAGCTGCGGCGCCCGAATGACTTCGCCGGTCCTTTTCCGGCCAATTCTCACGAGCGTTCTGCCCAAACCAGGATTGGTTTGGGCAGAACGCTCGTGAGAATTGGCCGGCGTAGGGCAGCCCTGCGGACCGCCCTGCTCTCCATGGCCCAGGGCCCTTTCTCGCCCAGGGCATGTTGCTCCCGCTAAGAAATGGCACGGAAAAGACACGGTGCACCCGGACACGCCGGCGCAGTGGAGCGTTCCCATTCAGAGTTGAAGGACGGGTGGTGGCCTGTTGAGCGCCACCATCTTTCAGGTAAGCCGGCAACCAAGGATGGGGATGACCTCATTTTGGTCATACATGTTTATCTCACTCTGAGCGTTGTCCGAAGCACCAGGAGGCGCCGATGGAGACTGCGTGGTTAGGAGATGCGTGGGTGTGGGACTAAGGGTTTCCGATATGGAGGCCATGAGGGACAGGACCCCAGAAGCTGAAGGTTGGGGAAGCAGGCGAGCGTTCCAGGTCAGACTTCGTGATGGGCCTGGCCCAATGGTAGAGCGCCAAGGATGGGACATCCGCAGGCCGAGGATCCACAGGCGTTGACCTCGCTGCAATCCATTTGTTGAGTGCCTCCTGGCGGCGATCGGGTGCGGGCACTCACAATGCCCTTCAAGGCCCCGGGGGGGTGGCCGCCCAGCTGACTTGCGGCGCCCGAATGACTTCGCCGGGCCTTTTCCGGCCAATTCTCACGAGCGTTCTGCCCAACCAGGATTGGTTTGGGCAGAACGCTCGTGAGAATTGGCCGGCGTAGGGCAGCCCTGCGGACCGCCCTGCTCTCCATGGCCCAGGGCCCTTTCTCGCCCAGGGCATGTTGCTGCCGCCAAGAAATGGCACGGAAAAGACACGGGGCACCCGGGATCCCCGGCGCAGGAAAGCTTTTCTGGATCAGAGTTGAAGGACGGTAGGTGGCCTGGTGTGTGCCTACGTCATTCGGGTAGATGGGGCGGCCAAGAATGGGGATGACCTCATTTTGGTCATACAGGTTTATCTCACTCTGAGCGTTGTCCGATCACCAGGTGGCGCCGATAAGGACTGCGTGGTTGGGAGATGCGTGGGTGCGGGACTAAGGGTTTCCGATATGGAGGCCATGAGGGACAGTACCCCGGAGGCAGAAAGTTGGGGAAGCAGGCGAGCGTTCCAGACCGGACTTCGTGATGGGCCTGGCCCCATGGTAGAGCGCCAGGGATGGGACCCCTGCAGGCCGAGGATCCACGGGCGTTGTCCTCGCTGCAATCCATTTGTGGAGTGCCTCCTGGCGGCGATCGGGTGCGGGCACTCACAATGCCCTTCAAGGCCCCGGGGGCGGTGGCCGCCCAGCTGACGTGCGGCGCCCGAATGACTTCGCCGGGCGTTTTCCGGCCAATTCTCACGAGCGTTCTGCCCAAACCAGGATTGGTTTGGGCAGAACGCTCGTGAGAATTGGCCGGCGTAGGGCAGCCCTGCGGACCGCCCTGCTCTCCATGGCCCAGGGCCCTTTCTCGCCCAGGGCATGTTGCTGCCGCTAAGAAATGGCACGGAAAAGACACGGTGCACCCGGACACGCCGGCGCAGTGGAGCGTTCCCAAAGCAGAGTTGAAGGACGGGTGGTGGCCTGGTGTGCGCCACCATCTTTCAGGTAGAGCCGGCAACCAATGATGGGGATGACCTCATTTTGGTCATACATGTTTATCTCACTCTTAGCGTTGTCCGAAGCACCAGGAGGCGCCGATGGAGACTGCGTGGTTAGGAGATGCGTGGGTGTGGGACTAAGGGTTTCCGATATGGAGGTCATGAGGGACAGGACCCCAGAAGCTGAAGGTTGGGGAAGCAAGCGAGCGTTCCAGGTCGGACGTCGTGATGGGCCTGGCCCCATGGTAGAGCGCCAGGGATGGGACCCCTGCAGGCCGAGGATCCACGGGCGTTGTCCTCGCTGCAATCCATTTCTGGAGTGCCTCCTGTCGGCGATCGGGTGCCGGCACTCACAATGCCCTTCAAGGGCCCGGGGGGGTGGCCGCCCAGCTGACGTGCGGCGCCCGAATGACTTCGCCGGGCGTTTTCCAGCCAATTCTCACGAGCGTTCTGCCCAAACCAGGATTGGTTTGGGCAGAACGCTCGTGAGAATTGGCCGGCGTAGGGCAGCCCTGCGGACCGCCCTGCTCTCCATGGCCCAGGGCCCTTTCACGCCCAGGGCATGTTGCTGACGCTAAGAAATGGCACGGAAAAGACACGGGGCACCCGGGATCCCCGGCGCAGGAAAGCTTTTCCGGATCAGAGTTGAAGGACGGTAGGTGGCCTGGTGTGTGTTTACGTCTTTCGGGTAGATGGGGCGGCCAAGAATGGGGATGACCTCATTTTGGTCATACAGGTTTATCTCACTCTGAGCGTTGTCCGAAGCACCAGGTGGCGCCGATAAGGACTGCGTGGTTGGGAGATGCGTGGGTGCGGGACTAAGGGTTTCCGATATGGAGGCCATGAGGGACAGTACCCCGGAGGCAGAAAGTTGGGGAAGCAGGCGAGCGTTCCAGACCGGACTTCGTGATGGGCCTGGCCCCATGGTAGAGCGCCAGGGATGGGACACCTGCAGGCCGAGGATCCACGGGCGTTGTCCTCGCTGCAATCATTTGTGGAGTGCCTCCTGTCGGCGATCGGGTGCGGGCACTCACAATGCCCTTCAAGGCCCCGGGGGGGTGGCCGCCCAGCTGACGTGCGGCGCCCGAATGACTTAGCCGGGCGTTTTCCCGCCAATTCTCACGAGCGTTCTACCCAAACCAGGATTGGTTTGGGCAGAACGCTCGTGAGAATTGGCCGGCGTAGGGCAGCACTGCGGACCGCCCTGCTCTCCATGGCCCACGGCCCTTTCTCGCCCAGGGCATGTTGCTGCCGCCAAGAAATGTCACGGAAAAGACACGGGGCACCCGGGATCCCCGGCGCAGGAAAGCTTTTCCGGATCACAGTTGAAGGACGGTAGGTGGCCTGGTGTGTGCCTATGTCTTTCGGGTAGATGGGGCGGCCAAGAATGGGGATGACCTCATTTTGGTCATACAGGTTTATCTCACTCTGAGCGTTGTCCAAAGCACCAGGTGGCGCCGATAGAGACTGCGTGGTTGGGAGATGCGTGGGTGCGGGACTAAGGGTTTCCGATATGGAGGCCATGAGGGATAGTACCCCGGAGGCAGAAGGTTGGGGAAGCAGGCGAGCGTTCCAGACCGGACTTCGTGATGGGCCTGGCCCCATGGTAGAGCGCCAGGGATGGGACCCCTGCAGGCCGAGGATCCACGGGCGTTGTCCTCGCTGCAATCCATTTGTGGAGTGCCTCCTGGCGGCGATCGGGTGCGGGCACTCACAATGCCCTTCAAGGCCCCGGGGGGGGGGGCGCCCAGCTGACGTGCGGCTCCCGAATGACTTCGCCGGGCGTTTTCCGGCCAATTCTCACGAGCGTTCTGCCCAAACCAGGATTGGTTTGGGCAGAACGCTCGTGAGAATTGGCTGGCGTAGGGCAGCCCTGCGGACCGCCCTGCTCTCCATGGCCCAGGGCCCTTTCTCGCCCAGGGCATGTTGCTGCCGCTAAGAAATGGCACGGAAAAGTCACGGTGCACCCGGACACGCCGGCTAGTGGAGCGTTCCCAAAGCAGAGTTCTAGGACGGGTGGTGGCCTGGTGTGCGCCACCATCTTTCAGGTAGAGCCGGCAACCAAGGATGGGGATGACCTCATTTTGGTCATACATGTTTATCTCACTCTGAGCGTTGTCCGAAGCACCAGGAGGCGCCGATGGAGACTGCGTGGTTAGGAGATGCGTGGGTGTGGGACTAAGGGTTTCCGATATGGAGGCCATGAGGGACAGGACCCCAGAAGCTGAAGGTTGGGGAAGCAGGCGAGCGTTCCAGGTAGGACTTCGTGATGGGACTGGCCCCATGGTAGAGCGCCAGGGATGGGACCCCCGCAGGTCGAGGATCCACGGGCGTTGTCCTTGCTGCATTCCATCTTGTGGAGTGCCTGTTGGCGGCGATCGGGTGCGGACACTCACAATGCCCTCAAGGCCCCGGTGGGGGGCGGCCCAGCACACGTGCGGCGCCCGAATGACTTCGCCGGGCGTTTTCCGGCCAATTCTCACGAGCGTTCTGCCCAAACCAGGATTGGTTTGGGCTGAACGCTCGTGAGAATTGGCCGGCGTAGGGCAGCCCTGCGGACCGCCCTGCTCTCCATGGCCCAGGGCCCTTTCTCGCCCAGGGCATGTTGCTGCCGCCAAGAAATGGCACGGAAAAGACACGGGACACCCGGGATCCCCGGCGCAGGAAAGCTTTTCCGGATCAGAGTTGAAGGACGGTAGGCGGCCTGGTGTGTGCCTACGTCTTTCAGGTAGATGGGGCGGCCAAGAATGGGGATGACCTCATTTTGGTCATACAGGTTTATCTCACTCTGAGCGTTGTCCGAAGCACCAGGTGGAGCCGATAGAGACTGCGTGGTTGGGAGATGCGTGGGTGCGGGACTAAGGGTTTCCGATATGGAGGCCATGAGGGACAGTACCCCGGAGGCAGAAAGTTGGGGAAGCAGGCGAGCGTTCCAGACCGGACTTCGTGATGGGCCTGGCCCCATGGTAGAGCGCCAGGGATGGGACCCCTGCAGGCCGAGGATCCACGGGCGTTGTCCTCGCTGCAATGCATTTGTGGAGTGCCTCCTGGCGGCGATCGGGTGCGGGCACTCACAATGCCCTTCAAGGCCCCCGTGGGGGTGCCGCCCAGCTGAAGGTGCGGCGCCCGAATGACTTCGCCGGTCCTTTTCCGGCCAATTCTCACGATCGTTCTGCCCAAACCAGGATTGGTTTGGGCAGAACGCTCGTGAGAATTGGCCGGCGTAGGGCAGCCCTGCGGACCGCCCTGCTCTCCATGGCCCAGGGCCCTTTCTCGCCCAGGGCATGTTGCTCCCGCTAAGAAATGGCACGGAAAAGACACGGTGCACCCGGACACGCCGGCGCAGTGGAGCGTTCCCATTCAGAGTTGAAGGACGGGTGGTGGCCTGGTGTGCGCCACCATCTTTCAGGTAACCCGGCAACCAAGGATGGGGATGACCTCATTTTGGTCATACATGTTTATCTCACTCTGAGCGTTGTCCGAAGCACCAGGAGGCGCCGATGGAGACTGCGTGGTTAGGAGATGCGTGGGTGTGGGACTAAGGGTTTCCGATATGGAGGCCCTGAGGGACAGGACCCCAGAAGCTGAAGGTTGGGGAAGCAGGCGAGCGTTCCAGGTCAGACTTCGTGATGGGCCTGGCCCAATGGTAGAGCGCCAAGGATGGGACCTCCACAAGCCGAGGATCCACAGGCGTTGTCCTCGCTGCAATCCATTTGTTGAGTGCCTCCTGGCGGCGATCGGGTGCGGGCACTCACAATGCCCTTCAAGGCCCCGGGGGGGTGGCCGCCCAGCTGACGTGCGGCGCCCGAATGACTTCGCCGGGCCTTTTCCGGCCAATTCTCACGAGCGTTCTGCCCAACCAGGATTGGTTTGGGCAGAACGCTCGTGAGAATTGGCCGGCGTAGGGCAGCCCTGCGGACCGCCCTGCTCTCCATGGCCCAGGGCCCTTTCTCGCCGAGGGCATGTTGCTGCCGCCAAGAAATGGCACGGAAAAGACACGGGGCACCCGGGATCCCCGGCGCAGGAAAGCTTTTCTGGATCAGAGTTGAAGGACGGTAGGTGGCCTGGTGTGTGCCTACGTCATTCGGGTAGATGGGGCGGCCAAGAATGGGGATGACCTCATTTTGGTCATACAGGTTTATCTCACTCTGAGCGTTGTCCGATCACCAGGTGGCGCCGATAAGGACTGCGTGGTTGGGAGATGCGTGGGTGCGGGACTAAGGGTTTCCGATTTGGAGGCCATGAGGGACATTACCCCGGAGATAGAAAGTTGGGGAAGCAGGCGAGCGTTCCAGACCGGACTTCGTGATGGGCCTGGCCCCATGGTAGAGCGCCAGGGATGGGACTCCTGCCGGCCGAGGATCCACGGGCGTTGTCCTCGCTGCAATCCATTTGTGGAGTGCCCCTGTCGGCGATCGGGTGCCGGCACTCACAATGCCCTTCAAGGGCCCGGGGGGGTGGCCGCCCAGCTGACGTGCGGCGCCCGAATGACTTCGCCGGGCCTTTTCCGGCCAATTCTCACGTGCGTTCTGCCCAAACCAGGATTGGTTTGGGCAGAACGCGCGTGAGAATTGGCCGGCGTATGGCAGCCCTGCAGAACGCCCTGCTCTCCATGGCCCAGGGCCCTTTCTCGCCCAGGGCATGTTGCTGCCGCTAAGAAATGGCACGGAAAAGACACGGTGCACCCGGACACGCCGGCGCAGTGGAGCGTTCCCAAAGCAGATTTGAAGGACGGGTGGTGGCCTGGTGTGCGCCACCATCTTTCAGGTAGAGCCGGCAACCAAGGATGGGGATGACCTCATTTTGGTCATACATGTTTATCTCACTCTGAGCGTTGTCCGAAGCACCAGGAGGCGCCGATGGAGACTGTGTGATTAGGAGATGCGTGGGTGTGGGACTAAGGGTTTCCGATATGGAGGCCATGAGGGACAGGACCCCAGAAGCTGAAGTTTGGGGAAGCAGGCGAGCGTTCCAGGTCGGACTTCGTGATGGGCCTGGCCCCATGGTAGAGCGCCAGGGATGGGACCCCCGCAGGTCGAGGATCCACGGGCGTTGTCCTTGCTGCATTCCATCTTGTGGAGTGCCTGTTGGCGGCGATCGGGTGCGGACACTCACAATGCCCTCAAGGCCCCGGTGGGGGGCGGCCCAGCACACGTGCGGCGCCCGAATGACTTCGCCGGGCGTTTTCCGGGAAATTCTCACGAGCGTTCTGCCCAAACCAGGATTGGTTTGGGCAGAACGCTCGTGAGAATTGGCCGGCGTAGGGCAGCCCTGTGGACCGCCCTGCTCTCGATGGCCCAGGGCCCTTTCTCGCCCAGGGCATGTTGCTGCCGCCAAGAAATGGCACGGAAAAGACACGGGGCACCCGGGATCCCCGGCGCAGGAATGCTTTTCCGGATCAGAGTTGAAGGACGGTAGGTGGCCTGGTGTGTGCCTACGTCTTTCAGGTAGATGGGGCGGCCAAGAATGGGGATGACCTCATTTTGGTCATACAGGTTTATCTCACTCTGAGCGTTGTCCGAAGCACCAGGTGGCGCCGATAGAGACTGCGTGGTTGGGAGATGCGTGAGTGCGGGACTAAGGGTTTCCGATATGGAGGCCATGAGGGACAGCACCCCGGAGGCAGAAGGTTGGGGAAGCAGGCGAGCGTTCCAGACCGGACTTCGTGATGGGCCTGGCCCCATGGTAGAGCGCCAGGGATGGGACCCCTGCAGGCCGAGGATCCACGGGCGTTGTTCTCGCTGCAATCCATCTTGTGGAGTGCCTGTTGGCGGCGATCGGGTGCGGGCACTCACAATGCCCTTCAAGGCCCCGGGGGGGGGGCGCCCAGCTGACGTGCGGCGACCGAATGATTTCGCCGGGCGTTTTCCGGCCAATTCTCACGAGCGTTCTGCCCAAACCAGGATTGGTTTGGGCAGAACGCTCGTGAGAATTGGCCGGCGTAGGGCAGCCCTACGGACCGCCCTGCTCTCCATGGACCAGGGCCCTTTTCTGCCCAGGGCATGTTGCTGCCGCTAAGAAATGGCACGGAAAAGACACGGTGCACCCGGACACGCCGTGCAGTGGAGCGTTCCCAAAGCAGAGTTGAAGGACGGGTGGTGGCCTGGTGTGCGCCACCATCTTTCAGGTAGAGCCGGCAACCAAGGATGGGGATGACCTCATTTTGGTCATACATGTTTATCTCACTCTGAGCGTTGTCCGAAGCACCAGGAGGCGCCGATGGAGACTGCGTGGTTAGGAGATGCGTGGGTGTGGGACTAAGGGTTTCCGATATGGAGGCCATGAGGGACAGGACCCCAGAAGCTGAAGGTTGGGGAAGCAGGCGAGCGTTCCAGGTCGGACTTCGTGATGGGCCTGGCCCCATGGTAGAGCGCCAGGGATGGGACCCCCGCAGGTCGAGGATCCACGGGCGTTGTCCTTGCTGCATTCCATCTTGTGGAGTGCCTGTTGGCGGCGATCGGGTGCGGACACTCACAATGCCCTCAAGGCCCCGGTGGGGGGCGGCCCAGCACACGTGCGGCGCCCGAATGACTTCGCCGGGCGTTTTCCGGCCAATTCTCACGAGCGTTCTGCCCAAACCAGGATTGGTTTGGGCTGAACGCTCGTGAGAATTGGCCGGCGTAGGGCAGCCCTGCGGACCGCCCTGCTCTCCATGGCCCAGGGCCCTTTCTCGCCCAGGGCATGTTGCTGCCGCCAAGAAATGGCACGGAAAAGACACGGGGCACCCGGGATCCCCGGCGCAGGAAAGCTTTTCCGGATCAGAGTTGAAGGACGGTAGGTGGCCTGGTGTGTGCCTACGTCTTTCGGGTAGATGGGGCGGCCAAGAATGGGGATGACATCATTTTGGTCATACAGGTTTATCTCACTCTGAGCGTTGTCCGAAGCACCAGGTGGCGCCGATAGAGACTGCGTGGTTGGGAGATGCGTGGGTGCGGGACTAAGGGTTTCCGATATGGAGGCCATGAGGGATAGTACCCCGGAGGCAGAAGGTTGGGGAAGCAGGCGAGCGTTCCAGACCGGACTTCGTGATGGGCCTGGCCCCATGGTAGAGCGCCAGGGATGGGACCCCCGCAGGTCGAGGATCCACGGGCATTGTCCTTGCTGCATTCCATCTTGTGGAGTGCCTGTTGGCGGCGATCGGGTGCGGACACTCACAATGCCCTCAAGGCCCCGGTGGGGGGCGGCCCAGCACACGTGCAGCGCCCGAATGACTTCGCCGGGCGTTTTCCGGCCAATTCTCACGAGCGTTCTGCCCAAACCAGGATTGGTTTGGGCAGAACGCTCGTGAGAATTGGCCGGCGTAGGGCAGCCCTGCGGACCGCTCTGCTCTCCATGGCCCAGGGCCCTTTCTCGCCCAGGGCATGTTGCTGCCGCCAAGAAATGGCACGGAAAAGACACGGGGCACCCGGGATCCCCGGCGCAGGAAAGCTTTTCCGGATCAGAGTTGAAGGACGGTAGGTGGCCTGGTGTGTGTTTACGTCTTTCGGGTAGATGGGGCGGCCAAGAATGGGGATGACCTCATTTTGGTCATACAGGTTTATCTCACTCTGAGCGTTGTCCGAAGCACCAGGTGGCGCCGATAAGGACTGCGTGGTTGGGAGATGCGTGGGTGCGGGACTAAGGGTTTCCGATATGGAGGCCATGAGGGACAGTACCCCGGAGGCAGAAAGTTGGGGAAGCAGGCGAGCGTTCCAGACCGGACTTCGTGATGGGCCTGGCCCCATGGTAGAGCGCCAGGGATGGGACACCTGCAGGCCGAGGATCCACGGGCGTTGTCCTCGCTGCAATCATTTGTGGAGTGCCTCCTGTCGGCGATCGGGTGCGGGCACTCACAATGCCCTTCAAGGCCCCGGGGGGGTGGCCGCCCAGCTGACGTGCGGCGCCCGAATGACTTAGCCGGGCGTTTTCCCGCCAATTCTCACGAGCGTTCTGCCCAAACCAGGATTGGTTTGGGCAGAACGCTCGTGAGAATTGGCTGGCGTAGGGCAGCCCTGCGGACCGCCCTGCTCTCCATGGCCCAGGGCCCTTTCTCGCCCAGGGCATGTTGCTGCCGCCAAGAAATGTCACGGAAAAGACACGGGGCACCCGGGATCCCCGGCGCAGGAAAGCTTTTCCGGATCAAAGTTGAAGGACGGTAGGTGGCCTGGTGTGTGCCTATGTCTTTCGGGTAGATGGGGCGGCCAAGAATGGGGATGACCTCATTTTGGTCATACAGGTTTATCTCACTCTGAGCGTTGTCCGAAGCACCAGGTGGCGCCGATAGAGACTGCGTGGTTGGGAGATGCGTGGGTGCGGGACTAACGGTTTCCGATATGGAGGCCATGAGGGATAGTACCCCGGAGGCAGAAGGTTGGGGAAGCAAGCGAGCGTTCCAGACTGGACTTCGTGATGGGCCTGGCCCCATGGTAGAGCGCCAGGGATGGGACCGCTGCAGGCCGAGGATCCACGGGCGTTGTCCTTGCTGCATTCCATCTTGTGGAGTGCCTGTTGGCGGCGATCGGGTGCGGACACTCACAATGCCCTCAAGGCCCCCGTGGGGGGCGGCCCAGCACACGTGCGGCGCCCGAATGTATTCGCCGGGCGTTTTCCGGCCAATTCTCACGAGCGTTCTGCCCAAACCAGGATTGGTTTCGGCAGAACGCTCGTGAGAATTGGCCGGCGTAGGACAGCCCTGGGGACCGCCCTGCTCTCCATGGCCCAGGGCCCTTTCTCGCCCAGGGCATGTTGCTGCCGCAAGAAATGGCAGGGAAAAGACACGGGGCACCCGGGAACCCCGGCGCAGGAAAGCTTTTCCGGATCAGAGTTGAAGGACGGGTGGTGGCCTGGTGTGCGCCACCATCTTTCAGGTAGAGCCGGCGACCACGGATGGGGATGACCTCATTTTGGTCATACATGTTTATCTCACTCTGAGCGTTGTCCGAAGCACCAGGAGGCGCCGATAGAGACTGCGTGGTTAGGAGATGCGTGGGTGTGGGACTAAGGGTTTCCGATATGCAGGCCATGAGGGACAGGACCCCAGAAGCTGAAGGTTGGGGAAGCAGGCGAGCGTTCCAGACCGGACGTCGTGATGGGCCTGGCCCCATGGTAGAGCGCCAGGGATGGGACCCCTGCAGGCCGAGGATCCACGGGCGTTGTCCTCGCTGCAATCCATTTGTGGCATGCCTCCTGGCGGCGATCGGGTACGGGCACTCACAATGCCCTTCAAGTCCCCGGGGGGGGGGCCGCCCAGCTGACGTGCGGCGCCCGAATGACTTCGCCGGGCGTTTTCCGGCCAATTCTCACGAGCGTTCTGCCCAAACCAGGATTGGTTTGGGCAGAACGCTCGTGAGAATTGGCCGGCGTAGGGCAGCCCTGCGGATCGCCCTGCTCTCCATGGCCCAGGGCCCTTTCTCGCCCAGGGCATGTTGCTGCCGCCAAGAAATGGCACGGAAAAGACACGGGGCACCCGGGATCCCCGGCGCAGGAAAGCTTTTCTGGATCAGAGTTGAAGGACGGAGGGGGCCAGGTGTGTGCCTACGTCTTTCGGGTAGATGGGGCGGCCAAGAATGGGGATGACCTCATTTTGGTCTCATAGGTTTATCTCACTCTGAGCGTTGTCCAAAGCACCAGGTGGCGCCGATAGAGACTGCGTGGTTGGGAGATGCGTGGGTGCGGGACTAAGGGTTTCCGATATGGAGGCCATGAGGGACAGTACCCCGGAGGCAGAAAGTTGGGGAAGCAGGCGAGCGTTCCAGACCGGACTTCGTGATGGGCCTGGCCCCATGGTAGAGCGCCAGGGATGGGACCCCCGCAGGCCGATGATCCACGGGCGTTGTCCTCGATGCAATCCATTTGTGGAGTGCCTCCTGGCGGCGATCGGGTGCGGGCACTCACAATGCCCTTCAAGGCCCCGGGGGGGTGGCCGCCCAGCTGACGTGCGGCAACCGAATGACTTCGCCGGGCGTTTTCCGGCCAATTCTCACGAGCGTTCTGCCCAAACCAGGATTGGTTTGGGCAGAACGCTCGTGAGAATTGGCCGGCGTAGGGCAGCCCTGCGGACCGCCCTGCTCTCCATGGCCCAGGGCCCATTCTCGCCCAGGGCATGTTGCTGCCGCCAAGAAATGGCACGGAAAAGACACGGTGCACGCGGACACGCCGGCGCAGTGGAGCGTTCCCAAAGCAGAGTTGAAGGACGGGTGGTGGCCTGGTGTGCGCCACCATCTTTCAGGTAGAGCCGGCATCCAAGGATGGGGATGACCTCATTTTGATCATACATGTTTATCTCACTCTGAGCGTTGTCCGAAGCACCAGGAGGCGCCGATGGAGACTGCGTGGTTAGGAGATGCGTGGGTGCGGGACTAAGGGTTTCCGATATGGAGGACAGGAGGGACAGTACCCCGGAGGCAGAAAGTTGGGGAAGCAGGCGAGCGTCCAGACCGGACTTCGTGATGGGCCTGGCCCCATGGTAGAGCGCCAGGGATGGGACCCCCGCAGGCCAAGGATCCACGGGCGTTGTCCTCGCTGCAATCCATTTGTGGAGTGCCTCCTGGCGGCGATCGGGTGCGGGCACTCACAATGCCCTTCAAGGCCCCGGGGGGGTGGCCGCCCAGCTGACGTGCGGCCCCCGAATGACTTCGCCGGGCGTTTTCCGGCCAATTCTCACGAGCGTTCTGCCCAAACCAGGATTGGTTTGGGCAGAACGCTCGTGAGAATTGGCCGGCGGAGGGCAGCCCTGCGGACCGCCCTGCTCTCCATGGCCCAGGGCCCTTTCTCGCCCAGGGCATGTTGCTGCCGCTATGAAATGGCACGGAAAAGACTCGGTGCACCCGGACACGCCGGCGCAGTGGAGCGTTCCCAAAGCAGAGTTGAAGGACGGGTGGTGGCCTGGTGTGCGCAACCATCTTTCAGGTAGAGCCGGCATCCAAGGATGGGGATGACCTCATTTTGGTCATACATGTTTATCTCACTCTGAGCGTTGTCCGAAGCACCAGGTGGCGCCGATGGAGACTGCGTGGTTAGGAGAAGCGTGGGTGCGGGACTAAGGGTTTCCGATATGGAGGCCATGAGGGACAGTACCCCGGAGGCAGAAAGTTGGGGAAGCAGGCTGCATTCCATCTTGTGGAGTGCCTGTTGGCGGCGATCGGGTGCGGACACTCACAATGCCCTCAAGGCCCCGGTGGGGGGCGGCCCAGCACACGTGCGGCGCCCGAATGACTTCGCCGGGACAGTACCCAGGAGGTAGAAAGTTGGGGAAGCAGGCGAGCGTTCCAGACCGGACTTCGTGATGGGCCTGGCCCCATGGTAGAGCGCCAGGGATGGGACCCCTGCAGGCCGAGGATCCACGGGCGTTGTCCTCGCTGCAATCCATTTGTGGAGTGCCTCCTGGCGGCGATTGGGTGCGGGCACTCAGATGCCCTTCAAGGCCCCGGGGGGGGGCGCCCAGCTGACGTGCGGCGCCCGAATGATATCGCCGGGCGTTTTCCGGCCAATTCTCACGAGCGTTCTGCCCAAACCAGGATTGGTTTGGGCAGAACGCTCGTGAGAATTGGCCGGCGTAGGGCAGCCCTGCGGACCGCCCTGCTCTCCATGGCCCAGGGCCCTTTCTCGCCCAGGGCATGTTGCTGCCGCTAAGAAATGTCACGGAAAAGACACGGTACACCCGGAAACGCCGGCGCAGTGGAGCGTTCCCAAAGCAGAGTTGAAGGACGGGTGGTGGCCTGGTGTGCGCCACCATCTTTCAGGTAGAGCCGGCAACCAAGGATGGGGATGACCTCATTTTGGTCATACATGTTTATCTCACTCTGAGCGTTGTCCGAAGCACCAGGAGGCGCCGATGGAGACTGCGTGGTTAGGAGATGCGTGGGTGTGGGACTAAGGTTTCCGATATGCAGGCCATGAGGGACAGGACGCCAGAAGCTGAAGGTTGGGGAAGCAGGCGAGCGTTCCAGACCGGACTTCGTGATGGGCCTGGCCCCATGGTAGAGCGCCAGGGATGGGACCCCCGCAGGTCGAGGATCCACGGGCGTTGTCCTTGCTGCATTCCATCTTGTGGAGTGCCTGTTGGCAGCGATCGGGTGCGGACACTCACAATGCCCTCAAGGCCCCGGTGGGGGGCGGCCCAGCACACGTGCGGCGCCCGAATGACTTCGCCGGGCGTTTTCTGGCCAATTCTCACGAGCGTTCTGCCCAAACCAGGATTGGTTTGGGCAGAACGCTCGTGAGAATTGGCCGGCGTAGGGCAGCCCTGCGGACCGCCCTGCTCTCCATGGCCCAGGGCCCTGCTCGCCCAGGGCATGTTGCTGCCGCCAAGAAATGGCACGGAAAAGACACGGGGCACCCGGGATCCCCGGCGCAGGAATGCTTTTCCGGATCAGAGTTGAAGGACGGTAGGTGGCCTGGTGTGTGCCTACGTCTTTCGGGTAGATGGGGCGGCCAGAATGGGGATGACCTCATTTTGGTCATACAGGTTTATCTCACTCTGAGCGATGTCCGAAGCCCCAGGTGGCGCCGATAGAGACTGCGTGGTTGGGAGATGCGTGGGTGCGGGACTAAGGGTTTCCGATATGGAGGCCATGAGGGACAGTACCCCGGAGGCAGAAAGTTGGGGAAGCAGGCGAGCGTTCCAGACCGGACTTCGTGATGGGCCTGGCCCCATGGTAGAGCGCCAGGGATGGGACCCCTGCAGGCCGAGGATCCACGGGCGTTGTCCTCGCTGCAATCCATTTGTGGAGTGCCTCCTGGCGGCGATCGGGTGCGGGCAATCACAATGCCCTTCAAGGCCCCGGGGGCGGTGGCCGCCCAGCTGACGTGCGGCGCCCGAATGACTTCGCCGGGCGTTTTCCGGCCAATTCTCACGAGCGTTCTGCCCAAACCAGGATTGGTTTGGGCAGAACGCTCGTGAGAATTGGCCGGCGTAGGGCAGCCCTGCGGACCGCCCTGCTCTCCATGGCCCAGGGCCCTTTCTCGCCCAGGGCATTTTGCTCCCGCTAAGAAATGGCCCGGAAAAGACACGGTGCTCCCGGACACGCCGGCCTAGTGGAGCGTTCCCAAAGCAGACTTGAAGGACGGGTGGTGGCCTGGTGTGCGCCACCATCTTTCAGGTAAGCCGGCAACCAAGGATGGGGATGACCTCATTTTGGTCATACATGTTTATCTCACTCTGAGCGTTGTCCGAAGCACCAGGAGGCGCCGATGGAGACTGCGTTGTTAGGAGATGCGTGGGTGTGGGACTAAGGGTTTCCGATATGGAGGCCATGAGGGACAGGACCCCAGAAGCTGAAGGTTGGGGAAGCAGGCGAGCGTTCCAGGTCGGACTTCGTGATGGGCCTGGCCCCATGGTAGAGCGCCAGGGATGGGACCCCCGCAGGTCGAGGATCCACGGGCGTTGTCCTTGCTGCATTCCATCATGTGGAGTACCTGTTGGCGGCGATCGGGTGCGGACACTCACAATGCCCTCAAGGCCCCGGTGGGGGGCGGCCCAGCACACGTGCGGCGCCCGAATGACTTCGCCGGGCGTTTTCCAGCCAATTCTCACGAGCGTTCTGCCCAAACCAGGATTGGTTTGGGCAGAACGCTCGTGAGAATTGGCCGGCGTAGGGCAGCCCTACGGACCGCCCTGCTCTCCATGGCCCAGGGCCCTTTTCTGCCCAGGGCATGTTGCTGCCGCTAAGAAATGGCACGGAAAAGACACGGTGCACCCGGACACGCCGTGCAGTGGAGCGTTCCCAAAGCAGAGTTGAAGGACGGGTGGTGGCCTGGTGTGCGCCACCATCTTTCAGGTAGAGCCGGCAACCAAGGATGGGGATGACCTCATTTTGGTCATACATGTTTATATCACTCTGAGCGTTGTCCGAAGCACCAGGAGGCGCCGATGGAGACTGCGTGGTTAGGAGATGCGTGGGTGTGGGACTAAGGGTTTCCGATATGGAGGCCATGAGGGACAGGACCCCAGAAGCTGAAGGTTGGGGAAGCAGGCGAGCGTTCCAGGTCGGACTTCGTGATGGGCCTGGCCCCATGGTAGAGCGCCAGGGATGGGACCCCTGCAGGCCGAGTATCCACGGGCGTTGTCCTCGCAGCAATCCATTTGTGGAGTGCCTCCTGGCGGCGATCGGGTGCGGGCACTCACAATGCCCTCAAGGCCCCCGGGGGGGGCCGCCCAGCTGACGTGCGGCGCCCGATTGACTTCGCCGGGCGTTTTCCGGCCAATTTTCACGAGCGTTCTGCCCAAACCAGGATTGGTTTGGGATGAACGCTCGTGAGAATTGGCCGGCGTAGGGCAGCCCTGCGGACCGCCCTGCTCTCCATGGCCCAGGGCCCTTTCTCGCCCAGGGCATCTTGCTGCCGCTAAGAAATGGCCCGGAAAAGACACGGTGCTCCCGGACACGCCGGCGCAGTGGAGCGTTCCCAAAGCAGAGTTGAAGGACGGGTGGTGGCCTGGTGTGCGCCACCATCTTTCAGGTAAGCCGGCAACCAAGGATGGGGATGACCTCATTTTGGTCATACATGTTTATCTCACTCTGAGCGTTGTCCGAAGCACCAGGAGGCGCCGATGGAGACTGCGTGGTTAGGAGATGCGTGGGTGTGGGACTAAGGGTTTCCGATATGGAGGCCATGAGGGACAGGACCCCAGAAGCTGAAGGTTGGGGAAGCAGGCGAGCGTTCCAGACCGGACTTCGTGATGGGCCTGGCCCCATGGTAGAGCGCCAGGGATGGGACCCCCTCAGGTCGAGGATCCACGGGCGTTGTCCTTGGTGCATTCCATCTTGTGAGAGCCTGTTGGCGGCGATCGGGTGCGGACACTCACAATGCCCTCAAGGCCCCGGTGGGGGGCGGCCCAGCACACGTGCGGCGCCCGAATGACTTCGCCGGGCGTTTTCCGGCCAATCCTGGTTTGGGGAGAACGCTCGTGAGAATTGGCCGGCGTAGGGCAGCCCTGCGGACCGCCCTGCTCTCCATGGCCCAGGGCCCTTTCTCGCCCAGGGCATGTTGCTGCCGCCAAGAAAGGGCACGGAAAAGACACGGGGCACCCGGGATCCCCGGCGCAGGAAAGCTTTTCCGGATCAGAGTTGAAGGACGGTAGGTGGCCTGGTGTGTGCCTACGTCTTTCGGGTAGATGGGGAGGCCAAGAATGGGGATGACCTCATTTTGGTCATACAGGTTTATCTCACTCTGAGCGTTGTCCGAAGCACCAGGTGGCGCCGATAAGGACTGCGTGGTTGGGAGATGCGTGGGTGCGTGACTAAGGGTTTCCGATATGGAGGCCATGAGGGACAGTACCACGGAGGGAGAAAGTTGGGGAAGCAGGCGAGCGTTCCAGACCGGACTTCGTGATGGGCCTGGCCCCATGGTAGAGCGCCAGGGATGGGACCCCTGCAGGCCGAGGATCCACGGGCGTTGTCCTCGCTGAAATCCATTTGTGGAGTGCCTCCTGGCGGCGATCGGGTGCGGGCACTCACAATGCCCTTCAAGGCCCCGGGGGGGGGGGGCCGCCCAGCTGACGTGCGGCGCCCGAATTACTTCGCCGGGCGTTTTCCGGCCAATTTTCACGAGCGTTCTGCCCAAACCAGGATTGGTTTGGGCAGAACGCTCCTGAGAATTGGCCGTGGTAGGGCAGCCCTGCGGGCCGCCCTGCTCTCCATGGCCCAGGGCCCTTTCTCGCCCAGGGCATGTTGCTCCCGCTAAGAAATGGCACGGAAAAGACACGGTGCACCCGGACATGTCGGCGCAGTGGTGCGTTCCCAAAGCAGAGTTGAAGGACGGGTGGTGGCCTGGTGTGGGCCACCATCTTTCAGGTAAGCCGGCAACCAAGGATGGGGATGACCTCATTTTGGTCATACATGTTTATCTCACTCTGAGCGTTGTCCGAAGCACCAGGAGGCGCCGATGGAGACTGCGTGGTTAGGAGATGCGTGGGTGTGGGACTAAGGGTTTCCGATATGGAGGCCATGAGGGACAGGACCCCAGAAGCTGAAGGTTGGGGAAGCAGGCGAGCGTTCCAGGTCGGACTTCGTGATGGGCCTGGCCCCATGGTAGAGCACCAGGGATGGGACCCCCGCAGGCCGAGGATCCACGGGCGTTGTCCTCGCTGCAATCCATTTGTGGAGTGCCTCCTGGCGGCGATCGGGTGCGGGCACTCACAATGCCCTTCAAGGCCCCGGGGGTGTGGCCGCCCAGCTGACGTGCGGCGCCCGAATGACTTCGCCGGGCGTTTTCCGGACAATTCTCACGAGCGTTCTGCCCAAACCAGGATTGGTTTGGGCAGAACGCTCGTGAGAATTGGCTGGCGTAGGGCAGCCCTGCGGACCGCCCTGCTCTCCATGGCCCAGGGCCCTTTCTCGCCCAGGGCATGTTGCTCCCGCTAAGAAATGGCACGGAAAAGACACGGTGCACCCGGAAACGCCGGCGCTTGGAGCATTACCAAAGCAGAGTTGAAGGACGGGTGGTGGCCTGGTGTGCGCCACCATCTTTCAGGTAGAGCCGGCAACCAAGGATGGGGATGACCTCATTTTGGTCATACATGTTTATCTCACTCTGAGCGTTGTCCGAAGCACCCGGAGGCGCCGATGGAGACTGCGTGGTTAGGAGATGCGTGGGTGTGGGACTAAGGGTTTCCGATATGGAGGCCATGAGGGACAGGACCCCAGAAGCTGAAGGTTGGGGAAGCAGACGAGCGTTCCAGACCGGACTTCGTGATGGGCCTGGCCCCATGGTAGAGAGCCAGGGATGGGACGCCCTCAGGTCGAGGATCCACGGGCGTTGTCCTTGCTGCATTCCATCTTGTGGAGTGCCTGTTGGCGGCGATCGGGTGCGGACACTCACAATGCCCTCAAGTCCCCGGGGGGGGCGGCCCAGCACACGTGCGGCGCCCGAATGACTTCGCCGGGCGTTTTCCGGCCAATTCTCACGAGCGTTCTGCCCAAACCAGGATTGGTTTGGGCAGAACGCTCGTGAGAATTGGCCGGCGTAGGGCAGCCCTGCGGACCGCCCTGCTCTCCATGGCCCAGGGCCCTTTCTCGCCCAGGGCATGTTGCTGCCGCCAAGAAAGGGCACGGAAAAGACACGGGGCACCCGGGATCACGGCGCAGGAAAGCTTTTCCGGATCAGAGTTGAAGGACGGTAGGTGGCCTGGTGTGTGCCTACGTCTTTCGGGTAGATGGGGAGGCCAAGAATGGGGATGACCTCATTTTGGTCATACAGGTTTATCTCACTCTGAGCCTTGTCCGAAGCACCAGGTGGCGCCGAAAGAGACTGCGTGGTTGGGAGATGCGTGGGTGCGGGACTAATGGTTTCCGATATGGAGGCCATGAGGGACAGTACCCCGGAGGCAGAAAGTTGGGGAAGCAGGCGAGCGTTCCAGACCGGACTTCGTGATGGGCCTGGCCCCATGGTAGAGCGCCAGGGATGGGACCCCTGCAGGCCGAGGATCCACGGGCGATGTCCTCGCTGAAATCCATTTGTGGAGTGCCTCCTGGCGGCGATCGGGTGCGGGCACTCACAATGCCCTTCAAGGCCCGGGGGGGGGCCGCCCAGCTGACGTGCGGCGCCCGAATGACTTCGCCGGGGTTTTCCGGCTAATTCTCACGAGCGTTCTGCCCAAACCAGGATTGGTTTGGGCAGAACGCTCGTGAGAATTGGCCGGCGTAGGGCAGCCCTTCGGATCGCCCTGCTCTCCATGGCCCAGGGCCCTTTCTCTCCCAGGGCATGTTGCTGCCGCTAAGAAATGGCACGGAAAAGACACGGTGCACCCGGACACGCCCGCGCAGTGGAGCGTTCCCAAAGCAGAGTTGAAGGACGGGTGGTGGCCTGGTGTGCGCCACCATCTTTCAGGTAGAGCCGGCATCCAAGGATGGGGATGACTTCATTTTGGTCATACATGTTTATCTCACTCTGAGCGTTGTCCGAAGCACCAGGAGGCGCCGATGGAGACTGCGTGGTTAGGAGATGCGTGGGTGCGGGACTAAGGGTTTCCGATATGGAGGCCATGAGGGACAGTACCCCGGAGGCAGAAAGTTGGGGAATCAGGCGAGCATTCCAGACCGGACTTCGTGATGGGCCTGGCCCCATGGTAGAGCGCCAGGGATGGGACCCCTGCAGGCCGAGGATCCACGGGCGTTGTCCTCGCTGCAATCCATTTGTGGAGTGCCTCCTGGCGGCGATCGGGTGCGGGCACTCACAATGCCCTTCAAGGCCCCGGGGGGGGGGCGCCCAGCTGACGTGCGGCTCCCGAATGACTTCGCCGGGCGTTTTCCGGCCAATTCTCACGAGCGTTCTGCCCAAACCAGGATTGGTTTGGGCAGAACGCTCGTGAGAATTGGCCGGCGTAGGGCAGCCCTGCGGACCGCCCTGATCTCCATGGCCCAGGGCCCTTTCTCGCCCAGGGCATGTTGCTCCCGCCAAGAAATGGCACGGAAAAGACACGGGGCACCCGGGATCCCCGGCGCAGGAAAGCTTTTCCGGATCAGAGTTGAAGGACGGTAGGTGGCCTGGTGTGTGCCTACGTCTTTCGGGTAGATGGGGCGGCCAAGAATGGGGATGACCTCATTTTGGTCATACAGGTTTATCTCACTCTGAGCGTTGTCCGAAGCACCAGGTGGCGCCGATAGAGAGTGCGTGTTTGGGAGATGCGTGTGTGCGGGACTAAGGGTTTCCGATATGGAGGCCATGAGGGACAGTACCCCGGAGGCAGAAAGTTGGGGAAGCAGGCGAGCGTTCCAGACCGGACTTCGTGATGGGCCTGGCCCCATGGTAGAGCGCCAGGGATGGGACCCCCGCAGGCCGAGGATCCACGGGCGTTGTCCTCGCTGCAATCCATTTGTGGAGTGCCTCTTGGCGGCGATCGGGTGCGGGCACTCACAATGCCCTTCAAGGCCCCGGGGGGGGGGGGCGCCCAGCTGACATGCGTCGCCCGAATGAATTCGCCGGGGGTTTTCCGGCCAATTCTCACGAGCGTTCTGCCCAAACCAGGATTGGTTTGGGCAGAACGCTCGTGAGAATTGGATGGCGTAGGGCAGCCCTGCGGACTGCCCTGCTCTCCATGGCCCAGGGCCCTTTCTCGCCCAGGGCATGTTGCTGCCGCTAAGAAATGGCTCGGAAAAGACACGGTGCACCCGGACACGCCGGCGCAGTGGAGCGTTCCCAAAGCAGAGTTGAAGGACGGGTGGTGGCCTGGTGTGCGCCACCATCTTTCAGGTAGAGCCGGCAACCAAGGATGGGGATGACCTCATTTTGGTCATACATGTTTATCTCACTCTGAGCGTTGTCCGAGGCACCAGGAGGCGCCGATGGAGACTGCGTGGTTAGGAGATGCGTGGGTGTGGGACTAAGGGTTTCCCATATGGAGGCCATGAGGGACAGGACCCCAGAAGCTGAAGGTTGGGGAAGCAGGCGAGCGTTCCAGCCCGGACTCCATGATGGGCCTGGCCCCATGGTAGAGCGCCAGGGATGGGACCCCCTCAGGTCGAGGATCCACGGGCGTTGTCCTTGCTGCATTCCATCTTGTGGAGTGCCTGTTGGCGGCGATCGGGTGCGGACACTCACAATGCCCTCAAGGCCTCAGTGGGGGGCGGCCCAGCACACGTGCGGCGCCCGAATTACTTCGCCGGGCGTTTTCCGGCCAATCCTGGTTTGGGCAGAACGCTCGTGAGAATTGGCGGCGTAGGGCAGCCCTGCGGACCGCCCTGCTCTCCATGGCCCAGGGCCCTTTCTCGCCCAGGGCATGTTGCTGCCGCCAAGAAATGGCACGGAAAAGACACGGGGCACCCGGGAACCCCGGCGCAGGAAAGCTTTTCCGGATCAGAGTTGAAGGAGGGTAGGTGGCCTGGTGTTTGCCTATGTCTTTCGGGTAGATGGGGCGGCCAGAATGGGGATGACCTCATTTTGGTCATACAGGTTTATCTCACTCTGAGCGTTGTCCGAAGCACCAGGTGGCGCCGATAGAGACTGCGTGCTTGGGAGATGCGTGGGTGCGGGAGTAAGGGTTTCCGATATGGAGGCCATGAGGGACAGTACCCCGGAGGCAGAAAGTTGGGGAAGCAGGCGAGCGTTCCAGACCGGACTTCGTGATGGGCCTGGCCCCATGGTAGAGCGCCAGGGATGGGACCCCTGCAGGCCGAGGATCCACGGGCGTTGTCCTCGCTGCAATCCATTTGTGGAGTGCCTCCTGGCGGCGATCGGGTGCGCGCACTCACAATGCCCTTCAAGGCCCCAGGGGGGGGGCCGCCCAGCTGACGTGCGGCGCCCGATTGACTTCGCCGGGCGTTTTCCGGCCAATTTTCACGAGCGTTCTGCCCATTGGTTTGGGCAGAACCCTCGTGAGAATTGGCCGGCCAAGGGCAGCCCTGCGGACCGCCCTGCTCTCCATGGCCCAGGGCCCTTTCTCGCCGAGGGCATGTTGCTGCCGCTAAGAAATGCACGGAAAAGACACGGTGCACCCAGACACGCCGGCGCAGTGGAGCGTTCCCAAAGCAGAGTTGAAGGACGGGTGGTGGCCTGGTGTGCGCCACCATCTTTCAGGTAGAGCCGGCAACCAAGGATGGGGATGAACTCATTTTGGTCATACATGTTTATCTCACTCTGAGCGTTGTCCGAAGCACCAGGAGGCGCCGATGGAGACTGCGTGGTTGGGAGATGCGTGGGTGCGGGACTAAGGGTTTCCGATATGGAGGCCATGAGGGACAGTACCCCGGAGGCAGAAAGTTGGGGAAGCAGGCGAGCGTTCCAGGTCGGACTTCGTGATGGGCCTGGCCCCATGGTAGAGCGCCAGGGATGGGACCCCCGCAGGCCGAGGATCCACGGGCGTTGTCCTCGCTGCAATCCATTTGTGGAGTGCCTGTTGGCGGCGATCGGGTGCGGACACTCACAATGCCCTCAAGGCCCCGGTGGGGGGCGGCCCAGCACACGTGCGGCGCCCGAATGACTTCGCCGGGCGTTTTCAGGCCAATTCTCACGAGCGTTCTGCCCAAACCAGGATTGGTTTGGGCAGAACGCTCGGGAGAATTGGCCGGCGTAGGGCAGCCCTGCGGACCGCCCTGCTCTCCATGTCCCAGGGCCCTTTCTCGCCCAGGGCATGTTGCTGCCGCCAAGAAATGGCACGGTAAAGACACGGGGCACCCGGGATCCCCGGCGCAGGAAAGCTTTTCCGGATCAGAGTTGAAGGACGGTAGGTGGCCTGGTGTGTGCCTACGTCTTTCGGGTAGATGGGGCGGCCAAGAATGGGGATGACCTCATTTTGGTCATACAGGTTTATCTCACTCTGAGCGTTGTCCGAAGCACCAGATGGCGCCGATAGAGACTGCGTGGTTGGGAGATGCGTGGGTGCGGGAGTAAGGGTTTCCGATATGGAGGCCATGAGGGACAGTACCCCGGAGGCAGAAAGTTGGGGAAGCAGGCGAGCGTTCCAGACCGGACTTCGTGATGGGCCTGGCCCCATGGTTGAGCGCCAGGGATGGGACCCCTGCAGGCCGAGGATCCACGGCGTTGTCCTCGCTGCAATCCATTTGTGGAGTGCCTCCTGGCGGCGATCGGGTGCGGGCACTCACAATGCCCTTCAAGGCCCCGGGGGGGTGGCCGCCCAGCTGACGTGCGGCGCCCGAATGACTTCGCCGGGCGTTTTCCGGCCAATTCTCACGAGCGTTCTGCCCAAACCAGGATTGGTTTGGGCAGAACGCTCGTGAGAATTGGCCGTGGTAGGGCAGCCCTGCGGGCCGCCCTGCTCTCCATGGCCCAGGGCCCTTTCTCGCCTAGGGCATGTTGCTCCCGCTAAGAAATGGCACGGAAAAGACACGGTGCACCCGGACACGCCGGCGCAGTGGAGCGTTCCCAAAGCAGAGTTGAAGGACGGGTGGTGGCCTGGTGTGCGCCACCATCTTTCAGGTAAGCCGGCAACCAAGGATGGGGATGACCTCATTTTGGTCATACATGTTTATCTCACTCTGAGAGTTGTCCGAAGCACCAGGAGGCGCCGATGGAGACTGCGTGGTTAGGAGATGCGTGGGTGTGGGACTCAGGGTTTCCGATATGGAGGCCATGAGGGACAGGACCCCAGAAGCTGAAGGTTGGGGAAGCAGTCGAGCGTTCCAGGTCGGACTTCGTGATGGGCCTGGCCCCATGGTAGAGCGCCAGGGATGGGACCCCCACAGGTCGAGGATCCACGGGCGTTGTCCTTGCTGCATTCCATCTTTGGAGTGCCTGTTGGTGGCGATCGGGTCCGGACACTCACAATGCCCTCAAGGCCCCGGTGGGGGGCGGCCCAGCACAGTGCGGCGCCCGAATGACTTCGCCGTGCGTTTTCCGGCCAATTCTCACGAGCGTTCTGCCCAAACCAGGATTGGTTTGGGCAGAACGCTCGTGAGAATTGGCCGGCGTAGGGCAGCCCTGCGGACCGCCCTGCTCTCCATGGCCCAGGGCCCTTTCTCGCCCAGGGCATGTTGCTGCCGCCAAGAAATGGCACGGAAAAGACACGGGGCACCCGGGATCCCCGGCGCAGGAAAGCTTTTCCGGATCAGAGTTGAAGGACGGTAGGTGGCCTGGTGTGTGCCTACGTCTTTCGGGTAGATGGGGCGGCCAAGAATGGGGATGACCTCATTTTGGTCATACAGGTTTATCTCACTCTGAGCGTTGTCCGAAGAACCAGGTGGCGCCGATAAGGACTGCGTGGTTGGGAGATGCGTGGGTGCCGGACTAAGGGTTTCCGATATGGAGGCCATGAGGGACAGTACCCTGGAGGCAGAAAGTTGGGGAAGCAGGCGAGCGTTCCAGACCGGACTTCGTGATGGGCCTGGCCCCATGGTAGAGCGCCAGGGATGGGACCCCTGCAGGCCGAGGATCCACGGCGTTGTCCTCGCTGCAATCCATTTGTGGAGTGCCTCCTGGCGGCGATCGGGTGCGGGCACTCACAATGCCCTTCAAGACCCCGGGGGGGTGGCCGCCCAGCTGACGTGCGGCGCCCGAATGACTTCGCCGGGCGTTTTCCGGCCAATTCTCACGAGCGTTCTGCCCAAACCAGGATTGGTTTGGGCAGAACGCTAGTGAGAATTGGCCGTGGTAGGGCAGCCCTGGGGACCGCCGTGTTCTCCATGGCCCAGGGCCCTTTCTCGCCCAGGGCATGTTGCTGCCGCCAAGAAATGGCACGGAAAAGACACGGGGCACCCGGCATCCCCGGCGCAGGAAAGCTTTTCCGGATCAGAGTTGAAGGACGGTAGGTGGCCTGGTGTGTGCCTACGTCTTTCGGGTAGATGGGGCGGCCAAGAATGGGGATGACCTCATTTTGGTCATACAGGTTTATCTCACTCTGAGCGTTGTCCGAAGCACCAGGTGGCGCCGATAGAGACTGCGTGGTTGGGAGATGCGTGGGTGCGGGACTAAGGGTTTCCGATATGGAGGCCATGAGGGATAGTACCCCGGAGGCAGAAGTTTGGGGAAGCAGGCGAGCGTTCCAGACCGGACTTCGTGATGGGCCTGGCCCCATGGTAGAGCGCCAGGGATGGGACCCCTGCAGGCCGAGGATACACGGGCGTTGTCCTCGCTGCAATCCATTTGTTGAGTGCCTCCTGGCGGCGATCGGGTGCGGGCACTCACAATGCCCTTCAAGGCCCCGGGGGGGGGGCCGCCCAGCTGACGTGCGGCGCCCGAATGACTTCGCCGGGCGTTTTCCGGCCAATTCTCACGAGCGTTCTGCCCAAACCAGGATTGGTTTGGGCAGAACGCTCGTGAGAATTGGCTGGCGTAGGGCAGCCCTGCGGACCGCCCTGCTCTCCATGGCCAAGGGCCCTTTCTCGCCCAGGGCATGTTGCTCCCGCTAAGAAATGGCACGGAAAAGACACGGTGCACCCGGACACGCCGGCGCAGTGGAGCGTTCACAAAGCAGAGTAGAAGGACGGGTGGTGGCCTGGTGTGCGCCACCATCTTTCAGGTAACCCGGCAACCAAGGATGGGGATGACCTCATTTTGGTCATACATGTTTATCTCACTCTGAGCGTTGTCCGAAGCACCAGGAGGCGCCGATGGAGACTGCGTGGTTAGGAGATGCGTGGGTGTGGGACTAAGGGTTTCCGATATGGAGGCCATGAGGGACAGGACCCCAGAAGCTGAAGGTTGGGGAAGCAGGCGAGCGTTCCAGACCGGACTTCGTGATGGGCCTGGCCCCATGGTAGAGCGCCAGGGATGGGACCCCCTCAGGTCGAGGATACACGGGCTTTGTCCTTGCTGCATTTAATCTTGTGGAGTGCCTGTTGGCGGCGATCGGGTGCGGACACACACAATGCCCTCAAGGCCCCGGTGGGGGGCGGCGCAGCACACGTGCGGCGCCCGAATAACTTCGCCGGGCGTTTTCCGGCCAATCCTGGTTTGGGCAGAACGCTCGTGAGAATTGGCCGGCGTAGGGCAGCCCTGCGGACCGCCCTGCTCTCCATGGCCCAGGGCCCTTTCTCGCCCAGGGCATGTTGCTGCCGCCCAGAAATGGCACGGAAAAGACACGGGGCACCCGGGATCCCCGGCGCAGGAAAGCTTTTCCGGATCAGAGTTGAAGGACGGTAGGTGGCCTGGTGTGTGCCTACGTCTTTCGGGTAGATGGGGCGGCCAAGAATGGGGATGACCTCATTTTGGTCATACAGGTTTATCTCACTCTGAGCGTTGTCCGAAGCACCAGGTGGCGCCGATAGAGACTGCGTGGTTGGGAGATGCGTGGGTGCGGGAGTAAGGGTTTCCGATATGGAGGCCATGAGGGACAGTACCCCGGAGGCAGAAAGTTGGGCAAGCAGGCGAGCGTTCCAGACCGGACTTCGTGATGGGCCTGGCCCCATGGTAGAGCGCCAGGGATGGGACCCCTGCAGGCCGAGGATCCACGGGCGTTGTCCTCGCTGCAATCCATTTGTGGAGTGCCTCCTGGCGGCGATCGGGTGCGGGCACTCACAATGCCCTTCAAGGCCCCAGGGGGGGGGCCGCCCAGCTGACGTGCGGCGCCCGATTGACTTCGCCGGGCGTTTTCCGGCCAATTTTCACGAGCGTTCTGCCCAAACCAGGATTGGTTTGGGATGAACGCTCGTGAGAATTGGCCGGCGTAGGGCAGCCCTGCGGACCGCCCTGCTCTCCATGGCCCAGGGCCCTTTCTCGCCCAGGGCATGTTGCTGCCGCTAAGAAATGGCACGGAAAAGACACGGTGCACCCAGACACGCCGGCGCAGTGGAGCGTTCCCAAAGCAGAGTTGAAGGACGGGTGGTGGCCTGGTGTGCGCCACCATCTTTCAGGTAGAGCCGGCAACCAAGGATGGGGATGACCTCATTTTGGTCATACATGTTTATCTCACTCTGAGCGTTGTCCGAAGCACCAGGAGGCGCCGATGGAGACTGCGTGGTTGGGAGATGCGTGGGTGCGGGACTAAGGGTTTCCGATATGGAGGCCATGAGGGACAGTACCCCGGAGGCAGAAAGTTGGGGAAGCAGGCGAGCGTTCCAGGTCGGACTTCGTGATGGGCCTGGCCCCATGGTAGAGCGCCAGGGATGGGACCCCCGCAGGCCGAGGATCCACGGGCGTTGTCCTCGCTGCAATCCATTTGTGGAGTGCCTCCTGGCGGCGATCGTGTGCGGGCACTCACAATGCCCTTCAAGGCCCCGGGGGGGTGGCCGCCCAGCTGACGTGTGGCGCCCGAATGACTTCGCCGGGCGTTTTCCGGCCAATTTTCACGAGCGTTCTGCCCAAACCAGGATTGGTTTGGGTAGAACGCTCGTGAGAATTGGCCGTGGTAGGGCAGCCCTGCGGGCCGCCCTGCTCTCCATGGCCCAGGGCCCTTTCTCGCCCAGGGCATGTTGCTCCCGCTAAGAAATGGCACGGAAAAGACACGGTGCACCCGGAAATGCCGGCGCAGTGGTGCGTTCCCAAAGCAGAGTTGAAGGACGGGTGGTGGCCTGGTGTGGGCCAACATCTTTCAGGTAAGCCGGCAACCAAGGATGGGGATGACCTCATTTTGGTCATACATGTTTATCTCACTCTGAGCGTTGTCCGAAGCACCAGGAGGCGCCGATGGACACTGCGTGGTTAGGAGATGCGTGGGTGTGGGACTAAGGGTTTCTGATATGGAGGCCATGAGGGACAGGACCCCAGAAGCTGAAGGTTGGGGAAGCAGGCGAGCGTTCCAGGTCGGACTTCGTGATGGGCCTGGCCCCATGGTAGAGCACCAGGGATGGGACCCCCGTAGGCCGAGGATCCACGGGCGTTGTCCTCGCTGCATTCTATCTTGTGGAGTGCCTCCTGGCGGCGATCGGGTGCGGGCACTCACAATGCCCTTCAAGGCCCCGGGGGTGTGGCCGCCCAGCTGACGTGCGGCGCCCGAATGACTTCGCCGGGCGTTTTCCGGCCAATTCTCACGAGCGTTCTGCCCAAACCAATCCTGGTTTGGGCAGAACGCTCGTGAGAATTGGCTGGCGTAGGGCAGCCCTGCGGACCGCCCTGCTCTCCATGGGCCAGGGCCCTTTCTCGCCCAGGGCATGTTGCTCCCGCTAAGAAATGGCACGGAAAAGATACGGTGCACCCGGACACGCCGGCGCAGTGGAGCGTTCACAAAGCAGAGTTGAAGGACGGGTGGTGGCCTGGTGTGCGCCACCATCTTTCAGGTAAGCCGGCAACCAAGGATGGGGATGACCTCATTTTGGTCATACATGTTTATCTCACTCTGTGCGTTGTCCGAAGCACCAGGAGGCGCCGATGGAGACTGCGTGGTTAGGAGATGCGTGGGTGTGGGACTAAGGGTTTCCGATATGGAGGCCATGAGGGACAGGACCCCAGAAGCTGAAGGTTGGGGAAGCAGGCGAGCGTTCCAGGTCGGACTTCGTGATGGGCCTGGCCCCATGGTAGACCGCCAGGGATGGGACCCCCGCAGGACGAGGATCCACGGGCGTTGTCCTCGCTGCAATCCATTTGTGGAGTGCCTCCTGGCGGCGATCGGGTGCGGGCACTCACAATGCTTTTCAAGTCCCCGGGGGGGTGGCCGCCCAGCTGACGTGCGGCGCCGAATGACTTCGCCGGGCGTTTTCCGGCCAATTCTCTAGAGCGTTCTGCCCAAACCAGGATTGGTTTGGGCAGAACGCTCGTGAGAATTGGCCGGCGTAGGGCAGCCCTGCAGACCGCCCTGCTCTCCATGGCCCAGGGCCCTTTCTCGCCCAGGGCATGTTGCTGCCGCCAAGAAATGGCAGGGAAAAGACACGGGACACCCGGGATCCCCGGCGCAGGAAAGCTTTTCCGGATCAGAGTTGAAGGACGGTAGGTGGCCTGGTGTGTGCCTACGTCTTTCGGGTAGATGGGGCGGCCAAGAATGGGGATGACCTCATTTTGGTCATACAGGTTTATCTCACTCTGAGCGTTGTCCGAAGCACCAGGTGGCGCCGATAAGGACTGCGTGGTTGGGAGATGCGTGGGTGCGGGACTAAGGGTTTCCGATATGGAGGCCATGAGGGACAGTACCCCGGAGGCAGAAAGTTGGGGAAGCAGGCGAGCGTTCCAGACCGGACTTCGTGATGGGCCTGGCCCCATGGTAGAGCGCCAGGGATGGAACCCCTGCAGGCCGAGGATCCACGGGCGTTGTCCTCGCTGCAATCCATTTGTGGAGTGCCTCCTGGCGGCGATCGGGTGCGGGCACTCACAATGCCCTTCAAGGCCCCGGGGGGGTGGCCACCCAGCTGCCGTGCGTCGCCCGAATGACTTCGCAGGGCGTTTTCCGGGCAATTCTCACGAGCGTTCTGCCCAAACCAGGATTGGTTTGGGCAGAACGCTCGTGAGAATTGGCCGGCGTAGGGCAGCCCTTCGGACCGCCCTGCTCTCCATGGCCCAAGGCCCTTTCTCGCCCAGGGCATGTTGCTGCCGCTAAGAAATGGAACGGAAAAGACACGGTGCACCCAGACACGCCGGCGCAGTGGAGCGTTCCCAAAGCAGAGTTGAAGGACGGGTGGTGGCCTGGTGTGCGCCACCATCTTTCAGGTAGAGCCGGCAACCAAGGATGGGGATGACCTCATTTTGGTCATACATGTTTATCTCACTCTGAGCGTTGTCCGAAGCACCAGGAGGCGCCGATGGAGACTGCGTGGTTAGGAGATGCGTGGGTGTGGGACTAAGGGTTTCCGATATGGAGGCCATGAGGGACAGGACCCCAGAAGCTGAAGGTTGGGGAAGCAGGCGAGCGTTCCAGACCGAACTTCGTGATGGGCCTGGCCCCATGGTAGAGCGCCAGGGATGGGACCCCTATAGGCCGAGGATCCACGGGTGTTGTCCTCGCTGCAATCCATTTGTGGAGTGCCTCTTGGCGGCGATCGGGTGCGGGCACTCACAATGCCCTTTAAGGCCCCGGGCGGGGGGCCGCCCAGCTGACGTGCGGCGCCCCCATGACTTCGCCGGGCGTTTTCCGGCCAATTCTCACGAGCGTTCTGCCCAAACCAGGATTGGTTTGGGCAGAACGCTCGTGAGAATTGGCCGGCGTAGGGCAGCCCTGCGGACCGCCCTGCTCTCCATGGCCCAGGGCCCTTTCTCGCCCAGGGCATGTTGCTGCCGCCAAGAAATGGCACGGAAAAGACACGGGGCACCCGGGATCCCCGGCGCAGGAAAGCTTTTCCGGATCAGAGTTGAAGGACGGTAGGTGGCCTGGTGTGTGCCTACGTCTTTCGGGTAGATGGGGCGGCCAAGAATGGGGATGACCTCATTTTGGTCATACAGGTTTATCTCACTCTGAGCGTTGTCCGAAGCACCAGGTGGCGCCGATAAGGACTGCGTGGTTGGGAGATGCGTGGGTGCGGGACTAAGGGTTTCCGATATGGAGGCCATGAGGGACAGTACCCCGGAGGCAGAAAGTTGGGGAAGCAGGCGAGCGTTCCAGACCGGACTTCGTGATGGGCCTGGCCCCATGGTAGAGCGCCAGGGATGGGACCCCTGCAGGCCGAGGATCCACGGCGTTGTCCTCGCTGCAATCCATTTGTGGAGTGCCTCCTGGCGGCGATCGGGTGGGGGCACTCACAATGCCCTTCAAGACCCCGGGGGGGTGGCCGCCCAGCTGACGTGCGGCGCCCGAATGACTTCGCCGGGCGTTTTCCGGCCAATTCTCACGAGCGTTCTGCCCAAACCAGGATTGGTTTGGGCAGAACGCTCGTGAGAATTGGCCGTGGTAGCGCAGCCCTGGGGACCGCCGTGTTCTCCATGGCCCAGGGCCCTTTCTCGCCCAGGGCATGTTGCTGCCGCCAAGAAATGGCACGGAAAAGACACGGGGCACCCGGGATCCCCGGCGCAGGAAAGCTTTTCCGGATCAGAGTTGAAGGACGGTAGGTGGCCTGGTGTGTGCCTACGTCTTTCGGGTAGATGGGGCGGCCAAGAATGGGGATGACCTCATTTTGGTCATACAGGTTTATCTCACTCTGAGCGTTGTCCGAAGCACCAGGTGGCGCCGATAGAGACTGCGTGGTTGGGAGATGCGTGGGTGCGGGACTAAGGGTTTCCGATATGGAGGCCATGAGGGATAGAACCCGGAGGCAGAAGTTTGGGGAAGCAGGCGAGCGTTCCAGACCGGACTTCGTGATGGGCCTGGCCCCATGGTACAGCGCCAGGGATGGGACCCCTGCAGGCCGAGGATCCACGGGCGTTGTCCTCGCTGCAATCCATTTGTGTAGTGCCTCCTGGCGGCGATCGGGTGCGGGCACTCACAATGCCCTTCAAGGCCCCGGGGGGGGGGCCGCCCAGCTGACGTGCGGCGCCCGAATGACTTCGCCGGGCGTTTTCCGGCCAATTTTCACGAGCGTTCTGCCCAAACCAGGATTGGTTTGGGTAGAACGCTCGTGAGAATTGGCCGTGGTAGGGCAGCCCTGCGGGCCGCCCTGCTCTCCATGGCCCAGGGCCCTTTCTCGCCCAGGGCATGTTGCTCCCGCTAAGAAATGGCACGGAAAAGACACGGTGCACCCGGACATGCCGGCGCAGTGGTGCGTTCCCTAAGCAGAGTTGAAGGACGGGTGGTGGCCTGGTGTGGGCCAACATCTTTCAGGTAAGCCGGCAACCAAGGATGTGGATGACCTCATTTTGGTCATACATGTTTATCTCACTCTGAGCGTTGTCCGAAGCACCAGGAGGCGCCGATGGAGACTGCGTGGTTAGGAGATGCGTGGGTGTGGGACTAAGGGTTTCCAATATGGAGGCCATGAGGGACAGGACGCCAGAAGCTGAAGGTTGGGGAAGCAGGCGAGCGTTCCAGGTCGGACTTTGTGATATGCCTGGCCCCATGGTAGAGCACCAGGGATGGGACCCCCGCAGGCCGAGGTTCCACGGGCGTTGTCCTCGCTGCAATCCATTTGTGGAGTGCCTCCTGGCGGCGATCGGGTGCGGGCACTCACAATGCCCTTCAAGGCCCCGGGGGTGTGGCCGCCCAGCTGACGTGCGGCGCCCGAATGACTTCGCCGGGCGTTTTCCGGCCAATTCTCACGAGCGTTCTGCCCAAACCAGGATTGGTTTGGGCAGAACGCTCGTGAGAATTGGCTGGCGTAGGGCAGCCCTGCGGACCGCCCTGCTCTCCATGGGCCAGGGCCCTTTCTCGCCCAGGGCATGTTGCTCCCGCTAAGAAATGGCACGGAAAAGACACGGTGCACCCGGACACGCCGGCGCAGTGGAGCGTTCACAAAGCAGAGTTGAAGGACGGGTGGTGGCCTGGTGTGCGCCACCATCTTTCAGGTAAGCCGGCAACCAAGGATGGGGATGACCTCATTTTGGTCATACATGTTTATCTCACTCTGAGCGTTGTCCGAAGCACCAGGAGGCGCCAATGGAGACTGCGTGGTTAGGAGATGCGTGGGTGTGGGACTAAGGGTTTCCGATATGGAGGCCATGAGGGACAGGACCCCAGAAGCTGAAGGTTGGGGAAGCAGGCGAGCGTTCCAGGTCGGACTTCGTGATGGGCCTGGCCCCATGGTAGAGCGCCAGGGATGGGACCCCCGCAGGCCGAGGATCCACGGGCGTTGTCCTCGCTGCAATCCATTTGTGGAGTGCCTCCTGGCGGCGATCGGGTGCGGGCACTCACAATGCTTTTCAAGGCCCCGGGGGGGTGGCCGCCCAGCTGACGTGCGGCGCCGAATGACTTCGCCGGGCGTTTTCCGGCCAATTCTCTAGAGCGTTCTGCCCAAACCAGGATTGGTTTGGGCAGAACGCTCGTGAGAATTGGCCGGCGTAGGGCAGCCCTGCAGACCGCCCTGCTCTCCATGGCCCAGGGCCCTTTCTCGCCCAGGGCATGTTGCTGCCGCCAAGAAATGGCAGGGAAAAGACACGGGACACCCGGGATCCCCGGCGCAGGAAAGCTTTTCCGGATCAGAGTTGAAGGACTGTAGGTGGCCTGGTGTGTGCCTACGTCTTTCGGGTAGATGGGGCGGCCAAGAATGGGGATGACCTCATTTTGGTCATACAGGTTTATCTCACTCTGAGCGTTGTCCGAAGCACCAGGTGGCGCCGATAAGGACTGCGTGGTTGGGAGATGCGTGGGTGCGGGACTAAGGGTTTCCGATATGGAGGCCATGAGGGACAGTACCCCGGAGGCAGAAAGTTGGGGAAGCAGGCGAGCGTTCCAGACCGGACTTCGTGATGGGCCTGGCCCCATGGTAGAGCGCCAGGGATGGAACCCCTGCAGGCCGAGGATCCACGGGCGTTGTCCTCGCTGCAATCCATTTGTGGAGTGCCTCCTGGCGGCGATCGGGTGCGGGCACTCACAATGCCCTTCAAGGCCCCGGGGGGGTGGCCGCCCAGCTGCCGTGCGTCGCCCGAATGACTTCGCAGGGCGTTTTCCGGCCAATTCTCACGAGCGTTCTGCCCAAACCAGGATTGGTTTGGGCAGAACGCTCGTGAGAATTGGCCGGCGTAGGGCAGCCCTGCGGACCGCCCTGCTCTCCATGGCCCAAGGCCCTTTCTCGCCCAGGGCATGTTGCTGCCGCTAAGAAATGGAACGGAAAAGACACGGTGCACCCAGACACGCCGGCGCAGTGGAGCGTTCCCAAAGCAGAGTTGAAGGACGGGTGGTGGCCTGGTGTGCGCCACCATCTTTCAGGTAGAGCCGGCAACCAAGGATGGGGATGACCTCATTTTGGTCATACATGTTTATCTCACTCTGAGCGTTGTCCGAAGCACCAGGAGGCGCCGATGGAGACTGCGTGGTTAGGAGATGCGTGGGTGTGGGACTAAGGGTTTCCGATATGGAGGCCATGAGGGACAGGACCCCAGAAGCTGAAGGTTGTGGAAGCAGGCGAGCGTTCCAGACCGAACTTCGTGATGGGCCTGGCCCCATGGTAGAGCGCCAGGGATGGGACCCCTGAAGGCCGAGGATCCACGGGTGTTGTCCTCGCTGCAATCCATTTGTGGAGTGCCTCTTGGCGGCGATCGGGTGCGGGCACTCACAATGCCCTTCAAGGCCCCGGGCGGGGGGCCGCCCAGCTGACGTGCGGCGCCCGCATGACTTCGCCGGGCGTTTTCCGGCCAATTCTCACGAGCGTTCTGCCCAAACCAGGATTGGGCAGAACGCTCGTGAGAATTGGCCGGCGTAGGGCAGCCCTGCGGACCGCCCTGCTCTCCATGGCCCAGGGCCCTTTCTCGCCCAGGGCATGTTGCTCCCGCTAAGAAATGGCACGGAAAAGACACGGTGCACCCGGACATGCCGGCGCAGTGGTGCGTTCCCTAAGCAGAGTTGAAGGACGGGTGGTGGCCTGGTGTGGGCCAACATCTTTCAGGTAAGCCGGCAACCAAGGATGTGGATGACCTCATTTTGGTCATACATGTTTATCTCACTCTGAGCGTTGTCCGAAGCACCAGGAGGCGCCGATGGAGACTGCGTGGTTAGGAGATGCGTGGGTGTGGGACTAAGGGTTTCCGATATGGAGGCCATGAGGGACAGGACCCCAGAAGCTGAAGGTTGGGGAAGCAGGCGAGCGTTCCAGGTCGGACTTTGTGATATGCCTGGCCCCATGGTAGAGCACCAGGGATGGGACCCCCGCAGGCCGAGGTTCCACGGGCGTTGTCCTCGCTGCAATCCATTTGTGGAGTGCCTCCTGGCGGCGATCGGGTGCGGCACTCACAATGCCCTTCAAGGCCCCGGGGGTGTGGCCGCCCAGCTGACGTGCGGCGCCCGAATGACTTCGCCGGGCGTTTTCCGGCCAATTCTCACGAGCGTTCTGCCCAAACCAGGATTGGTTTGGGCAGAACGCTCGTGAGAATTGGCTGGCGTAGGGCAGCCCTGCGGACCGCCCTGCTCTCCATGGGCCAGGGCCCTTTCTCGCCCAGGGCATGTTGCTCCCGCTAAGAAATGGCACGGAAAAGACACGGTGCACCCGGACACGCCGGCGCAGTGGAGCGTTCACAAAGCAGAGTTGAAGGACGGGTGGTGGCCTGGTGTGCGCCACCATCTTTCAGGTAAGCCGGCAACCAAGGATGGGGATGACCTCATTTTGGTCATACATGTTTATCTCACTCTGAGCGTTGTCCGAAGCACCAGGAGGCGCCGATGGAGACTGCGTGGTTAGGAGATGCGTGGGTGTGGGACTAAGGGTTTCCGATATGGAGGCCATGAGGGACAGGACCCCAGAAGCTGAAGGTTGGGGAAGCAGGCGAGCGTTCCAGGTCGGACTTCGTGATGGGCCTGGCCCCATGGTAGAGCGCCAGGGATGGGACCCCCGCAGGCCGAGGATCCACGGGCGTTGTCCTCGCTGCAATCCATTTGTGGAGTGCCTCCTGGCGGCGATCGGGTGCGGGCACTCACAATGCTTTTCAAGGCCCCGGGGGGGTGGCCGCCCAGCTGACGTGCGGCGCCGAATGACTTCGCCGGGCGTTTTCCGGCCAATTCTCTAGAGCGTTCTGCCCAAACCAGGATTGGTTTGGGCAGAACGCTCGTGAGAATTGGCCGGCGTAGGGCAGCCCTGCAGACCGCCCTGCTCTCCATGGCCCAGGGCCCTTTCTCGCCCAGGGCATGTTGCTGCCGCCAAGAAATGGCAGGGAAAAGACACGGGACACCCGGGATCCCCGGCGCAGGAAAGCTTTTCCGGATCAGAGTTGAAGGACTGTAGGTGGCCTGGTGTGTGCCTACGTCTTTCGGGTAGATGGGGCGGCCAAGAATGGGGATGACCTCATTTTGGTCATACAGGTTTATCTCACTCTGAGCGTTGTCCGAAGCACCAGGTGGCGCCGATAAGGACTGCGTGGTTGGGAGATGCGTGGGTGCGGGACTAAGGGTTTCCGATATGGAGGCCATGAGGGACAGTACCCCGGAGGCAGAAAGTTGGGGAAGCAGGCGAGCGTTCCAGACCGGACTTCGTGATGGGCCTGGCCCCATGGTAGAGCGCCAGGGATGGAACCCCTGCAGGCCGAGGATCCACGGGCGTTGTCCTCGCTGCAATCCATTTGTGGAGTGCCTCCTGGCGGCGATCGGGTGCGGGCACTCACAATGCCCTTCAAGGCCCCGGGGGGGTGGCCGCCCAGCTGCCGTGCGTCGCCCGAATGACTTCGCAGGGCGTTTTCCGGCCAATTCTCACGAGCGTTCTGCCCAAACCAGGATTGGTTTGGGCAGAACGCTCGTGAGAATTGGCCGGCGTAGGGCAGCCCTGCGGACCGCCCTGCTCTCCATGGCCCAAGGCCCTTTCTCGCCCAGGGCATGTTGCTGCCGCTAAGAAATGGAACGGAAAAGACACGGTGCACCCAGACACGCCGGCGCAGTGGAGCGTTCCCAAAGCAGAGTTGAAGGACGGGTGGTGGCCTGGTGTGCGCCACCATCTTTCAGGTAGAGCCGGCAACCAAGGATGGGGATGACCTCATTTTGGTCATACATGTTTATCTCACTCTGAGCGTTGTCCGAAGCACCAGGAGGCGCCGATGGAGACTGCGTGGTTAGGAGATGCGTGGGTGTGGGACTAAGGGTTTCCGATATGGAGGCCATGAGGGACAGGACCCCAGAAGCTGAAGGTTGTGGAAGCAGGCGAGCGTTCCAGACCGAACTTCGTGATGGGCCTGGCCCCATGGTAGAGCGCCAGGGATGGGACCCCTGAAGGCCGAGGATCCACGGGTGTTGTCCTCGCTGCAATCCATTTGTGGAGTGCCTCTTGGCGGCGATCGGGTGCGGGCACTCACAATGCCCTTCAAGGCCCCGGGCGGGGGGCCGCCCAGCTGACGTGCGGCGCCCGCATGACTTCGCCGGGCGTTTTCCGGCCAATTCTCACGAGCGTTCTGCCCAAACCAGGATTGGGCAGAACGCTCGTGAGAATTGGCCGGCGTAGGGCAGCCCTGCGGACCGCCCTGCTCTCCATGGCCCAGGGCCCTTTCTCGCCCAGGGCATGTTGCTGCCGCCAAGAAATGGCACGGAAAAGACACGGGGCACCCGGGATCCCCGGCGCAGGAAAGCTTTTCCGGATCAGAGTTGAAGGACGGTAGGTGGCCTGGTGTGTGCCTACGTCTTTCGGGTAGATGGGGCGGCCAAGAATGGGGATGACCTCATTTTGGTCATACAGGTTTATCTCACTCTGAGCGTTGTCCGAAGCACCAGGTGGCGCCGATAGAGACTGCGTGGTTGGGAGATGCGTGGGTGCGGGACTAAGGGTTTCCTATATGGAGGCCATGAGGGACAGTACCCCGGAGGCAGAAAGTTGGGGAAGCAGGCGAGCGTTCCAGACCGGACATCGTGATGGGCCTGGCCCCATGGTAGAGTGCCAGGGATGGGACCCCTGCAGGCCGAGGATCCACGGGCGTTGTCCTCGCTGCAATCCATTTGTGGAGTGCCTCCTGGCGGCGATCGGGTGCGGGCACTCACAGTGCCCTTCAAGGCCCCGGGGGGGGGGCCGCCCAGCTGACGTGCGGCGCCCGAAAGACTTCGCCGGGCGTTTTCCGGCCAATTCGCACGAGCGTTCTGACTAAACCAGGATTGGTTTGGGCAGAACGCTCGTGAGAATTGGCCGGCGTAGGGCAGCCCTGCGGACCGCCCTGCTCTCCATGGCCCAGGGCCCTTTCTCGCCCAGGACATGTTGCTCCCGCTAAGAGATGGCACGGAAAAGACACGGTGCACCCGGACACGCCGGCGCAGTGGAGCGTTCCCAAAGCCGAGTTGAAGGACGGGTGTTGGCCTGGTGTGCGCCACCATCTTTCAGGTAAGCCGGCAACCAAGGATGGGGATGACCTCATTTTGGTCATACATGTTTATCTCACTCTGAGCGTTGTCCGAAGCACGAGGAGGCGCCGATGGAGACTGCGTGGTTGGGAGATGCGTGGGTGCGGGACTAAGGGTTTCCGATATGGAGGCCATGAGGGATAGTACCCCGGAGGCAGAAGTTTGGGGAAGCAGGCGAGCGTTCCAGACCGAACTTCGTGATGGGCCTGGCCCCATGGTAGAGCGCCAGGGATGGGACCCCCGCAGGCCGAGGATCCACGGGCGTTGTCCTCGCTGCAATCCATTTGTGGAGTGCCTCCTGGCGGCGATCGGGTGCGGGCACTCACAATGCTTTTCAAGGTCCCGGGGGGGTGGCCGCCCAGCTGACGTGCGGCGCCGAATGACTTCGCCGGGCGTTTTCCGGCCAATTCTCTAGAGCGTTCTGCCCAAACCAGGATTGGTTTGGGCAGAACGCTCGTGAGAATTGGCCGGCGTAGGGCAGCCCTGCAGACCGCCCTGCTCTCCATGGCCCAGGGCCCTTTCTCGCCCAGGGCATGTTGCTGCCGCCAAGAAATGGCAGGGAAAAGACACGGGACACCCGGGATCCCCGGCGCAGGAAAGCTTTTCCGGATCAGAGTTGAAGGACTGTAGGTGGCCTGGTGTGTGCCTACGTCTTTCGGGTAGATGGGGCGGCCAAGAATGGGGATGACCTCATTTTGGTCATACAGGTTTATCTCACTCTGAGCGTTGTCCGAAGCACCAGGTGGCGCCGATAAGGACTGCGTGGTTGGGAGATGCGTGGATGCGGGACTAAGGGTTTCCGATATGGAGGCCATGAGGGACAGTACCCCGGAGGCAGAAAGTTGGGGAAGCAGGCGAGCGTTCCAGACCGGACTTCGTGATGGGCCTGGCCCCATGGTAGAGCGCCAGGGATGGAACCCCTGCAGGCCGAGGATCCACGGGCGTTGTCCTCGCTGCAATCCATTTGTGGAGTGCCTCCTGGCGGCGATCGGGTGCGGGCACTCACAATGCCCTTCAAGGCCCCGGGGGGTGGCCGCCCAGCTGCCGTGCGTCGCCCGAATGACTTCGCAGGGCGTTTTCCGGCCAATTCTCACGAGCGTTCTGCCCAAACCAGGATTGGTTTGGGCAGAACGCTCGTGAGAATTGGCCGGCGTAGGGCAGCCCTGCGGACCGCCCTGCTCTCCATGGCCCAAGGCCCTTTCTCGCCCAGGGCATGTTGCTGCCACTAAGAAATGGAACGGAAAAGACACGGTGCACCCAGACACGCCGGCGCAGTGGAGCGTTCCCAAAGCAGAGTTGAAGGACGGGTGGTGGCCTGGTGTGCGCCACCATCTTTCAGGTAGAGCCGGCAACCAAGGATGGGGATGACCTCATTTTGGTCATACATGTTTATCTCACTCTGAGCGTTGTCCGAAGCACCAGGAGGCGCCGATGGAGACTGCGTGGTTAGGAGATGCGTGGGTGTGGGACTATGGGTTTCCGATATGGAGGCCATGAGGGACAGGAACCCAGAAGCTGAAGGTTGGGGAAGCAGGCGAGCGTTCCAGGTCGGACTTCGTGATGGGCCTGGCCCCATGGTAGAGCGCCAGGGATGGGACCCCCGCAGGCCGAGGATCCACGGGCGTTGTCCTCGCTGCAATCCATTTGTGGAGTGCCTCCTGGTGGCGATCGGGTGCGGGCAGTCACAATGCCCTTCAATGCCCCGGGGGGGTGGCCGCCCAGCTGACGTGCGTCGCACGAATGACTTCGCCGGGGGTTTTCCGGCCAATTCTCACGAGCGTTCTGCCTTAACCAGGATTGGTTTGGGCAGAACGCTCGTGAGAATTTGCCGGCGTAGGGCAGCCCTGCGGACCGCCCTGCTCTCCATGGCCCAGGGCCCTTTCTCGCCCAGGGCATGTTGCTGCCGCCAAGAAATGGCAGGGAAAAGACACGGGGCACCCGGGATCCCCGGCGCAGGAAAGCTTTTCCGGATCAGAGTTGAAGGACGGTAGGTGGCCTGGTGTGTGCCTACGTCTTTCGGGTAGATGGGGCGGCCAAGAATGGGGATGACCTCATTTTGGTCATACAGGTTTATCTCACTCTGAGCGTTGTCCGAAGCACCAGGTGGCGCCGATAGAGACTGCGTGGTTGGGAGATGCGTGGGTGCGGGACTAAGGGATTCCGATATGGAGGCCATGAGGGACAGTACCCCGGAGGCAGAAAGTTGAGGAAGCAGGCGAGCGTTCCAGACCGGACTTCGTGATGGGCCTGGCCCCATGGTAGAGCGCCAGGGATGGACCCCTGCAGGCCGAGGATCCACGGGCGTTGTCCTCGCTGCAATCCATTTGTGGAGTACCTCCTGGCGGCGATCGGGTGCGGGCACTCCCAATGCCCTTCAAGGCCCCGGGGGGGGCCCGCCCAGCTGACGTGCGTCGCCCGAATGACTTCGCCGGGGGTTTTCCGGCCAATTCTCACGAGCGTTCTGCCCAAACCAGGATTGGTTTGGGCAGAACGCTCGTGAGAATTGGCCGTGGTAGGGCAGCCCTGGGGACCGCCGTGCTCTCCATGGCCCAGGGCCCTTTCTCGCCCAGGGCATGTTGCTGCCGCCAAGAAATGGCACGGAAAAGACACGGGGCACCCGGGATCCCCGGTGCAGGAAAGCTTTTCCGGATCAGAGCTGAAGGACGGTAGGTGGCCTGGTGTGTGCCTACGTCTTTCGGGTAGATGGGGCGGCCAAGAATGGGGATGACCTCATTTTGGTCATACAGTTTTATCTCACTCTGAGCGTTGTCCGAAGCACCAGGTGGCACGGATAGAGACTGCGTGGTTGGGAGATGCGTGGGTGCGGGACTAAGGGTTTCCGATATGGAGTCCAAGAGGGACAGTACCCCGGAGGCAGAAGGTTGGGGAAGCAGGCGAGCGTTCCAGACCGGACTTCGTGATGGGCCTGGCCCCATGGTAGAGCGCCAGGGATGGGACCCCTGCAGGCCGAGGATCCACGGGCGTTGTCCTCGCTGCAATCCATTTGTGGAGTGCCTCCTGGCGGCGATCGGGTGCGGGCACTCACAATGCCCTTCAAGGCCCCGGGGTTGTGGCCGCCCAGCTGACGTGCGGCGCCCGAATGAATTCGCCGGGCGTTTTCCGGCCAATTCTCACGAGCGTTCTGCCCAAATTAGGATTGGTTTGGGCAGAACGCTCGTGAGAATTGGCCGGCGTTGGGCAGCCCTGCGGACCGCCCTGCTCTCCATGGCCCAGGGCCCTTTCTCGCCCAGGGCATGTTGCTGCCGCTACGAAATGGCACGGAAAAGACACGGTGCACCCGGACACGCCGGCGCAGTGGAGCGTTCCCAAAGCAGAGTTGAAGGACGGGTGGTGGCCTGGTGTGCGCCACCATCTTTCAGGTAGAGCCGGCAACCAAGGATGGGGATGACCTCATTTTGGTCATACATGTTTATTTCACTCTGAGCGTTGTCCGAAGCACCAGGTGGCGCCGATGGAGACTGCGTGGTTAGGAGATGCGTGGGTGTGGGACTAAGGGTTTCCGATATGGAGCCATGAGGGACAGGACCACAGAAGCTGAAGGTTGGGGAAGCAGGCGAGCGTTCCAGGTCGGACTTCGTGATGGGCCTGGCCCCATGGTAGAGCGCCAGGGATGGGACCCCTGCAGGCCGAGGATCCACGGGCGTTGTCCTCGCTGCAATCCATTTGTGGAGTGCCTCCTGTCGGCGATCGGGTGCGGGCACTCACAATGCCCTTCAAGGCCCCGGGGGGGGGCCGCCCAGCTAAAGTGCGTCGCCCGAATGAGTTCGCCGGGGTTTTTCCGGCCAATTCTCACGAGCGTTCTGCCCAAACCAGGATTGGTTTGGGCAGAACGCTCGTGAGAATTGGCCGTGGTAGGGCGGCCCTGCGGACCGCCCTGCTCTCCATGGCCCAGGGCCCTTTCTCGCCCAGGGATTGTTGCTGCCACTAAGAAATGGCACGGAAAAGACACGGGGCACCCGTGAACCCCGGCGCAGGAAAGCTTTTCCGGATCAGAGTTGAAGGAGGGTAGGTGGCCTGGTGTTTGCCTATGTCTTTCGGGTAGATGGGGCGGCCAGAATGGGGATGACCTCATTTTGGTCATACAGGTTTATCTCTCTCTGAGCGTTGTCCGAAGCACCAGGTGGCGCCGATAGAGACTGCGTGGTTGGGAGATGCGTGGGTGCGGGACTAAGGGTTTCCGATATGGAGGCCATGAGGGACAGTACCCCGGAGGCAGAAAGTTGGGGAAGCAGGCGAGCGTTCCAGACCGGACTTCGTGATGGGCCTGGCCCCATGGTAGAGCGCCAGGGATGGGACCCCTGCAGGCCGAGGATCCACGGGCGTTGTCCTCGCTGCAATCCATTTGTGGAGTGCCTCCTGGCGGCGATCGGGTGCGGGCACTCACAATGCCCTTCAAGGCCCCGGGGGGGGGGCCGCCCAGCTGACGTGTGGCGCCCGATTGACTTCGCCGGGCGTTTTCCGGCCAATTCTCACGAGCGTTCTGCCCAAACCAGGATTGGTTTGGGATGAACGCTCGTGAGAATTGGCCGGCGTAGGGCAGCCCTGCGGACCGCCCTGCTCTCCATGGCCCAGGGCCCTTTCTCGCCCAGGGCATGTTGCTGCCGCTAAGAAATGGCACGGAAAAGACACGGTGCACCCAGACACGCCGGCGCTTGGAGTGTTCCCAAAGCAGAGTTGAAGGACGGGTGGTGGCCTGGTGTGCGCCACCATCTTTCAGGTAGAGCCGGCAACCAAGGATGGGGATGACCTCATTTTGGTCATACATGTTTATCTCACTCTGAGCGGTGTCCTAAGCACCAGGAGGCGACGATGGAGACTGCGTGGTTAGGAGATGCGTGGGTGTGGGACTAAGGGTTTCCGATATGGAGGCCTTGAGGGACAGGACCCCAGAAGCTGAAGGTTGGGGAAGCAGGCGAGCGTTCCAGGTCGGACTTCGTGATGGGCCTGGCCCCATGGTAGAGCGCCAGGGATGGGACCCCCTCAGGTCGAGGATCCACGGGCGTTGTCCTTGCTGCATTCCATCTTGTGGAGTGCCTGTTGGCGGCGATCGGGTGCGGACACTCACAATGCCCTCAAGGCCCAGGTGGGGGGCGGCCCAGCACACGTGCGGCGCCCGAATGACTTCGGCGGGCGTTTTCGGGCCAATTTTCACGAGCGTTCTGCCCAAACCAGGATTGGTTTGGGCAGAACGCTCGTGAGAATTGGCCGGCGTAGGGCGGCCCTGCGGACCGCCCTGCTCTCCATGGCCCAGGGCCCTTTCTCGCCCAGGGCATGTTACTGCCGCCAAGAAATGGCACGGAAAAGACACGGGGCACCCGGGATCCCCGGCGCAGGAAAGCTTTTCCGGATCAGAATTGAAGGACGGTAGGTGGCCTGGTGTGTGCCTACGTCTTTCGGGTAGATGGGGCGGCCAAGAATGGGGATGACCTCATTTTGGTCATACAGGTTTATCTCACTCTGAGCGTTGTCCGAAGCACCAGGTGGCGCCGATAGAGACTGCGTGGTTGGGAGATGCGTGGGTGCGGGACTAAGGGTTTCCGATATGGAGGCCATGAGGGATAGTACCCCGGAGGCAGAAGGTTGGGGAAGCAAGCGAGCGTTCCAGACCGGACATCGTGATGGGCCTGGCCCCATGGTAGAGCGCCAGGGATGGGACCCCTGCAGGCCGAGGATCCACGGGCGTTGTCCTCGCTGCAATCCATTTGTGGATTGCCTCCTGGCGGCGATCGGGTGCGGGCACTCACAATGCCCTTCAAGGCCCCGGGGGGGGGCCGCCCAGCTGACGTGCGGCGCCCGAATGACTTCGCCGGGCGTTTTCCGGCCAATTCTCACGAGCGTTCTGCCCAAACCAGGATTGGTTTGGGCAGAACGCTCGTGAGAATTGGCCGGCGTAGGGCAGCCCTGCGGACCGCCCTGCTCTCCATGGCCCAGGGCCCTTTCTCGCCCAGGGCATGTTGCTCCCGCTAAGAAATGGCACGGAAAAGACACGGTGCACCCGGACACGCCGGCGCAGTGGAGCGTTCCCAAAGCAGAGTTGAAGGACGGGTGGTGGCCTGGTGTGCGCCACCATCTTTCAGGTAGAGCCGGCATCCAAGGATGGGGATGACCATATTTTGGTCATACATGTTTATCTCACTCTGAGCGTTGTCCGAAGCACCAGGAGGCGCCGATGGAGACTGCGTGGTTAGGAGATGCGTGGGTGTGGGACTAAGGGTTTCCGATATGGAAGCCATGAGGGACAGGACCCCAGAAGCTGAAGGTTGGGGAAGCAGGCGATCGTTCCAGGTCGGACTTCGTGATGGGCCTGGCCCCATGGTAGAGCGCCAGGGATGGGACCCCCGCAGGTCGAGGATCCACGGGCGTTGTCCTTGCTGCATTCCATCTTGTGGAGTGCCTGTTGGCGGCGATCGGGTGCGGACACTCACAATGCCCTCAAGGCCCCGGTGGGGGGCGGCCCAGCACACGTGCGGCGCCCGAATGACTTCGCCGGGGGTTTTCCGGCCAATTCTCACGAGGGTTCTGCCCAAACCAGGATTGGTTTGGGCAGAACGCTCGTGAGAATTGGCCGGCGTAGGGTAGCCCTGCGGACCGCCCTGCTCTCCATGGCCCAGGGCCCTTTCTCGCCCAGGGCATGTTGCTGCCGCCAAGAAATGGCACGGAAAAGACACAGGGCACCCGGGATCCCCGGCGCAGAAAAGCTTTTCCGGATCAGAGTTGAAGGACGGTAGGTGGCCTGGTGTGTGCCTACATCTTTCGGGTAGATGGGGCGGCCAAGAATGGGGATGACCTCATTTTGGTCATACAGGTTTATCTCACTCTGAGCGTTGTCCGAAGCACCAGGTGGCGCCGATAGAGACTGCGTGGTTGGGAGATGCGTGGGTGCGGGACTAAGGGTTTCCGATATGGAGGCCATGAGGGACAGTACCCCGGAGGCAGAAAGTTGGGGAAGCAGGCGAGCGTTCCAGACCGGACTTCGTGATGGGCCTGGCCCCATGGTAGAGCGCCAGGGATGGGACTTCTGCAGGCCGAGTATCCACGGGCGTTGTCCTCGCTGCAATCCATTTGTGGAGTGCCTCCTGGCGGCGATCGGGTGCGGGCACTCACAATGCCCTTCAAGGCCCCGGGGGGGTGGCCGCCCAGCTGACGTGCGGCGCCCGAATGACTTCGCCGGGCGTTTTCCGGCCAATTCTCACGAGCGTTCTGCCCAAACCAGGATTGGTTTGGGCAGAACGCTCGTGAGAATTGGCCGGCGTAGGACAGCCCTGCGGACCGCCCTGCTCTCCATGGCCCAGGGCCCTTTCTCGCCCAGGGCATGTTGCTGCCGCTAAGAAATGGCACGGAAAAGACACGGTGCACCCGGACACGCCGGCGCAGTGGAGCGTTCCCAAAGCAGAGTTGAAGGACGGGTGGTGGCCTGGTGTGCGCCACCATCTTTCTAGTAGAGCCGGCAACCAAGGATGGGGATGACCTCATTTTGGTCATACATGTTTATCTCACTCTGAGCGTTGTCCGAAGCACCAGGAGGCGCCGATGGAGACTGCGTGGTTAGGAGATGCGTGGGTGTGGGACTAAGGGTTTCCGATATGGAGGCCATGAGGGACAGGACCCCAGAAGCTGAAGGTTGGGGAAGCAGGCGAGCGTTCCAGGTCGGACTTCGTGATGGGCCTGGCTCCATGGTAGAGCGCCAGGGATGGGACCCCTGCAGGCCGAGGATCCACGGGCGTTGTCCTTGCTGCATTCCATCTTGTGGAGTGCCTGTTGGCGGCGATCGGGTGCGGACACACACAATGCCCTCAAGGCCCCGGTGGGGGGCGGCCCAGCACACGTGCGGTTCCCGAATGACTTTGCTGGGCGTTTTCCGGGCAATTCTCACGAGCGTTCTGCCCAAACCAGGATTGGTTTGGGCAGAACGCTCGTGAGAATTGGCCGGCGTAGGGCAGCCCTGCGGACCGCCCTGCTCTCCATGGCCCAGGGCCCTTTCTAGCCCAGGGCATGTTGCTCCCGCTAAGAAATGGCACGGAAAAGACACGGTGCACCCGGACACGCCGGCGCAGTGGAGCGTTCCCAAAGCAGAGTTGAAGGACGGGTGGTGGCCTGGTGTGCGCCACCATCTTTCAGGTAAGCCGGCAACCAAGGATGGGGATGACCTCATTTTGGTCATACATGTTTATCTCACTCTGAGCGTTGTCCGAAGCACCAGGAGGCGCCGATGGAGACTGCGTGGTTAGGAGATGCGTGGGTGTGGGACTAAGGGTTTCCGATATGGAGGCCATGAGGGACAGGACCCCAGAAGCTGAAGGTTGGGGAAGCAGGTGAGCGTTCCAGGTCGGACTTCGTGATGGGCCTGGCCCCATGGTAGAGCGCCAGGGATGGGACCCCCACAGGTCGAGGATCCACGGTCGTTATCCTTGCTGCATTCCATCTTGTGGAATGCCTGTGGGCGGCGATCGGGTGCGGACACTCACAATGCCCTCAAGGCCCCGGTGGGGGGCGGCCCAGCACACGTGCGGCGCCCGAATGACTTCGCCGGGCGTTTTCCTGCCAATTCTCACGAGCGTTCTGCCCAAACCAGGATTGGTTTGGGCAGAACGCTCGTGAGAATTGGCCGGCGTAGGGCAGCCCTGCGGACCGCCCTGCTCTCCATGGCCCAGGGCCCTTTCTCGCCCAGGGCATGTTGCTGCCGCTAAGAAATGGCACGGAAAAGACACGGTGCACCCAGACACGCCGGCGCAGTGGAGCGTTCCCAAAGCAGAGTTGAAGGACGGGTGGTGGCCTGGTGTGCGCCACCATCTTTCAGGTAGAGTTGGCAACCAAGGATGGGGATGACCTCATTTTGGTCATACATGTTTATCTCACTCTGAGCGTTGTCCGAAGCACCAGGAGGCGCCAATGGAGACTGCGTGGTTAGGAGATGCGTGGGTGTGGGACTAAGGGTTTCCGATATGGAGGCCATGAGGGACAGGACCCCAGAAGCTGAAGGTTGGGGAAGCAGGCGAGCGTTCCAGGTCGGACTTCGTGATGGGCCTGGCCCCATGGTAGAGCGCCAGGGATGGGACCCACGCAGGTCGAGGATCCACGGGCGTTGTCCTTGCTGCATTCCATCTTGTGGAGTGCCTGTTGGCGGCGATCGTGTGCGGACACTCACAATGCCCTCAAGGCCCCGGTGGGGGGCGGCCCAGCACACGTGCGGCGCCCGAATGACTTCGCCGGGCGTTTTCCGGCCAATTCTCACGAGCGTTCTGCCCAAACCAGGATTGGTTTGGGCAGAACGCTCGTGAGAATTGGCCGGCGTAGGGCAGCCCTGCGGACCGCCATGCTCTCCATGGCCCAGGGCCCTTTCTCGCCCAGGGCATGTTGCTGCCGCCAAGAAATGGCACGGAAAAGACACGGGGCACCCGGGATCCCCGGCGCAGGAAAGCTTTTCCGGATCAGAGTTGAAGGACGGTAGGTGGCCTGGTGTGTGCCTACGTCTTTCGGGTAGATGGGGCGGCCAAGAATGGGGATGACCTCATTTTGGTCATACAGGTTTATCTCACTCTGAGCGTTGTCCGAAGCACCAGGTGGCGCCTATAAGGACTGCGTGGTTGGGAGATGCGTGGGTGCGGGACTAAGGGTTTCCGATATGGAGGCCATGAGGGACAGTACCCCGGAGGCAGAAAGTTGGGGAAGCATGCGAGCGTTCCAGATCGGACTTCGTGATGGGCCTGGCCCCATGGTAGAGCGCCAGGGATGGGACCCCTGCAGGCCGAGGATCCACGGGCGTTGTCCTCGCTGCAATCCATTTGTGGAGTGCCTCCTGGCGGCGATCGGGTGCGGGCACTCACAATGCCCTTCAAGGCCCCGGGGGGGTGGCCGCCCAGCTGACGTGCGTCGCCCGAATGACTTCGCCGGGCGTTTTCCGGCCAATTCTCACGAGCGTTCTGCCCAAACCAGGATTGGTTTGGGCAGAACGCTCGTGAGAATTGGCCGGCGTAGGGCAGCCCTGCGGACCGCCCTGCTCTCCATGGCCCAAGGCCCTTTCTCGCCCAGGGCATGTTGCTGCCGCTAAGAAATGGAACGGAAAAGACACGGTGCACCCAGACACGCCGGCGCAGTGGAGCGTTCCCAAAGCAGAGTTGAAGGACGGGTGGTGGCCTGGTGTGCGCCACCATCTTTCAGGTAGAGCCGGCAACCAAGGATGGGGATGACCTCATTTTGGTCATACATGTTTATCTCACTCTGAGCGTTGTCCGAAGCACCAGGAGGCGCCGATGGAGACTGCGTGGTTAGGAGATGCGTGGGTGTGGGACTAAGGGTTTCCGATATGGAGGCTATGAGGGACAGGACCCCAGAAGCTGAAGGTTGGGGAAGCAGGCGAGCGTTCCAGACCGAACTTCGTGATGGGCCTGGCCCCATGGTAGAGCGCCAGGGATGGGACCCCTGTAGGCCGAGGATCCACGGGCGTTGTCCTCGCTGCAATCCATTTGTGGAGTGCCTCTTGGCGGCGATCGGGTGCGGGCACTCACAATGCCCTTCAAGGCCCCGGGCGGGGGGCCGCCCAGCTGACGTGCGGCGCCCGAATGACTTCGCCGGGCGTTTTCCGGCCAATTCTCACGAGCGTTCTGCCCAAACCAATCCTGGTTTGGGCAGAACGCTCGTGAGAATTGGCCGGCGTAGGGCAGCCCTGCGGACCGCCCTGCTCTCCATGGCCCAGGGCCCTTTCTCGCCCAGGGCATGTTGCTGCCGCCAAGAAATGGCACGGAAAAGACACGGGGCACCCGGGATCCCCGGCGCAGGAAAGCTTTTCCGGATCAGAGTTGAAGGACGGTAGGTGGCCTGGTGTGTGTCTACGTCTTTCGGGTAGATGGGGCGGCCAAGAATGGGGATGACCTCATTTTGGTCATACAGGTTTATCTCACTCTGAGCGTTGTCCGAAGCACCAGGTGGCGCCGATAGAGACTGCGTGGTTGGGAGATGCGTGGGTGCGGGACTAAGGGTTTCCTATATGGAGGCCATGAGGGACAGTACCTCGGAGGCAGAAAGTTGGGGAAGCAGGCGAGCGTTCCAGACCGGACTTCGTGATGGGCCTGGCCCCATGGTAGAGTGCCAGGGATGGGACCCCTGCAGGCCGAGGATCCACGGGCGTTGTCCTCGCTGCAATCCATTTGTGGAGTGCCTCCTGGCGGCGATCGGGTGCGGGCACTCACAATGCCCTTCAAGGCCCCGGGGGGGGGGCCGCCGGGCTGACGTGCGGCGCCCGAATGACTTCGCCGGGCGTTTTCCGGCCAATTCGCACGAGCGTTCTGCCCAAACCAGGATTGGTTTGGGCAGAACGCTCGTGAGAATTGGCCGGCGTAGGGCAGCCCTGCGGACCGCCCTGCTCTCCATGGCCCAGGGCCCTTTCTCGCCCAGGGCATGTTGCTCCCGCTAAGAAATGGCACGGAAAAGACACGGTGCACCCGGACACGCCGGCGCAGTGGAGCGTTCCCAAAGCAGAGTTGAAGGACGGGTGGTGGCCTGGTGTGCGCCACCATCTTTCAGGTAAGCCGGCAACCAAGGATGGGGATGACCTCATTTTGGTCATACATGTTTATCTCACTCTGAGCGTTGTCCGAAGCACCAGGAGGCGCCGATGGAGACTGCGTGGTTAGGAGATGCGTGGGTGTGGGACTATGGGTTTCCGATATGGAGGCCATGAGGGACAGGACCCCAGAAGCTGAAGGTTGGGGAAGCAGGCGAGCGTTCCAGGTCGGACTTCGTGATGGGCCTGGCCCCATGGTAGAGCGCCAGGGATGGGACCCCCGCAGGTCGAGGATCCACGGGCGTTGTCCTTGCTGCATTCCATCTTGTGGAGTGCCTGTTGGCGGCGATCGGGTGCGGACACTCACAATGCCCTCAAGGCCCCGGTGGGGGGCGGCCCAGCACACGTGCGGCGCCCGAATGACTTCGCCGGGCGTTTTCCGGCCAATTCTCCCGAGCGTTCTGCCCAAACCAGGATTGGGCTCGGGAGAATTGGCCGGCGTAGGGCAGCCCTGCGGACCGCCCTGCTCTCCATGGTCCAGGGCCCTTTCTCGCCCAGGGCATGTTGCTGCCGCCAAGAAATGGCACGGAAAAGACACGGGGCACCCGGGATCCCCGGCGCAGGAAAGCTTTTCCGGATCAGAGTTGAAGGACGGTAGGTGGCCTGGTGTGTGCCTACGTCTTTCGGGTAGATGGGGCGGCCAAGAATGGGGATGACCTCATTTTGGTCATACAGGTTTATCTCACTCTGAGCGTTGTCCGAAGCACCAGGTGGCGCCAATAAGGACTGCGTGGTTGGGAGATGCGTGGGTGCGGGACTAAGGGTTTCCGATATGGAGGCCATGAGGGACAGTACCCCGGAGGCAGAAAGTTGGGGAAGCAGGCGAGCGTTCCAGACCGGACTTCGTGATGGGCCTGGCCCCATGGTAGAGCGCCAGGGATGGGACCCCTGCAGGCCGAGGATACACGGGCGTTGTCCTCGCTGCAATCCATTTGTGGAGTGCCTCCTGGCGGCGATCGGGTGCGGGCACTCACAATGCCCTTCAAGGCACGGGGGGGTGGCCGCCCAGCTGACGTGCGGCGCCCGAATGACTTCGCCGGGCGTTTTCCGGCCAATTCTCACGAGCGTTCTGCCCAAACCAGGATTGGTTTGGGCAGAACGCTCGTGAGAATTGGCCGGCGTAGGACAGCCCTGCGGACCGCCCTGCTCTCCATGGCCCAGGGCCCTTTCTCGCCCAGGGCATGTTGCTGCCGCCAAGAAATGGCACGGAAAAGACACGGGGCACCCGGGATCCCCGGCGCAGGAAAGCTTTTCCGGATCAGAGTTGAAGGACGGTAGGTGGCCTGGTGTGTGCGTACGTCATTCGGGTAGATGGGGCGGCCAAGAATGGGGATGACCTCATTTTGGTCATACAGGTTTATCTCACTCTGAGCGTTGTCCGATCACCAGGTGGCGCCGATAAGGACTGCGTGGTTGGGAGATGCGTGGGTGCGGGACTAAGGGTTTCCGATATGGAGGCCATGAGGCTCAGGCCCCAGAAGCTGAAGGTTGGGGAAGCAGGCGAGCGTTCCAGGTCGGACTTCGTGATGGGCCTGGCCCCATGGTAGAGCGCCAGGAATGGGACCCCCGCAGGCCGAGGATCCACGGGCGTTGTCCTCGCTGCAATCCATTTGTGGAGTGCCTCTTGGCGGCGATCGGGTGCGGGCACACACAATGCCCTTCAAGGCACGGGGGGGTGGCCGCCCAGCTGACGTGCGGCGCCCGAATGACTTCGCCGGGCGTTTTCCGGCCAATTCTCACGAGCGTTCTGCCCAAACCAATCCTGGTTTGGGCAGAACGCTCGTGAGAATTGGCCGGCGTAGGACAGCCCTGCGGACCGCCCTGCTCTCCATGGCCCAGGGCCCTTTCTCGCCCAGGGCATGTTGCTGCCGCCAAGAAATGGCACGGAAAAGACACGGGGCACCCGGGATCCCCGGCGCAGGAAAGCTTTTCCGGATCAGAGTTGAAGGACGGTAGGTGGCCTGGTGTGTGCCTACGTCATTCGGGTAGATGGAGCGGCCAAGAATGGGGATGACCTCATTTTGGTCATACAGGTTTATCTCACTCTGAGCGTTGTCCGATCACCAGGTGGCGCCGATAAGGACTGCGTGGTTGGGAGATGCGTGGGTGCGGGACTAAGGGTTTCCGATATGGAGGCCATGAGGGACAGTACCCCGGAGATAGAAAGTTGGGGAAGCAGGCGAGCGTTCCAGACCGGACTTCGTGATGGGCCTGGCCCCATGGTAGAGCGCCAGGGATGGGACCCCTGCAGGCCGAGGATCCACGGGCGTTGTCCTCGCTGCAATCCATTTGTGGAGTGCCTCCTGTCGGCGATCGGGTGCCGGCACTCACAATGCCCTTCAAGGGCCCGGGGGGGTGGCCGCCCAGCTGACGTGCGGCGCCCGAATGACTTCGCCGGGCCTTTTCCGGCCAATTCTCACGCGCGTTCTGACCAAACCAGGATTGGTTTGGGCAGAACGCGCGTGAGAATTGGCCGGCGTATGGCAGCCCTGCGGAACGCCCTGCTCTCCATGGCCCAGGGCCCTTTCTCGCCCAGGGCATGTTGCTGCCGCTTAGAAATGGCACGGAAAAGACACGGTGCACCCGGACACGCCGGCGCAGTGGAGCGTTCCCAAAGCAGAGTTGAAGGACGGGTGGTGGCCTGGTGTGCGCCACCATCTTTCAGGTAGAGCCGGCAACCAAGGATGGGGATGACCTCATTTTGGTCATACATGTTTATCTCACTCTGAGCGTTGACCGAAGCACCAGGAGGCGCCGATGGAGACTGTGTGATTAGGAGATGCGTGGGTGTGGGACTAAGGGTTTCCGATATGGAGGCCATGAGGGACAGGACCCCAGAAGCTGAAGGTTGGGGAAGCAGGCGAGCGTTCCAGGTCGGACTTCGTGATGGGCCTGGCCCCATGGTAGAGCGCCAGGGATGGGACCCCCGCAGGCTGAGGATCCACGGGCGTTGTCCTCGCTGCAATCCATTTGTGGAGTGCCTCTTGGCGGCGATCGGGTGCGGGCACTCACAATGCCCTTCAAGGCCCCGGGGGGGTGGCCGCCCAGCTGACGTGCGGCGCCCGAATGACTTCGCCGGGCGTTTTCCGGCCAATTCTCACGAGCGTTCTGCCCAAACCAGGATTGGTTTGGGCAGAACGCTCGTGAGAATTGGCCGGCGTAGGACAGCCCTGCGGACCGCCCTGCTCTCCATGGCCCAGGGCCCTTTCTCGCCCAGGGCATGTTGCTGCCGCCAAGAAATGGCACGGAAAAGACACGGGGCACCCGGGATCCCCGGCGCAGGAAAGCTTTTCCGGATCAGAGTTGAAGGACGGTAGGTGGCCTGGTGTGTGCGTACGTCATTCGGGTAGATGGGGCGGCCAAGAATGGGGATGACCTCATTTTGGTCATACAGGTTTATCTCACTCTGAGCGTTGTCCGATCACCAGGTGGCGCCGATAAGGACTGCGTGGTTGGGAGATGCGTGGGTGCGGGACTAAGGGTTTCCGATATGGAGGCCATGAGGGACAGTACCCCGGAGATAGAAAGTTGGGGAAGCAGGCAAGCGTTCCAGACCGGACTTCGTGATGGGACTGGCCCCATGGTAGAGCGCCAGGGATGGGACCCCTGCAGGCCGAGGATCCACGGGCGTTGTCCTCGCTGCAATCCATTTGTGGAGTGCCTCCTGTCGGCGATCGGGTGCCGGCACTCACAATGCCCTTCAAGGGCCCGGGGGGGTGGCTGCCCAGCTGACGTGCGGCGCCCGAATGACTTCGCCGGGCCTTTTCCGGCCAATTCTCACGCGCGTTCTGCCCAAACCAGGATTGGTTTGGGCAGAACGCTCGTGAGAATTGGCCGGCGTAGGACAGCCCTGCGGACCGCCCTGCTCTCCATGGCCCAGGGCCCTTTCTCGCCCAGGGCATGTTGCTGCCGCTAAGAAATGGCACGGAAAAGACACGGTGCACCCGGACACGCCGGCTAGTGGAGCGTTCCCAAAGCAGAGTTCTAGGACGGGTGGTGGCCTGGTGTGCGCCACCATCTTTCAGGTAGAGCCGGCAACCAAGGATGGGGATGACCTCATTTTGGTCATACATGTTTATCTCACTCTGAGAGTTGTCCGAAGCACCAGGAGGCGCCGATGGAGAATGCGTGGTTAGGAGATGCGTGGGTGTGGGACTAAGGGTTTCCGATATGGAGGCCATGAGGGACAGGACCCCAGAAGCTGAAGGTTGGGGAAGCAGGCGAGCGTTCCAGGTCGGACTTCGTGATGGGACTGGCCCCATGGTAGAGCGCCAGGGATGGGACCCCCGCAGGTCGAGGATCCACGGGCGTTGTCCTTGCTGCATTCCATCTTGTGGAGTGCCTGTTGGCGGCGATCGGGTGCGGACACTCACAATGCCCTCAAGGCCCCGGTGGGGGGCGGCCCATCACACGTGCGGCGCCCGAATGACTTCGCCGGGCGTTTTCCGGCCAATTCTCACGAGCGTTCTGCCCAAACCAGGATTGGTTTGGGCAGAACGCTCGTGAGATTGGCCGTGGTAGGGCAGCCCTGCGGACCGCCCTGCTCTCCATGGCCCAGGGCCCTTTCTCGCCCAGGGCATGTTGCTACCGCAAGAAATGGCACGGAAAAGACACGGGGCACCCGGGAACCCCGGCGCAGGAAAGCTTTTCCGGATCAGAGTTGAAGGACGGTAGGTGGCCTGGTGTTTGCCTACGTCTTTCGGGTAGATGGGGCGTCCAGAATGGGGATGACCTCATTTTGGTCATACAGGTTTATCCCACTCTGAGCGATGTCCGAAGCCCCAGGTGGCGCCGATAGAGACTGCGTGGTTGGGAGATGCGTGGGTGCGGGACTAAGGGTTTCCGATATGGAGGCCATGAGGGACAGTACCCCGGAGGCAGAAAGTTGGGGAAGCAGGCGAGCGTTCCAGACCGGACTTCGTGATGGGCCTGGCCCCATGGTAGAGCGCCAGGGATGGGACCCCTGCTGGCCGAGGATCCACGGGCGTTGTCCTCGCTGCAATCCATTTGTGGAGTGCCTCCTGGCGGCGATCGGGTGCGGGCACTCACAATGCCCTTCAAGGCCCCGGGGGGGGGCCGCCCAGCTGACGTGCGGCGCCCGAATGACTTCGCCGGGCGTTTTCCGGCCAATTCTCACGAGCGTTCTGCCCAAACCAGGATTGGTTTGGGCAGAACGCTCGTGAGAATTGGCCGGCGTAGGGCAGCCCTGCGGACCGCCCTGCTCTCCATGGCCCAGGGCCCTTTCTCGCCCAGGGCATGTTGCTGCCGCTAAGAAATGGCACGGAAAAGACACGGTGCACCCGGACACGCCGGCGCAATGGAGCGTTCCCAAAGCAGAGTTGAAGGACGGGTGGTGGCCTGGTGTGCGCCACCATCTTTCAGGTAGAGCCGGCAACCAAGGATGGGGATGACCTCATTTTGGTCATACATGTTTATCACACTCTGAGCGTTGTCCGAAGCACCAGGAGGCGCCGATGGAGACTGTGTGATTAGGAGATGCGTGGGTGTGGGACTAAGGGTTTCCGATATGGAGGCCATGAGGCTCAGGACCCCAGAAGCTGAAGGTTGGGGAAGCAGGCGAGCGTTCCAGGTCGGACTTCGTGATGGGCCTGGCCCCATGGTAGAGCGCCAGGGATGGGACCCCCGCAGGCCGAGGATCCACGGGCGTTGTCCTCGCTGCAATCCATTTGTGGAGTGCCTCTTGGCGGCGATCGGGTGCGGGCACTCACAATGCCCTTCAAGGCACGGGGGGGTGGCCGCCCAGATGACGTGCGGCGCCCGAATGACTTCGCCGGGCGTTTTCCGGCCAATTCTCACGAGCGTTCTGCCCAAACCAGGATTGGTTTGGGCAGAACGCTCGTGAGAATTGGCCGGCGTAGGACAGCCCTGCGGACCGCCCTGCTCTCCATGGCCCAGGGCCCTTTCTCGCCCAGGGCATGTTGCTGCCGCCAAGAAATGGCACGGAAAAGACACGGGGCACCCGGGATCCCCGGCGCAGGAAAGCTTTTCCGGATCAGAGTTGAAGGACGGTAGGTGGCCTGGTGTGTGCGTACGTCATTCGGGTAGATGGGGCGGCCAAGAATGGGGATGACCTCATTTTGGTCATACAGGTTTATCTCACTCTGAGCGTTGTCCGATCACCAGGTGGCGCCGATAAGGACTGCGTGGTTGGGAGATGCGTGGGTGCGGGACTAAGGGTTTCCGATATGGAGGCCATGAGGGACAGGACCCCAGAAGCTGAAGGTTGGGGAAGCAGGCGTGCGTTCCAGACCGGACTTCGTGATGGGACTGGCCCCATGGTAGAGCGCCAGGGATGGGACCCCCGCAGGTCGAGGATCCACGGGCGTTGTCCTTGCTGCATTCCATCTTGTGGAGTGCCTGTTGGCGGCGATCGGGTGCGGACACACACAATGCCCTCAAGGCCCCGGTGGGGGGCGGCCCAGCACACGTGCGGCGCCCGAATAACTTCGCCGGGCGTTTTCCGGCCAATTCTCACGAGCGTTCTGCTCAAACCAGGATTGGTTTGGGCAGAACGCTCGTGAGATTGGCCGTGGTAGGGCAGCCCTGCGGACCGCCCTGCTCTCCATGGCCCAGGGCCCTTTCTCGCCCAGGGCATGTTGCTGCCGCAAGAAATGGCACGGAAAAGACACGGGGCACCCGGGAACCCCGGCGCAGGAAAGCTTTTCCGGATCAGAGTTGAAGGACGGTAGGTGGCCTGGTGTTTGCCTACGTCTTTCGGGTAGATGGGGCGTCCAGAATGGGGATGACCTCATTTTGGTCATACAGGTTTATCCCACTCTGAGCGATGTCCGAAGCCCCAGGTGGCGCCGATAGAGACTGCGTGGTTGGGAGATGCGTGGGTGCGGGACTAAGGGTTTCCGATATGGAGGCCATGAGGGACAGTACCCCGGAGGCAGAAAGTTGGGGAAGCAGGCGAGCGTTCCAGACCGGACTTCGTGATGGGCCTGGCCCCATGGTAGAGCGCCAGGGATGGGACCCCTGCAGGCCGAGGATCCACGGGCGTTGTCCTCGCTGCAATCCATTTGTGGAGTGCCTCCTGGCGGCGATCGGGTGCGGGCACTCACAATGCCCTTCAAGGCCCCGGGGGGGGGGCCGCCCAGCTGACGTGCGGCGCCCGAATGACTTCGCCGGGCGTTTTCCGGCCAATTCTCACGAGCGTTCTGCCCAAACCAGGATTGGTTTGGGCAGAACGCTCGTGAGAATTGGCCGGCGTAGGGCAGCCCTGCGGACCGCCCTGCTCTCCATGGCCCAGGGCCCTTTCTCGCCCAGGGCATGTTGCTGCCGCTAAGAAATGGCACGGAAAAGACACGGTGCACCCGGACACGCCGGCGCAATGGAGCGTTCCCAAAGCAGAGTTGAAGGACGGGTGGTGGCCTGGTGTGCGCCACCATCTTTCAGGTAGAGCCGGCAACCAAGGATGGGGATGACCTCATTTTGGTCATACATGTTTATCACACTCTGAGCGTTGTCCGAAGCACCAGGAGGCGCCGATGGAGACTGTGTGATTAGGAGATGCGTGGGTGTGGGACTAAGGGTTTCCGATATGGAGGCCATGAGGCTCAGGACCCCAGAAGCTGAAGGTTGGGGAAGCAGGCGAGCGTTCCAGGTCGGACTTCGTGATGGGCCTGGCCCCATGGTAGAGCGCCAGGGATGGGACCCCCGCAGGCCGAGGATCCACGGGCGTTGTCCTCGCTGCAATCCATTTGTGGAGTGCCTCTTGGCGGCGATCGGGTGCGGGCACTCACAATGCCCTTCAAGGCACGGGGGGGTGGCCGCCCAGCTGACGTGCGGCGCCCGAATGACTTCGCCGGGCGTTTTCCGGCCAATTCTCACGAGCGTTCTGCCCAAACCAGGATTGGTTTGGGCAGAACGCTCGTGAGAATTGGCCGGCGTAGGACAGCCCTGCGGACCGCCCTGCTCTCCATGGCCCAGGGCCCTTTCTCGCCCAGGGCATGTTGCTGCCGCCAAGAAATGGCACGGAAAAGACACGGGGCTCCCGGGATCCCCGGCGCAGGAAAGCTTTTCCGGATCAGAGTTGAAGGACGGTAGGTGGCCTGGTGTGTGCCTACGTCATTCGGGTAGATGGGGCGGCCAAGAATGGGGATGAACTCATTTTGGTCATACAGGTTTATCGCACTCTGAGCGTTGTCCGATCACCAGGTGGCGCCGATAAGGACTGCGTGGTTGGGAGATGCGTGGGTGCGGGACTAAGGGTTTCCGATATGGAGGCCATGAGGGACAGTACCCCGGAGATAGAAAGTTGGGGAAGCAGGCGAGCGTTCCAGACCGGACTTCGTGATGGGCCTGGCCCCATGGTAGAGCGCCAGGGATGGGACCCCTGCAGGCCGAGGATCCACGGGCGTTGTCCTCGCTGCAATCCATTTGTGGAGTGCCTCCTGTCGGCGATCGGGTGCCGGCACTCACAATGCCCTTCAAGGGCCCGGGGGGGTGGCCGCCCAGCTGACGTGCGGCGCCCGAATGACTTCGCCGGGCCTTTTCCGGCCAATTCTCACGCGCGTTCTGACCAAACCAGGATTGGTTTGGGCAGAACGCGCGTGAGAATTGGCCGGCGTATGGCAGCCCTGCCTAACGCCCTGCTCTCCATGGCCCAGGGCCCTTTCTCGCCCAGGGCATGTTGCTGCCGCTAAGAAATGGCACGGAAAAGACACGGTGCACCCGGACACGCCGGCGCAGTGGAGCGTTCCCAAAGCAGAGTTGAAGGACGGGTGGTGGCCTGGTGTGCGCCACCATCTTTCAGGTAGAGCCGGCAACCAAGGATGGGGATGACCTCATTTTGGTCATACATGTTTATCTCACTCTGAGCGTTGTCCGAAGCACCAGGAGGCGCCGATGGAGACTGTGTGATTAGGAGATGCGTGGGTGTGGGACTAAGGGTTTCCGATATGGAGGCCATGAGGGACAGGACCCCAGAAGCTGAAGGTTGGGGAAGCAGGCGAGCGTTCCAGGTCGGACTTCGTGATGGGCCTGGCCCCATGGTAGAGCGCCAGGGATGGGACCCCCTCAGGCCGAGGATCCACGGGCGTTGTCCTCGCTGCAATCCATTTGTGGTGTGCCTCTTGGCGGCGATCGGGTGCGGGCACTCACAATGCCCTTCAAGGCCCCGGGGGGGTGGCCGCCCAGCTGACGTGCGGCGCCCGAATGACTTCGCCGGGCGTTTTCCGGCCAATTCTCACGAGCGTTCTGCCCAAACCAGGATTGGTTTGGGCAGAACGCTCGTGAGAATTGGCCGGCGTAGGACAGCCCTGCGGACCGCCCTGCTCTCCATGGCCCAGGGCCCTTTCTCGCCCAGGGCATGTTGCTGCCGCTAAGAAATGGCACGGAAAAGACACGGTGCACCCGGACACGCCGGCTAGTGGAGCGTTCCCAAAGCAGAGTTCTAGGACGGGTGGTGGCCTGGTGTGCGCCACCATCTTTCAGGTAGAGCCGGCAAACAAGGATGGGGATGACCTCATTTTGGTCATACATGTTTATCTCACTCTGAGCGTTGTACGAAGCACCAGGAGGCGCCGATGGAGACTGCGTGGTTAGGAGATGCGTGGGTGTGGGACTAAGGGTTTCCGATATGGAGGCCATGAGGGACAGGACCCCAGAAGCTGAAGGTTGTGGAAGCAGGCGAGCGTTCCAGGTCGGACTTCGTGATGGGACTGGCCCCATGGTAGAGCGCCAGGGATGGGACCCCCGCAGGTCGAGGATCCACGGGCGTTGTCCTTGCTGCATTCCATCTTGTGGAGTGCCTGTTGGCGGCGATCGGGTGCGGACACTCACAATGCCCTCAAGGCCCCGGTGGGGGGCGGCCCAGCACACGTGCGGCGCCCGAATGACTTCGCCGGGCGTTTTCCGGCCAATTCTCACGAGCGTTCTGCCCAAACCAGGATTGGTTTGGGCAGAACGCTCGTGAGATTGGCCGTGGTAGGGAAGCCCTGGGGACCGCCCTGCTCTCCATGGCCCAGGGCCCTTTCTCGCCCAGGGCATGTTGCTGCCGCAAGAAATGGCACGGAAAAGACACGGGGCACCCGGGAACCACGGCGCAGGAAAGCTTTTCCGGATCAGAGTTGAAGGACGGTAGGGGGCCTGGTGTTTGCCTACGTCTTTCGGGTAGATGGGGCGTCCAGAATGGGGATGACCTCATTTTGGTCATATAGGGTTATCCCACTCTGAGCGATGTCCGAAGCCCCAGGTGGCGCCGATAGAGACTGCGTGGTTGGGAGATGCGTGGGTGCGGGACTAAGGGTTTCCGATATGGAGGCCATGAGGGACAGTACCCCGGAGATAGAAAGTTGGGGAAGCAGGCGAGCGTTCCAGACCGGACTTCGTGATGGGCCTGGCCCCATGGTAGAGCGCCAGGGATGGGACCCCTGCAGGCCGAGGATCCACGGGCGTTGTCCTCGCTGCAATCCATTTGTGGAGTGCCTCCTGGCGGCGATCGGGTGCGGGCACTCACAATGCCCTTCAAGGCCCCGGGGGGGGGCCGCCCAGCTGACGTGCGGCGCCCGAATGACTTCGCCGGGCGTTTTCCGGCCAATTCTCACGAGCGTTCTGCCCAAACCAGGATTGGTTTGGGCAGAACGCTCGTGAGAATTGGCCGGCGTAGGGCAGCCCTGCGGACCGCCCTGCTCTCCATGGCCCAGGGCCCTTTCTCGCCCAGGGCATGTTGCTGCCGCCAAGAAATGGCACGGAAAAGACACGGGGCACCCGGGATCCCCGGCGCAGGAAAGCTTTTCTGGATCAGAGTTGAAGGACGGAGGGGGCCTGGTGTGTGCCTACGTCTTTCGGGTAGATGGGGCGGCCAAGAATGGGGATGACCTCATTTTGGTCTCATAGGTTTATCTCACTCTGAGCATTGTCCAAAGCACCAGGTGGCGCCGATAGAGACTGCGTGGTTGGGAGATGCGTGGGTGCGGGACTAAGGGTTTCCGATATGGAGGCCATGAGGGACAGTACCCCGGAGGCAGAAAGTTGGGGAAGCAGGCGAGCGTTCCAGACCGGATTTCGTGATGGGCCTGGCCCCATGGTAGAGCGCCAGGAATGGGACCCCCGCAGGCCGATGACCCACGGGCGTTGTCCTCGCTGCAATCCATTTGTGGAGTGCCTCCTGGCGGCGATCGGGTGCGGGCACTCACAATGCCCTTCAAGGCCCCGGGGGGGTGGCCGACCTGCTGACGTGCGGCACCCGAATGATTTCGCCGGGCGTTTTCCGGCCAATTCTCACGCGCGTTCTGCCCAAACCAGGATTGGTTTGGGCAGAACGCGCGTGAGAATTGGCCGGCGTAGGGCAGCCCTGCGGACCGCCCTGCTCTCCATGGCCCAGGGCCCTTTCTCGCCCAGGGCATGTTGCTGCCGCCAAGAAATGGCACGGAAAAGACACGGGACACCCGGGATCCCCGGCGCAGGAAAGCTTTTCCGGATCAGAGTTGAAGGACGGTAGGTGGCCTGGTGTGTGCCTCCGTCTTTCAGGTAGATGGGGCGGCCAAGAATGGGGATGACCTCATTTTGGTCATACAGGTTTATCTCACTCTGAGCGTTGTCCGAAGCACCAGGTGGTGCCGATAAGGACTGCGTGGTTGGGAGATGCGTGGGTGCGGGACTAAGGGTTTCCGATATGGAGGCCATGAGGGACAGTACCACGGAGGGAGAAAGTTGGGGAAGCAGGCGAGCGTTCCAGACCGGACTTCGTGATGGGCCTGGCCCCATGGTATAGCGCCAGGGATGGGACCCCTGCAGGCCGAGGATCCACGGGCGTTGTCCTCGCTGCAATCCATTTGTGGAGTGCCTCCTGGCGGCGATCGGGTGCGGGCACTCACAATGCCCTTCAAGGTCCCGGGGGGGTGGCCGCCCAGCTGACGTGCGGCGCACGAATGACTTCGCCGGGCGTTTTCCGGCCAATTCTCACGAGCGTTCTTCCCAAACCAGGATTGGTTTGCGCAGAACGCTCGTGAGAATTGGCCGGCGTAGGGCAGCCCTGCGGACCGCCCTGCTCTCCATGGCCCAGGGCCCTTTCTCGCCCAGGGCATGTTGCTGCCGCTAAGAAATGGCACGGAAAAGACACGGTGCACCCGGACACGCCGCCGCAGTGGAGCGTTCCCAAAGCAGAGTTCTAGGACGGGTGGTGGCCTGGTGTGCGCCACCATCTTTCAGTTAGAGCCGGCAACCAAGGATGGGTATGACCTCATTTTGGTCATACATGTTTATCTCACTCTGAGCGTTGTCCGAAGCACCAGGAGGCGCCGATGGAGACTGCGTGGTTAGGAGATGCGTGGGTGTGGGACTAAGGGTTTCCGATATGGAGGCCATGAGGGACAGGACCCCAGAAGCTGAAGGTTGGGGAAGCAGGCGAGCGTTCCAGGTCGGACTTCGTGATGGGCCTGGCCCCATGGTAGAGCGCCAGGGATGGGACCCCCGCAGGTCGAGGATCCACGGGCGTTGTCCTTGCTGCATTCCATCTTGTGGAGTGCCTGTTGGCGGCGATCGGGTGCGGACACTCACAATGCCCTCAAGGCCCCGGTGGGGGGCGGCCCAGCACACGTGCGGCGCCCGAATGAATTCGCCGGGCGTTTTCCGGCCAATTCTCACGAGCGTTCTGCCAAAACCAGGATTGGTTTGGGCAGAACGCTCATGAGAATTGGCCGGCGTAGGGCAGCCCTGCGGACCGCCCTGCTCTCCATGGCCCACGGCCCTTTCTCGCCCAGGGCATATTGCTGCCGCCAAGAAATGTCACGGAAAAGACACGGGGCACCCGGGATCCCCGGCGAAGGAAAGCTTTTCCGGATCAGAGTTGAAGGACGGTAGGTGGCCTGGTGTGTGCCTACGTCATTCGGGTAGATGGGGCGGCCAAGAATGGGGATGACCTCATTTTGGTCATACAGGTTTATCTCACTCTGAGCGTTGTCCGAAGCACCAGGTGGCGCCGATAGAGACTGCGTGGTTGGGAGATGCGTGGGTGCGGGACTAAGGGTTTCCGATATGGAGGCCATGAGGGACAGTACCCCTGAGGCAGAAAGTTGGGGAAGCAGGCGAGCGTTCCAGACCGGACTTCGTGATGGGCCTGGCCCCATGGTAGAGCGCCAGGGATGGGACCCCCGCAGGCCGAGGATCCACGGGCGTTGTCCTCGCTGCAATCCATTTGTGGAGTGCCTCTTGGCGGCGATCGGGTGCGGGCACTCACAATGCCCTTCAAGGCCCCGGGGGGGTGGCCGCCCAGCTGACGTGCGGCGCCCGAATGACTTCGCCGGGCGTTTTCCGGCCAATTCTCACGAGCGTTCTGCCCAAACCAGGATTGGTTTGGGCAGAACGCTCGTGAGAATTGGCCGGCGTAGGGCAGCCCTGCGGACCGCCCTGCTCTCCATGGCCCAGGGCCCTTTCTCGCCCAGGGCATGTTGCTGCCGCCAAGAAATGGCACGGAAAAGACACGGGTCACCCGGGATCCCCGGCGAAGGAAAGCTTTTCCGGATCAGAGTTGAAGGACGGTAGGTGGCCTGGTGTGTGCCTCCGTCTTTCGGGTAGATGGGGCGGCCAAGAATGGGGATGACCTCATTTTGGTCATACAGGTTTATCTCACTCTGAGCGTTGTCCGAAGCACCAGGTGGCGCCGATAGGGACTGCGTGGTTGGGAGATGCGTGGGTGCGGGACTAAGGGTTTCCGATATGGAGGCCATGAGGGACAGTACCACGGAGGGAGAAAGTTGGGGAAGCAGGCGAGCGTTCCAGACCGGACTTCGTGATGGGCCTGGCCCCATGGTAGAGCGCCAGGGATGGGACCCCTGCAGGCCGAGGATCCAAGGGCGTTGTCCTCGCTGCAATCCATTTGTGGAGTGCCTCCTGGCGGCGATCGGGTGCGGGCACTCACAATGCGCTTCAAGGTCCCGGGGGGGTGGCCGCCCAGCTGACGTGCGGCGCCCGAATGACTTCGCCGGGCGTTTTCCGGCCAATTCTCACGAGCGTTCTGCCCAAACCAGGATTGGTTTGGGCAGAACGCTCGTGAGAATTGGCCGGCGTAGGGCAGCCCTGCGGACCGCCCTGCTCTCCATGGCCCAGGGCCCTTTCTCGCCCAGGGCATGTTGCTGCCGCTAAGAAATGGCACGGAAAAGACACGGTGCACCCGGACACGCCGGCGCAGTGGAGCGTTCCCAAAGCAGAGTTCTAGGACGGGTGGTGGCCTGGTGTGCGCCACCATCTTTCAGGTAGAGCCGGCAACCAAGGATGGGGATGACCTCATTTTGGTCATACATGTTTATCTCACTCTGAGCGTTGTATGAAGCACCAGGAGGCGCCGATGGAGACTGCGTGGTTAGGAGATGCGTGGGTGTGGGACTAAGGGTTTCCGATATGGAGGCCATGAGGGACAGGACCCCAGAAGCTGAAGGTTGGGGAAGCAGGCGAGCGTTCCAGGTCGGACTTCGTGATGGGCCTGGCCCCATGGTAGAGCGCCAGGGATGGGACCCCCGCAGGTCGAGGATCCACGGGCGTTGTCCTTGCTGCATTCCATCTTGTGGAGTGCCTGTTGGCGGCGATCGGGTGCGGACACTCACAATGCCCTCAAGGCCCCGGTGGGGGGCGGCCCAGCACACGTGCGGCGCCCGAATGACTTCGCCGGGCGTTTTCCGGCCAATTCTCACGAGCGTTCTGCCAAAACCAGGATTGGTTTGGGCAGAACGCTCATGAGAATTGGCCGGCGTAGGGCAGCCCTGCGGACCGCCCTGCTCTCCATGGCCCACGGCCCTTTCTCGCCCAGGGCATATTGCTGCCGCCAAGAAATGGCACGGAAAAGACACGGGGCACCCGGGATCCCCGGCGAAGGAAAGCTTTTCCGGGTCAGAGTTGAAGGACGGTAGGTGGCCTGGTGTGTGCCTACGTCATTCGGGTAGATGGGGCGGCCAAGAATGGGGATGACCTCATTTTGGTCATACAGGTTTATCTCACTCTGAGCGTTGTCCGAAGCACCAGGTGGCGCCGATAGAGACTGCGTGGTTGGGAGATGCGTGGGTGCGGGACTAAGGGTTTCCGATATGGAGGCCATGAGGGACAGTACCCCTGAGGCAGAAAGTTGGGGAAGCAGGCGAGCGTTCCAGACCGGACTTCGTGATGGGCCTGGCCCCATGGTAGAGCGCCAGGGATGGGACCCCCGCAGGCCGAGGATCCACGGGCGTTGTCCTCGCTGCAATCCATTTGTGGAGTGCCTCTTGGCGGCGATCGGGTGCGGGCACTCACAATGCCCTTCAAGGCCCCGGGGGGGTGGCCGCCCAGCTGACGTGCGGCGCCCGAATGACTTCGCCGGGCGTTTTCCGGCCAATTCTCACGAGCGTTCTGCCCAAACCAGGATTGGTTTGGGCAGAACGCTCGTGAGAATTGGCCGGCGTAGGGCAGCCCTGCGGACCGCCCTGCTCTCCATGGCCCAGGGCCCTTTCTCGCCCAGGGCATGTTGCTGCCGCCAAGAAATGGCACGGAAAAGACACGGGTCACCCGGGATCCCCGGCGAAGGAAAGCTTTTCCGGATCAGAGTTGAAGGACGGTAGGTGGCCTGGTGTGTGCCTCCGTCTTTCGGGTAGATGGGGCGGCCAAGAATGGGGATGACCTCATTTTGGTCATACAGGTTTATCTCACTCTGAGCGTTGTCCGAAGCACCAGGTGGCGCCGATAGGGACTGCGTGGTTGGGAGATGCGTGGGTGCGGGACTAAGGGTTTCCGATATGGAGGCCATGAGGGACAGTACCACGGAGGGAGAAAGTTGGGGAAGCAGGCGAGCGCTCCAGACCGGACTTCGTGATGGGCCTGGCCCCATGGTAGAGCGCCAGGGATGGGACCCCTGCAGGCCGAGGATCCACGGGCGTTGTCCTCGCTGCAATCCATTTGTGGAGTGCCTCCTGGCGGCGATCGGGTGCGGGCACTCACAATGCGCTTCAAGGTCCCGGGGGGGTGGCCGCCCAGCTGACGTGCGGCGCCCGAATGACTTCGCCGGGCGTTTTCCGGCCAATTCTCACGAGCGTTCTGCCCAAACCAGGATTGGTTTGGGCAGAACGCTCGTGAGAATTGGCCGGCGTAGGGCAGCCCTGCGGACCGCCCTGCTCTCCATGGCCCAGGGCCCTTTCTCGCCCAGGGCATGTTGCTGCCGCTAAGAAATGGCACGGAAAAGACACGGTGCACCCGGACACGCCGGCGCAGTGGAGCGTTCCCAAAGCAGAGTTCTAGGACGGGTGGTGGCCTGGTGTGCGCCACCATCTTTCAGGTAGAGCCGGCAACCAAGGATGGGGATGACCTCATTTTGGTCATACATGTTTATCTCACTCTGAGCGTTGTCCGAAGCACCAGGAGGCGCCGATGGAGACTGCGTGGTTAGGAGATGCGTGGGTGTGGGACTAAGTTTTCCGATATGCAGGCCATGAGTGACAGGACCCCAGAAGCTGAAGGTTGGGGAAGCAGGCGAGCGTTCCAGACCGGACTTCGTGATGGGCCTGGCCCCATGGTAGAGCGCCAGGGATGGGACCCCCGCAGGCCGAGGATCCACGGGCGTTGTCCTTGCTGCATTCCATCTTGTGGAGTGCCTGTTGGCAGCGATCCGGTGCGGACACTCACAATGCCCTCAAGGCCCAGGTGGGGGGCGGCCCAGCACACGTGCGGCGCCCGAATGACTTCGTCGGGCGTTTTCCGGCCAATTCTCACGAGCGTTCTGCCCAAACCAGGATTGGTTTGGGCAGAACGCTCGTGAGAATTGGCCGGCGTAGGGCAGCCCTGCGGACCGCCCTGCTCTCCATGGCCCAGGGCCCTTTCTCGCCCAGGGCATGTTGCTGCCGCCAAGAAATGGCAAGGAAAAGACACGGGGCACCCGGGATCCCCGGCGCAGGAAAGCTTTTCCGGATCAGAGTTGAAGGACGGTAGGTGGCCTGGTGTGTGCCTACGTCTTTCGGGTAGATGGGGCGGCCAGAATGGGGATGACCTCATTTTGGTCATACAGGTTTATCTCACTCTGAGCGATGTCCGAAGCCCCAGGAGGCGCCGATAGAGACTGCGTGGTTGGGAGATGCGTGGGTGCGGGACTAAGGGTTTCCGATATGGAGGCCATGAGGGACAGTACCCCGGAGGCAGAAAGTTGGGGAAGCGGGCGAGCGTTCCAGACCGGACTTCGTGATGGGCCTGGCCCCATGATAGAGCGCCAGGGATGGGACCCCCGCAGGCCGAGGATCCACGGGAGTTGTCCTCGCTGCAATCCATTTGTGGAGTGCCTCTTGGCGGCGATCGGGTGCGGGCACTCACAATGCCCTTCAAGGCCCCGGGGGGGTGGCCGCCCAGCAGACGTGCGGCGCCCGAATGACTTCGCCGGGCGTTTTCCGGCCAATTCTCACGAGCGTTCTGCCCAAACCAGGATTGGTTTGGGCAGAACGCTCGTGAGAATTGGCCGGCGTAGGGCAGCCCTGCGGACCGCCCTGCTCTCCATGGCCCACGGCCCTTTCTCGCCCAGGGCATGTTGCTGCCGCCAAGAAATGTCACGGAAAAGACACGGGGCACCCGGGATCCCCGGCGCAGGAAAGCTTTTCCGGATCACAGTTGAAGGACGGTAGGTGGCCTGGTGTGTGCCTATGTCTTTCGGGTAGATGGGGCGGCCAAGAATGGGGATGACCTCATTTTGGTCATACAGGTTTATCTCACTCTGAGCGTTGTCCAAAGCACCAGGTGGCGCCGATAGAGACTGCGTGGTTGGGAGATGCGTGGGTGCGGGACTAAGGGTTTCCGATATGGAGGCCATGAGGGATAGTACCCCGGAGGCAGAAGGTTGGGGAAGCAGGCGAGCGTTCCAGACCGGACTTCGTGATGGGCCTGGCCCCATGGTAGAGCGCCAGGGATGGGACCCCTGCAGGCCGAGGATCCACGGGCGTTGTCCTCGCTGCAATCCATTTGTGGAGTGCCTCCTGGTGGCGATCGGGTGCGGGCACTCACAATGCCCTTCAAGGCCCCGGGGGGGGGGGGCGCGCAGCTGACGTGCGGCGCCCGAATGACTTCGCCGGGCGTTTTCCGGCCAATTCTCACGAGCGTTCTGCCCAAACCAGGATTGGTTTGGGCAGAACGCTCGTGAGAATTGGCTGGCGTAGGGTAGCCCTGCGGACCGCCCTGCTCTCCATGGCCCAGGGCCCTTTCTCGCCCAGGGCATGTTGCTGCCGCTAAGAAATGGCACGGAAAAGTCACGGTGCACCCGGACACGCCGGCTAGTGGAGCGTTTCCAAAGCAGAGTTCTAGGACGGGTTGTGGCCTGGTGTGCGCCACCATCTTTCAGGTAGAGCCGGCAACCAAGGATGGTGATGACCTCATTTTGGTCATACATGTTTATCTCACTCTGAGCGTTGTCCGAAGCACCAGGAGGCGCCGATGGAGACTGCGTGGTTAGGAGATGCGTGGGTGTGGGACTAAGGGTTTCCGATATGGAGGCCATGAGGGACAGGACCCCAGAAGCTGAAGGTTGGGGAAGCAGGCGAGTGTTCCAGGTAGGACTTCGTGATGGGACTGGCCCCATGGTAGAGCGCCAGGGATGGGACCCCCGCAGGTCGAGGATCCACGGGCGTTGTCCTTGCTGCATTCCATCTTGTGGAGTGCCTGTTGGCGGCGATCGGGTGCGGACACTCACAATGCCCTCAAGGCCCCGGTGGGGGGCGGCCCAGCACACGTGCGGCGCCCGAATGACTTCGCCGGGCGTTTTCCGGCCAATTCTCACGAGCGTTCTGCCCAAACCAGGATTGGTTTGGGCTGAACGCTCGTGAGAATTGGCCGGCGTAGGGCAGCCCTGCGGACCGCCCTGCTCTCCATGGCCCAGGGCCCTTTCTCGCCCAGGGCATGTTGCTGCCGCCAAGAAATGGCACGGAAAAGACACGGGACACCCGGGATCCCCGGCCAGGAAAGCTTTTCCGGATCAGAGTTGAAGGACGGTAGGCGGCCTGGTGTGTGCCTACGTCTTTCAGGTAGATGGGGCGGCCAAGAATGGGGATGACCTCATTTTGGTCATACAGGTTTATCTCACTCTGAGCGTTGTCCGAAGCACCAGGTGGCGCCGATAGAGACTGCGTGGTTGGGAGATGCGTGGGTGCGGGACTAAGGGTTTCCGATATGGAGGCCATGAGGGACAGTACCCCGGAGGCAGAAAGTTGGGGAAGCAGACGAGCGTTCCAGACCGGACTTCGTGATGGGCCTGGCCCCATGGTAGAGCGCCAGGGATGGGACCCCTGCAGGCCGAGGATCCACGGGCGTTGTCCTCGCTGCAATGCATTTGTGGAGTGCCTCCTGGCGGCGATCGGGTGCGGGCACTCACAATGCCCTTCAAGGCCCCCGTGGGGGTGCCGCCCAGCTGAAGGTGCGGCGCCCGAATGACTTCGCCGGTCCTTTTCCGGCCAATTCTCACGATCGTTCTGCCCAAACCAGGATTGGTTTGGGCAGAACGCTCGTGAGAATTGGCCGGCGTAGGGCAGCCCTGCGGACCGCCCTGCTCTCCATGGCCCAGGGCCCTTTCTCGCCCAGGGCATGTTGCTCCCGCTAAGAAATGGCACGGAAAAGACACGGTGCACCCGGACATGCCGGCGCAGTGGAGCGTTCCCAAAGCAGAGTTGAAGGACGGGTGGTGGCCTGGTGTGCGCCACCATCTTTCAGGTAGAGCCGGCAACCAAGGATGGGGATGACCTCATTTTGGTCATACATGTTTATCTCACTCTGAGCGTTGTCCGAAGCACCAGGAGGCGCCGATGGAGACTGCGTGGTTAGAGATGCGTGGGTGTGGGACTAAGGGTTTCCGATATGGTGGCCATGAGGGACAGGAACCCAGAAGCTGAAGGTTGGGCAAGCAGGCGAGCGTTCCAGGTCGGACTTCGTGATGGGCCTGGCCCCATGGTAGAGCGCCAGGGATGGGACCCCCGCATGTCGAGGATCCACGGGCGTTGTCCTTGCTGCATTCCATCTTGTGGAGTGCCTGTTGGCAGCGATCGGGTGTGGACACTCACAATGCCCTTCAAGGCCCCGGGGGGGTGGCCGCCCAGCTGACGTGCGGCGCCCGAATGACTTCGCCGGGCGTTTTCGGGCCAATTCTCACGAGCGTTCTGCCCAAACCAGGATTGGTTTGGGCAGAACGCTCGTGAGAATTGGCCGGCGTAGGGCAGCCCTGCGGACCGCCCTGCTCTCCATGGCCCAGGTCCCTTTCTCGCCCAGGGCATGTTGCTGCCGCCAAGAAATGGCACGGAAAGACACGGGGCACCCGGGATCCCCGGCGCAGGAAAGCTTTTCTGGATCAGAGTTGAAGGACGGAGGGGGCCTGGTGTGTGCCTACGTCTTTCGGGTAGATGGGGCGGCCAAGAATGGGGATGACCTCATTTTGGTCTCATAGGTTTATCTCACTCTGAGCATTGTCCAAAGCACCAGGTGGCGCCGATAGAGACTGCGTGGTTGGGAGATGCGTGGGTGCGGGACTAAGGGTTTCCGATATGGAGGCCATGAGGGACAGTACCCCGGAGGCAGAAAGTTGGGGAAGCAGGCGAGCGTTCCAGACCGGATTTTGTGATGGGCCTGGCCCCATGGTAGAGCGCCAGGGATGGGACCCCCGCAGGCCGATGATCCACGGGCGTTGTCCTCGCTGCAATCCATTTGTGGAGTGCCTCCTGGCGGCGATCGGGTGCGGGCACTCACAATGCCCTTCAAGGCCCCGGGGGGGTGGCCGCCCTGCTGACGTGCGGCACCCGAATGATTTCGCCGGGCGTTTTCCGGCCAATTCTCACGAGCGTTCTGCCCAAACCAGGATTGGTTTGGGCAGAACGCTCGTGAGAATTGGCCGGCGTAGGGCAGCCCTGCGGACCGCCCTGCTCTCCATGGCCCAGGGCCCTTTCTCGCCCAGGGCATGTTGCTGCCGCTAAGAAATGGCACGGAAAAGACACGGTGCACCCGGACACGCCGGCGCAGTGGAGCGTTCCCAAAGCAGAGTTGAAGGACGGGTGGTGGCCTGGTGTGCGCCACCATCTTTCAGGTAGAGCCGGCATCCAAGGATGGGGATGACCTCATTTTGATCATACATGTTTATCTCACTCTGAGCGTTGTCCGAAGCACCAGGAGGCGCCGATGGAGACTGCGTGGTTAGGAGATGCGTGGGTGCGGGACTAAGGGTTTCCGATATGGAGGCCATGAGGGACAGTACCCCGGAGGCAGAAAGTTGGGGAAGCAGGCTGCATTCCATCTTGTGGAGTGCCTGTTGGCGGCGATCGGGTGCGGACACACACAATGCCCTCAAGGCCCCGGTGGGGGGCGGCCCAGCACACGTGCGGCGCCCGAATGACTTCGCCGGGACAGTACCCAGGAGGTAGAAAGTTGGGGAAGCAGGCGAGCGTTCCAGACCGGACTTCGTGATGGGCCTGGCCCCATGGTAGAGCGCCAGGGATGGGACCCCTGCAGGCCGAGGATCCACGGGCGTTGTCCTCGCTGCAATCCATTTGTGGAGTGCCTCCTGTCGGCGATCGGGTGCCGGCACTCACAATGCCCTTAAAGGGCCCGGGGGGGTGGCCGCCCAGCTGACGTGCGGCGCCCGAATGACTTCGCCGGGCCTTTTCCGGCCAATTCTCACGCGCGTTCTGCCCAAACCAGGATTGGTTTGGGCAGAACGCGCGTGAGAATTGGCCGGCGTAGGGCAGCCCTGCGGACCGCCCTGCTCTCCATGGCCCAGGGCCCTTTCTCGCCCAGGGCATGTTGCTGCCGCCAAGAAATGGCACGGAAAAGACACGGGACACCCGGGATCCCCGGCGCAGGAAAGCTTTTCCGGATCAGAGTGAAGGACGGTAGGTGGCCTGGTGTGTGCCTCCGTCTTTCGGGTAGATGGGGCGGCCAAGAATGGGGATGACCTCATTTTGGTCATACAGGTTTATCTCACTCTGAGCGTTGTCCGAAGCACCAGGTGGCGCCGATAAGGACTGCGTGGTTGGGAGATGCGTGGGTGCGGGACTAAGGGTTTCCGATATGGAGGCCATGAGGGACAGTACCACGGAGGGAGAAAGTTGGGGAAGCAGGCGAGCGTTCCAGACCGGACTTCGTGATGGGCCTGGCCCCATGGTAGAGCGCCAGGGATGGGACCCCTGCAGGCCGAGGATCCACGGGCGTTGTCCTCGCTGCAATCCATTTGTGGAGTGCCTCCTGGCGGCGATCGGGTGCGGGCACTCACAATGCCCTTCAAGGCCCCGGGGGGGGGGCGCCCAGCTGACGTGCGGCGCCCGAATGACTTCGCCGGGCGTTTTCCGGCCAATTCTCACGAGCGTTCTTCCCAAACCAGGATTGGTTTGGGCAGAACGCTCGTGAGAATTGGCCGGCGTAGGGCAGCCCTGCGGACCGCCCTGCTCTCCATGGCCCAGGGCCCTTTCTCGCCCAGGGCATGTTGCTGCCGCTAAGAAATGGCACGGAAAAGACACGGTGCACCCGGACACGCCGCCGCAGTGGAGCGTTCCCAAAGCAGAGTTCTAGGACGGGTGGTGGCCTGGTGTGCGCCACTATCTTTCAGGTAGAGCCGGCAACCAAGGATGGGGATGACCTCATTTTGGTCATACATGTTTATCTCACTCTGAGCGTTGTCCGAAGCACCAGGAGGCGCCGATGGAGACTGCGTGGTTAGGAGATGCGTGGGTGTGGGACTAAGGGTTTCCGATATGGAGGCCATGAGGGACAGGACCCCAGAAGCTGAAGGTTGGGGAAGCAGGCGAGCGTTCCAGGTCGGACTTCGTGATGGGCCTGGCCCCATGGTAGAGCGCCAGGGATGGGACCCCCGCAGGTCGAGGATCCACGGGCGTTGTCCTTGCTGCATTCCATCTTGTGGAGTGCCTGTTGGCGGCGATCGGGTGCGGACACTCACAATGCCCTCAAGGCCCCGGTGGGGGGCGGCCCAGCACACGTGCGGCGCCCGAATGAATTCGCCGGGCGTTTTCCGGCCAATTCTCACGAGCGTTCTGCCAAAACCAGGATTGGTTTGGGCAGAACGCTCATGAGAATTGGCCGGCGTAGGGCAGCCCTGCGGACCGCCCTGCTCTCCATGGCCCACAGCCCTTTCTCGCCCAGGGCATATTGCTGCCGCCAAGAAATGGCACGGAAAAGACACGGGGCACCCGGGATCCCCGGCGAAGGAAAGCTTTTCCGGATCAGAGTTGAAGGACGGTAGGTAGCCTGGTGTGTGCCTACGTCTTTCGGGTAGATGGGGCGGCCAAGAATGGGGATGACCTCATTTTGGTCATACAGGTTTATCTCACTCTGAGCGTTGTCCGAAGCACCAGGTGGCGCCGATAGAGACTGCGTGGTTGGGAGATGCGTGGGTGCGGGACTAAGGGTTTCCGATATGGAGGCCATGAGGGACAGTACCCCTGAGGCAGAAAGTTGGGGAAGCAGGCGAGCGTTCCAGACCGGACTTCGTGATGGGCCTGGCCCCATGGTAGAGCGCCAGGGATGGGACCCCCGCAGGCCGAGGATCCACGGGCGTTGTCCTCGCTGCAATCCATTTGTGGAGTGCCTCTTGGCGGCGATCGGGTGCGGGCACTCACAATGCCCTTCAAGGCCCCGGGGGGGTGGCCGCCCAGCTGACGTGCGGCGCCCGAATGACTTCGCCGGGCGTTTTCCGGCCAATTCTCACGAGCGTTCTGCCCAAACCAGGATTGGTTTGGGCAGAACGCTCGTGAGAATTGGCCGGCGTAGGGCAGCCCTGCGGACCGCCCTGCTCTCCATGGCCCAGGGCCCTTTCTCGCCCAGGGCATGTTGCTGCCGCCAAGAAATGGCACGGAAAAGACACGGGTCACCCGGGATCCCCGGTGCAGGAAAGCTTTTCCGGATCAGAGTTGAAGGACGGTAGGTGGCCTGGTGTGTGCCTCCGTCTTTCGGGTAGATGGGGCGGCCAAGAATGGGGATGACCTCATTTTGGTCATACAGGTTTATCTCACTCTGAGCGTTGTCCGAAGCACCAGGTGGCGCCGATAAGGACTGCGTGGTTGGGAGATGCGTGGGTGCGGGACTAAGGGTTTCCGATATGGAGGCCATGAGGGACAGTACCACGGAGGGAGAAAGTTGGGGAAGCAGGCGAGCGTTCCAGACCGGACTTCGTGATGGGCCTGGCCCCATGGTAGAGCGCCAGGGATGGGACCCCTGCAGGCCGAGGATCCACGGGCGTTGTCCTCGCTGCAATCCATTTGTGGAGTGCCTCCTGGCGGCGATCGGGTGCGGGCACTCACAATGCGCTTCAAGGTCCCGGGGGGGTGGCCGCCCAGCTGACGTGCGGCGCCCGAATGACTTCGCCGGGCGTTTTCCGGCCAATTCTCACGAGCGTTCTTCCCAAACCAGGATTGGTTTGGGCAGAACGCTCGTGAGAATTGGCCGGCGTAGGGCAGCCCTGCGGACCGCCCTGCTCTCCATGGCCCAGGGCCCTTTCTCGCCCAGGGCATGTTGCTGCCGCTAAGAAATGGCACGGAAAAGACACGGTGCACCCGGACACGCCGGCGCAGTGGAGCGTTCCCAAAGCAGAGTTCTAGGACGGGTGGTGGCCTGGTGTGCGCCACCATCTTTCAGGTAGAGCCGGCAACCAAGGATGGGGATGACCTCATTTTGGTCATACATGTTTATCTCACTCTGAGCGTTGTCCGAAGCACCAGGAGGCGCCGATGGAGACTGCGTGGTTAGGAGATGCGTGGGTGTGGGACTAAGTTTTCCGATATGCAGGCCATGAGTGACAGGACCCCAGAAGCTGAAGGTTGGGGAAGCAGGCGAGCGTTCCAGACCGGACTTCGTGATGGGTCTGGCCCCATGGTAGAGCGCCAGGGATGGGACCCCCGCAGGTCGAGGATCCACGGGCGTTGTCCTTGCTGCATTCCATCTTGTGGAGTGCCTGTTGGCAGCGATCCGGTGCGGACACTCACAATGCCCTCAAGGCCCCGGTGGGGGGCGGCCCAGCACACGTGCGGCGCCCGAATGACTTCGCCGGGCGTTTTCCGGCCAATTCTCACGAGCGTTCTGCCCAAACCAGGATTGGTTTGGGCTGAACGCTCGTGAGAATTGGCCGGCGTAGGGCAGCCCTGCGGACCGCCCTGCTCTCCATGGCCCAGGGCCCTTTCTCGCCCAGGGCATGTTGCTGCCGCCAAGAAATGGCACGGAAAAGACACGGGGCACCCGGGATCCCCGGCGCAGGAAAGCTTTTCCGGATCAGAGTTGAAGGACGGTAGGTGGCCTGGTGTGTGCCTACGTCTTTCGGGTAGATGGGGCGGCCAGAATGGGGATGACCTCATTTTGGTCATACAGGTTTATCTCACTCTGAGCGATGTCCGAAGCCCCAGGTGGCGCCGATAGAGACTGCGTGGTTGGGAGATGCGTGGGTGCGGGACTAAGGGTTTCCGATATGGAGGCCATGAGGGACAGTACCCCGGAGGCAGAAAGTTGGGGAAGCGGGCGAGCGTTCCAGACCGGACTTCGTGATGGGCCTGGCCCCATGATAGAGCGCCAGGGATGGGACCCCCGCAGGCCGAGGATCCACGGGCGTTGTCCTCGCTGCAATCCATTTGTGGAGTGCCTCTTGGCGGCGATCGGGTGCGGGCACTCACAATGCCCTTCAAGGCCCCGGGGGGGTGGCCGCCCAGCTGACGTGCGGCGCCCGAATGACTTCGCCGGGCGTTTTCCGGCCAATTCTCACGAGCGTTCTGCCCAAACCAGGATTGGTTTGGGCAGAACGCTCGTGAGAATTGGCCGGCGTAGGGCAGCCCTGCGGACCGCCCTGCTCTCCATGGCCCAGGGCCCTTTCTCGCCCAGGGCATGTTGCTGCCGCCAAGAAATGGCACGGAAAAGACACGGGTCACCCGGGATCCCCGGCGCAGGAAAGCTTTTCCGGATCAGAGTTGAAGGACGGTAGGTGGCCTGGTGTGTGCCTCCGTCTTTCGGGTAGATGGGGCGGCCAAGAATGGGGATGACCTCATTTTGGTCATACAGGTTTATCTCACTCTGAGCGTTGTCCGAAGCACCAGGTGGCGCCGATAAGGACTGCGTGGTTGGGAGATGCGTGGGTGCGGGACTAAGGGTTTCCGATATGGAGGCCATGAGGGACAGTACCACGGAGGGAGAAAGTTGGGGAAGCAGGCGAGCGTTCCAGACCGGACTTCGTGATGGGCCTGGCCCCATGGTAGAGCGCCAGGGATGGGACCCCTGCAGGCCGAGGATCCACGGGCGTTGTCCTCGCTGCAATCCATTTGTGGAGTGCCTCCTGGCGGCGATCGGGTGCGGGCACTCACAATGCGCTTCAAGGTCCCGGGGGGGTGGCCGCCCAGCTGACGTGCGGCGCCCGAATGACTTCGCCGGGCGTTTTCCGGCCAATTCTCACGAGCGTTCTTCCCAAACCAGGATTGGTTTGGGCAGAACGCTCGTGAGAATTGGCCGGCGTAGGGCAGCCCTGCGGACCGCCCTGCTCTCCATGGCCCAGGGCCCTTTCTCGCCCAGGGCATGTTGCTGCCGCTAAGAAATGGCACGGAAAAGACACGGTGCACCCGGACACGCCGGCGCAGTGGAGCGTTCCCAAAGCAGAGTTCTAGGACGGGTGGTGGCCTGGTGTGCGCCACCATCTTTCAGGTAGAGCCGGCAACCAAGGATGGGGATGACCTCATTTTGGTCATACATGTTTATCTCACTCTTAGCGTTGTCCGAAGCACCAGGAGGCGCCGATGGAGACTGCGTGGTTAGGAGATGCGTGGGTGTGGGACTAAGGGTTTCCGATATGGAGGTCATGAGGGACAGGACCCCAGAAGCTGAAGGTTGGGGAAGCAAGCGAGCGTTCCAGGTCGGACTTCGTGATGGGCCTGGCCCCATGGTAGAGCGCCAGGGATGGGACCCCTGCAGGCCGAGGATCCACGGGCGTTGTCCTCGCTGCAATGCATTTGTTGAGTGCCTCCTGGCGGCGATCGGGTGCGGGCACTCACAATGCCCATCAAGGCCCCCGTGGGGGTGCCGCCCAGCTGAAGCTGCGGCGCCCGAATGACTTCGCCGGTCCTTTTCCGGCCAATTCTCACGAGCGTTCTGCCCAAACCAGGATTGGTTTGGGCAGAACGCTCGTGAGAATTGGCCGGCGTAGGGCAGCCCTGCGGACCGCCCTGCTCTCCATGGCCCAGGGCCCTTTCTCGCCCAGGGCATGTTGCTCCCGCTAAGAAATGGCACGGAAAAGACACGGTGCACCCGGACACGCCGGCGCAGTGGAGCGTTCCCATTCAGAGTTGAAGGACGGGTGGTGGCCTGTTGTGCGCCACCATCTTTCAGGTAAGCCGGCAACCAAGGATGGGGATGACCTCATTTTGGTCATACATGTTTATCTCACTCTGAGCGTTGTCCGAAGCACCAGGAGGCGCCGATGGAGACTGCGTGGTTAGGAGATGCGTGGGTGTGGGACTAAGGGTTTCCGATATGGAGGCCATGAGGGACAGGACCCCAGAAGCTGAAGGTTGGGGAAGCAGGCGAGCGTTCCAGGTCAGACTTCGTGATGGGCCTGGCCCAATGGTAGAGCGCCAAGGATGGGACCTCCGCAGGCCGAGGATCCACAGGCGTTGACCTCGCTGCAATCCATTTGTTGAGTGCCTCCTGGCGGCGATCGGGTGCGGGCACTCACAATGCCCTTCAAGGCCCCGGGGGGGTGGCCGCCCAGCTGACTTGCGGCGCCCGAATGACTTCGCCGGGCCTTTTCCGGCCAATTCTCACGAGCGTTCTGCCCAACCAGGATTGGTTTGGGCAGAACGCTCGTGAGAATTGGCCGGCGTAGGGCAGCCCTGCGGACCGCCCTGCTCTCCATGGCCCAGGGCCCTTTCTCGCCCAGGGCATGTTGCTGCCGCCAAGAAATGGCACGGAAAAGACACGGGGCACCCGGGATCCCCGGCGCAGGAAAGCTTTTCCGGATCAGAGTTGAAGGACGGTAGGTGGCCTGGTGTGTGCCTACGTCTTTCGGGTAGATGGGGCGGCCAGAATGGGGATGACCTCATTTTGGTCATACAGGTTTATCTCACTCTGAGCGATGTCCGAAGCCCCAGGTGGCGCCGATAGAGACTGCGTGGTTGGGAGATGCGTGGGTACGGGACTAAGGGTTTCCGATATGGAGGCCATGAGGGACAGTACCCCGGAGGCAGAAAGTTGGGGAAGCAGGCGAGCGTTCCAGACCGGACTTCGTGATGGGCCTGGCCCCATGGTAGAGCGCCAGGGATGGGACCCCTGCAGGCCGAGGATTCACGGGCGTTGTCCTCGCTGCAATCCATTTGTGGAGTGCCTCCTGGCGGCGATCGGGTGCGGGCACTCACAATGCCCTTCAAGGCCCCGGGGGCGGTGGCCGCCCAGCTGACGTGCGGCGCCCGAATGACTTCGCCGGGCGTTTTCCGGCCAATTCTCACGAGCGTTCTGCCCAAACCAGGATTGGTTTGGGCAGAACGCTCGTGAGAATTGGCCGGCGTAGGGCAGCCCTGCGGACCGCCCTGCTCTCCATGGCCCAGGGCCCTTTCTCGCCCAGGGCATGTTGCTGCCGCTAAGAAATGGCACCTAAAAGACACGGTGCACCCGGACACGCCGGCGCAGTGGAGCGTTCCCAAAGCAGAGTTGAAGGACGGGTGGTGGCCTGGTGTGCGCCACCATCTTTCAGGTAGAGCCGGCAACCAAGGATGGGGATGACCTCATTTTGGTCATACATGTTTATCTCACTCTTAGCGTTGTCCGAAGCACCAGGAGGCGCCGATGGAGACTGCGTGGTTAGGAGATGCGTGGGTGTGGGACTAAGGGTTTCCGATATGGAGGTCATGAGGGACAGGACCCCAGAAGCTGAAGGTTGGGGAAGCAAGCGAGCGTTCCAGGTCGGACTTCGTGATGGGCCTGGCCCCATGGTAGAGCGCCAGGGATGGGACCCCTGCAGGCCGAGGATCCACGGGCGTTGTCCTCGCTGCAATGCATTTGTTGAGTGCCTCCTGGCGGCGATCGGGTGCGGGCACTCACAATGCCCATCAAGGCCCCCGTGGGGGTGCCGCCCAGCTGAAGCTGCGGCGCCCGAATGACTTCGCCGGTCCTTTTCCGGCCAATTCTCACGAGCGTTCTGCCCAAACCAGGATTGGTTTGGGCAGAACGCTCGTGAGAATTGGCCGGCGTAGGGCAGCCCTGCGGACCGCCCTGCTCTCCATGGCCCAGGGCCCTTTCTCGCCCAGGGCATGTTGCTCCCGCTAAGAAATGGCACGGAAAAGACACGGTGCACCCGGACACGCCGGCGCAGTGGAGCGTTCCCATTCAGAGTTGAAGGACGGGTGGTGGCCTGTTGTGCGCCACCATCTTTCAGGTAAGCCGGCAACCAAGGATGGGGATGACCTCATTTTGGTCATACATGTTTATCTCACTCTGAGCGTTGTCCGAAGCACCAGGAGGCGCCGATGGAGACTGCGTGGTTAGGAGATGCGTGGGTGTGGGACTAAGGGTTTCCGATATGGAGGCCATGAGGGACAGGACCCCAGAAGCTGAAGGTTGGGGAAGCAGGCGAGCCTTCCAGGTCAGACTTCGTGATGGGCCTGGCCCAATGGTAGAGCGCCAAGGATGGGACCTCCGCAGGCCGAGGATCCACAGGCGTTGACCTCGCTGCAATCCATTTGTTGAGTGCCTCCTGGCGGCGATCGGGTGCGGGCACTCACAATGCCCTTCAAGGCCCCGGGGGGGTGGCCGCCCAGCTGACTTGCGGCGCCCGAATGACTTCGCCGGGCCTTTTCCGGCCAATTCTCACGAGCGTTCTGCCCAACCAGGATTGGTTTGGGCAGAACGCTCGTGAGAATTGGCCGGCGTAGGGCAGCCCTGCGGACCGCCCTGCTCTCCATGGCCCAGGGCCCTTTCTCGCCCAGGGCATGTTGCTGCCGCCAAGAAATGGCACGGAAAAGACACGGGGCACCCGGGATCCCCGGCGCAGGAAAGCTTTTCTGGATCAGAGTTGAAGGACGGTAGGTGGCCTGGTGTGTGCCTACGTCATTCGGGTAGATGGGGCGGCCAAGAATGGGGATGACCTCATTTTGGTCATACAGGTTTATCTCACTCTGAGCGTTGTCCGATCACCAGGTGGCGCCGATAAGGACTGCGTGGTTGGGAGATGCGTGGGTGCGGGACTAAGGGTTTCCGATATGGAGGCCATGAGGGACAGTACCCCGGAGGCAGAAAGTTGGGGAAGCAGGCGAGCGTTCCAGACCGGACTTCGTGATGGGCCTGGCCCCATGGTAGAGCGCCAGGGATGGGACCCCTGCAGGCCGAGGATCCACGGGCGTTGTCCTCGCTGCAATCCATTTGTGGAGTGCCTCCTGGCGGCGATCGGGTGCGGGCACTCACAATGCCCTTCAAGGCCCCGGGGGCGGTGGCCGCCCAGCTGACGTGCGGCGCCCGAATGACTTCGCCGGGCGTTTTCCGGCCAATTCTCACGAGCGTTCTGCCCAAACCAGGATTGGTTTGGGCAGAACGCTCGTGAGAATTGGCCGGCGTAGGGCAGCCCTGCGGACCGCCCTGCTCTCCATGGCCCAGGGCCCTTTCTCGCCCAGGGCATGTTGCTGCCGCTAAGAAATGGCACGGAAAAGACACGGTGCACCCGGACACGCCGGCGCAGTGGAGCGTTCCCAAAGCAGAGTTGAAGGACGGGTGGTGGCCTGGTGTGCGCCACCATCTTTCAGGTAGAGCCGGCAACCAAGGATGGGGATGACCTCATTTTGGTCATACATGTTTATCTCACTCTTAGCGTTGTCCGAAGCACCAGGAGGCGCCGATGGAGACTGCGTGGTTAGGAGATGCGTGGGTGTGGGACTAAGGGTTTCCGATATGGAGGTCATGAGGGACAGGACCCCAGAAGCTGAAGGTTGGGGCAGCAAGCGAGCGTTCCAGGTCGGACGTCGTGATGGGCCTGGCCCCATGGTAGAGCGCCAGGGATGGGACCCCTGCAGGCCGAGGATCCACGGGCGTTGTCCTCGCTGCAATCCATTTCTGGAGTGCCTCCTGTCGGCGATCGGGTGCCGGCACTCACAATGCCCTTCAAGGGCCCGGGGGGGTGGCCGCCCAGCTGACGTGCGGCGCCCGAATGACTTCGCCGGGCGTTTTCCAGCCAATTCTCACGAGCGTTCTGCCCAAACCAGGATTGGTTTGGGCAGAACGCTCGTGAGAATTGGCCGGCGTAGGGCAGCCCTGCGGACCGCCCTGCTCTCCATGGCCCAGGGCCCTTTCACGCCCAGGGCATGTTGCTGACGCTAAGAAATGGCACGGAAAAGACACGGGGCACCCGGGATCCCCGGCGCAGGAAAGCTTTTCCGGATCAGAGTTGAAGGACGGTAGGTGGCCTGGTGTGTGTTTACGTCTTTCGGGTAGATGGGGCGGCCAAGAATGGGGATGACCTCATTTTGGTCATACAGGTTTATCTCACTCTGAGCGTTGTCCGAAGCACCAGGTGGCGCCGATAAGGACTGCGTGGTTGGGAGATGCGTGGGTGCGGGACTAAGGGTTTCCGATATGGAGGCCATGAGGGACAGTACCCCGGAGGCAGAAAGTTGGGGAAGCAGGCGAGCGTTCCAGACCGGACTTCGTGATGGGCCTGGCCCCATGGTAGAGCGCCAGGGATGGGACACCTGCAGGCCGAGGATCCACGGGCGTTGTCCTCGCTGCAATCATTTGTGGAGTGCCTCCTGTCGGCGATCGGGTGCGGGCACTCACAATGCCCTTCAAGGCCCCGGGGGGGTGGCCGCCCAGCTGACGTGCGGCGCCCGAATGACTTAGCCGGGCGTTTTCCCGCCAATTCTCACGAGCGTTCTACCCAAACCAGGATTGGTTTGGGCAGAACGCTCGTGAGAATTGGCCGGCGTAGGGCAGCACTGCGGACCGCCCTGCTCTCCATGGCCCACGGCCCTTTCTCGCCCAGGGCATGTTGCTGCCGCCAAGAAATGTCACGGAAAAGACACGGGGCACCCGGGATCCCCGGCGCAGGAAAGCTTTTCCGGATCACAGTTGAAGGACGGTAGGTGGCCTGGTGTGTGCCTATGTCTTTCGGGTAGATGGGGCGGCCAAGAATGGGGATGACCTCATTTTGGTCATACAGGTTTATCTCACTCTGAGCGTTGTCCAAAGCACCAGGTGGCGCCGATAGAGACTGCGTGGTTGGGAGATGCGTGGGTGCGGGACTAAGGGTTTCCGATATGGAGGCCATGAGGGATAGTACCCCGGAGGCAGAAGGTTGGGGAAGCAGGCGAGCGTTCCAGACCGGACTTCGTGATGGGCCTGGCCCCATGGTAGAGCGCCAGGGATGGGACCCCTGCAGGCCGAGGATCCACGGGCGTTGTCCTCGCTGCAATCCATTTGTGGAGTGCCTCCTGGCGGCGATCGGGTGCGGGCACTCACAATGCCCTTCAAGGCCCCGGGGGGGGGGGCGCCCAGCTGACGTGCGGCGCCCGAATGACTTCGCCGGGCGTTTTCCGGCCAATTCTCACGAGCGTTCTGCCCAAACCAGGATTGGTTTGGGCAGAACGCTCGTGAGAATTGGCTGGCGTAGGGCAGCCCTGCGGACCGCCCTGCTCTCCATGGCCCAGGGCCCTTTCTCGCCCAGGGCATGTTGCTGCCGCTAAGAAATGGCACGGAAAAGTCACGGTGCACCCGGACACGCCGGCTAGTGGAGCGTTCCCAAAGCAGAGTTCTAGGACGGGTGGTGGCCTGGTGTGCGCCACCATCTTTCAGGTAGAGCCGGCAACCAAGGATGGGGATGACCTCATTTTGGTCATACATGTTTATCTCACTCTGAGCGTTGTCCGAAGCACCAGGAGGCGCCGATGGAGACTGCGTGGTTAGGAGATGCGTGGGTGTGGGACTAAGGGTTTCCGATATGGAGGCCATGAGGGACAGGACCCCAGAAGCTGAAGGTTGGGGAAGCAGGCGAGCGTTCCAGGTAGGACTTCGTGATGGGACTGGCCCCATGGTAGAGCGCCAGGGATGGGACCCCCGCAGGTCGAGGATCCACGGGGGTTGTCCTTGCTGCATTCCATCTTGTGGAGTGCCTGTTGGCGGCGATCGGGTGCGGACACTCACAATGCCCTCAAGGCCCCGGTGGGGGGCGGCCCAGCACACGTGCGGCGCCCGAATGACTTCGCCGGGCGTTTTCCGGCCAATTCTCACGAGCGTTCTGCCCAAACCAGGATTGGTTTGGGCTGAACGCTCGTGAGAATTGGCCGGCGTAGGGCAGCCCTGCGGACCGCCCTGCTCTCCATGGCCCAGGGCCCTTTCTCGCCCAGGGCATGTTGCTGCCGCCAAGAAATGGCACGGAAAAGACACGGGACACCCGGGATCCCCGGCGCAGGAAAGCTTTTCCGGATCAGAGTTGAAGGACGGTAGGCGGCCTGGTGTGTGCCTACGTCTTTCAGGTAGATGGGGCGGCCAAGAATGGGGATGACCTCATTTTGGTCATACAGGTTTATCTCACTCTGAGCGTTGTCCGAAGCACCAGGTGGAGCCGATAGAGACTGCGTGGTTGGGAGATGCGTGGGTGCGGGACTAAGGGTTTCCGATATGGAGGCCATGAGGGACAGTACCCCGGAGGCAGAAAGTTGGGGAAGCAGGCGAGCGTTCCAGACCGGACTTCGTGATGGGCCTGGCCCCATGGTAGAGCGCCAGGGATGGGACCCCTGCAGGCCGAGGATCCACGGGCGTTGTCCTCGCTGCAATGCATTTGTGGAGTGCCTCCTGGCGGCGATCGGGTGCGGGCACTCACAATGCCCTTCAAGGCCCCCGTGGGGGTGCCGCCCAGCTGAAGGTGCGGCGCCCGAATGACTTCGCCGGTCCTTTTCCGGCCAATTCTCACGATCGTTCTGCCCAAACCAGGATTGGTTTGGGCAGAACGCTCGTGAGAATTGGCCGGCGTAGGGCAGCCCTGCGGACCGCCCTGCTCTCCATGGCCCAGGGCCCTTTCTCGCCCAGGGCATGTTGCTCCCGCTAAGAAATGGCACGGAAAAGACACGGTGCACCCGGACACGCCGGCGCAGTGGAGCGTTCCCATTCAGAGTTGAAGGACGGGTGGTGGCCTGGTGTGCGCCACCATCTTTCAGGTAAGCCGGCAACCAAGGATGGGGATGACCTCATTTTGGTCATACATGTTTATCTCATTCTGAGCGTTGTCCGAAGCACCAGGAGGCGCCGATGGAGACTGCGTGGTTAGGAGATGCGTGGGTGTGGGACTAAGGGTTTCCGATATGGAGGCCATGAGGGACAGGACCCCAGAAGCTGAAGGTTGGGGAAGCAGGCGAGCGTTCCAGGTCAGACTTCGTGATGGGCCTGGCCCAATGGTAGAGCGCCAAGGATGGGACCTCCGCAGGCCGAGGATCCACAGGCGTTGTCCTCGCTGCAATCCATTTGTTGAGTGCCTCCTGGCGGCGATCGGGTGCGGGCACTCACAATGCCCTTCAAGGCCCCGGGGGGGTGGCCGCCCAGCTGACGTGCGGCGCCCGAATGACTTCGCCGGGCCTTTTCCGGCCAATTCTCACGAGCGTTCTGCCCAACCAGGATTGGTTTGGGCAGAACGCTCGTGAGAATTGGCCGGCGTAGGGCAGCCCTGCGGACCGCCCTGCTCTCCATGGCCCAGGGCCCTTTCTCGCCGAGGGCATGTTGCTGCCGCCAAGAAATGGCACGGAAAAGACACGGGGCACCCGGGATCCCCGGCGCAGGAAAGCTTTTCTGGATCAGAGTTGAAGGACGGTAGGTGGCCTGGTGTGTGCCTACGTCATTCGGGTAGATGGAGCGGCCAAGAATGGGGATGACCTCATTTTGGTCATACAGGTTTATCTCACTCTGAGCGTTGTCCGATCACCAGGTGGCGCCGATAAGGACTGCGTGGTTGGGAGATGCGTGGGTGCGGGACTAAGGGTTTCCGATTTGGAGGCCATGAGGGACATTACCCCGGAGATAGAAAGTTGGGGAAGCAGGCGAGCGTTCCAGACCGGACTTCGTGATGGGCCTGGCCCCATGGTAGAGCGCCAGGGATGGGACTCCTGCCGGCCGAGGATCCACGGGCGTTGTCCTCGCTGCAATCCATTTGTGGAGTGCCCCTGTCGGCGATCGGGTGCCGGCACTCACAATGCCCTTCAAGGGCCCGGGGGGGTGGCCGCCCAGCTGACGTGCGGCGCCCGAATGACTTCGCCGGGCCTTTTCCGGCCAATTCTCACGCGCGTTCTGCCCAAACCAGGATTGGTTTGGGCAGAACGCGCGTGAGAATTGGCCGGCGTATGGCAGCCCTGCAGAACGCCCTGCTCTCCATGGCCCAGGGCCCTTTCTCGCCCAGGGCATGTTGCTGCCGCTAAGAAATGGCACGGAAAAGACACGGTGCACCCGGACACGCCGGCGCAGTGGAGCGTTCCCAAAGCAGATTTGAAGGACGGGTGGTGGCCTGGTGTGCGCCACCATCTTTCAGGTAGAGCCGGCAACCAAGGATGGGGATGACCTCATTTTGGTCATACATGTTTATCTCACTCTGAGCGTTGTCCGAAGCACCAGGAGGCGCCGATGGAGACTGTGTGATTAGGAGATGCGTGGGTGTGGGACTAAGGGTTTCCGATATGGAGGCCATGAGGGACAGGACCCCAGAAGCTGAAGGTTGGGGAAGCAGGCGAGCGTTCCAGGTCGGACTTCGTGATGGGCCTGGCCCCATGGTAGAGCGCCAGGGATGGGACCCCCGCAGGTCGAGGATCCACGGGCGTTGTCCTTGCTGCATTCCATCTTGTGGAGTGCCTGTTGGCGGCGATCGGGTGCGGACACTCACAATGCCCTCAAGGCCCCGGTGGGGGGCGGCCCAGCACACGTGCGGCGCCCGAATGACTTCGCCGGGCGTTTTCCGGGAAATTCTCACGAGCGTTCTGCCCAAACCAGGATTGGTTTGGGCAGAACGCTCGTGAGAATTGGCCGGCGTAGGGCAGCCCTGTGGACCGCCCTGCTCTCGATGGCCCAGGGCCCTTTCTCGCCCAGGGCATGTTGCTGCCGCCAAGAAATGGCACGGAAAAGACACGGGGCACCCGGGATCCCCGGCGCAGGAATGCTTTTCCGGATCAGAGTTGAAGGACGGTAGGTGGCCTGGTGTGTGCCTACGTCTTTCAGGTAGATGGGGCGGCCAAGAATGGGGATGACCTCATTTTGGTCATACAGGTTTATCTCACTCTGAGCGTTGTCCGAAGCACCAGGTGGCGCCGATAGAGACTGCGTGGTTGGGAGATGCGTGAGTGCGGGACTAAGGGTTTCTGATATGGAGGCCATGAGGGACAGCACCCCGGAGGCAGAAGGTTGGGGAAGCAGGCGAGCGTTCCAGACCGGACTTCGTGATGGGCCTGGCCCCATGGTAGAGCGCCAGGGATGGGACCCCTGCAGGCCGAGGATCCACGGGCGTTGTTCTCGCTGCAATCCATCTTGTGGAGTGCCTGTTGGCGGCGATCGGGTGCGGGCACTCAAAATGCCCTTCAAGGCCCCGGGGGGGGGGCGCCCAGCTGACGTGCGGCGACCGAATGATTTCGCCGGGCGTTTTCCGGCCAATTCTCACGAGCGTTCTGCCCAAACCAGGATTGGTTTGGGCAGAACGCTCGTGAGAATTGGCCGGCGTAGGGCAGCCCTACGGACCGCCCTGCTCTCCATGGACCAGGGCCCTTTTCTGCCCAGGGCATGTTGCTGCCGCTAAGAAATGGCACGGAAAAGACACGGTGCACCCGGACACGCCGTGCAGTGGAGCGTTCCCAAAGCAGAGTTGAAGGACGGGTGGTGGCCTGGTGTGCGCCACCATCTTTCAGGTAGAGCCGGCAACCAAGGATGGGGATGACCTCATTTTGGTCATACATGTTTATCTCACTCTGAGCGTTGTCCGAAGCACCAGGAGGCGCCGATGGAGACTGCGTGGTTAGGAGATGCGTGGGTGTGGGACTAAGGGTTTCCGATATGGAGGCCATGAGGGACAGGACCCCAGAAGCTGAAGGTTGGGGAAGCAGGCGAGCGTTCCAGGTCGGACTTCGTGATGGGCCTGGCCCCATGGTAGAGCGCCAGGGATGGGACAGCTGCAGGCCGAGGATCCACGGGCGTTGTCCTCGCTGCAATCATTTGTGGAGTGCCTCCTGTCGGCGATCGGGTGCGGGCACTCACAATGCCCTTCAAGGCCCCGGGGGGGTGGCCGCCCAGCTGACGTGCGGCGCCCGAATGACTTAGCCGGGCGTTTTCCCGCCAATTCTCACGAGCGTTCTGCCCAAACCAGGATTGGTTTGGGCAGAACGCTCGTGAGAATTGGCCGGCGTAGGGCAGCCCTGCGGACCGCCCTGCTCTCCATGGCCCAGGGCCCTTTCTCGCCCAGGGCATGTTGCTGCCGCCAAGAAATGTCACGGAAAAGACACGGGGCACCCGGGATCCCCGGCGCAGGAAAGCTTTTCCGGATCAAAGTTGAAGGACGGTAGGTGGCCTGGTGTGTGCCTATGTCTTTCGGGTAGATGGGGCGGCCAAGAATGGGGATGACCTCATTTTGGTCATACAGGTTTATCTCACTCTGAGCGTTGTCCGAAGCACCAGGTGGCGCCGATAGAGACTGCGTGGTTGGGAGATGCGTGGGTGCGGGACTAACGGTTTCCGATATGGAGGCCATGAGGGATAGTACCCCGGAGGCAGAAGGTTGGGGAAGCAAGCGAGCGTTCCAGACTGGACTTCGTGATGGGCCTGGCCCCATGGTAGAGCGCCAGGGATGGGACCGCTGCAGGCCGAGGATCCACGGGCGTTGTCCTTGCTGCATTCCATCTTGTGGAGTGCCTGTTGGCGGCGATCGGGTGCGGACACTCACAATGCCCTCAAGGCCCCCGTGGGGGGCGGCCCAGCACACGTGCGGCGCCCGAATGTATTCGCCGGGCGTTTTCCGGCCAATTCTCACGAGCGTTCTGCCCAAACCAGGATTGGTTTCGGCAGAACGCTCGTGAGAATTGGCCGGCGTAGGACAGCCCTGGGGACCGCCCTGCTCTCCATGGCCCAGGGCCCTTTCTCGCCCAGGGCATGTTGCTGCCGCAAGAAATGGCAGGGAAAAGACACGGGGCACCCGGGAACCCCGGCGCAGGAAAGCTTTTCCGGATCAGAGTTGAAGGACGGGTGGTGGCCTGGTGTGCGCCACCATCTTTCAGGTAGAGCCGGCGACCAAGGATGGGGAAGACCTCATTTTGGTCATACATGTTTATCTCACTCTGAGCGTTGTCCGAAGCACCAGGAGGCGCCGATAGAGACTGCGTGGTTAGGAGATGCGTGGGTGTGGGACTAAGGGTTTCCGATATGCAGGCCATGAGGGACAGGACCCCAGAAGCTGAAGGTTGGGGAAGCAGGCGAGCGTTCCAGACCGGACGTCGTGATGGGCCTGGCCCCATGGTAGAGCGCCAGGGATGGGACCCCTGCAGGCCGAGGATCCACGGGCGTTGTCCTCGCTGCAATCCATTTGTGGCATGCCTCCTGGCGGCGATCGGGTACGGGCACTCACAATGCCCTTCAAGTCCCCGGGGGGGGGGCCGCCCAGCTGACGTGCGGCGCCCGAATGACTTCGCCGGGCGTTTTCCGGCCAATTCTCACGAGCGTTCTGCCCAAACCAGGATTGGTTTGGGCAGAACGCTCGTGAGAATTGGCCGGCGTAGGGCAGCCCTGCGGATCGCCCTGCTCTCCATGGCCCAGGGCCCTTTCTCGCCCAGGGCATGTTGCTGCCGCCAAGAAATGGCACGGAAAAGACACGGGGCACCCGGGATCCCCGGCGCAGGAAAGCTTTTCTGGATCAGAGTTGAAGGACGGAGGGGGCCAGGTGTGTGCCTACGTCTTTCGGGTAGATGGGGCGGCCAAGAATGGGGATGACCTCATTTTGGTCTCATAGGTTTATCTCACTCTGAGCGTTGTCCAAAGCACCAGGTGGCGCCGATAGAGACTGCGTGGTTGGGAGATGCGTGGGTGCGGGACTAAGGGTTTCCGATATGGAGGCCATGAGGGACAGTACCCCGGAGGCAGAAAGTTGGGGAAGCAGGCGAGCGTTCCAGACCGGACTTCGTGATGGGCCTGGCCCCATGGTAGAGCGCCAGGGATGGGACCCCCGCAGGCCGATGATCCACGGGCGTTGTCCTCGATGCAATCCATTTGTGGAGTGCCTCCTGGCGGCGATCGGGTGCGGGCACTCACAATGCCCTTCAAGGCCCCGGGGGGGTGGCCGCCCAGCTGACGTGCGGCAACCGAATGACTTCGCCGGGCGTTTTCCGGCCAATTCTCACGAGCGTTCTGCCCAAACCAGGATTGGTTTGGGCAGAACGCTCGTGAGAATTGGCCGGCGTAGGGCAGCCCTGCGGACCGCCCTGCTCTCCATGGCCCAGGGCCCTTTCTCGCCCAGGGCATGTTGCTGCCGCTAAGAAATGGCACGGAAAAGACACGGTGCACGCGGACACGCCGGCGCAGTGGAGCGTTCCCAAAGCAGAGTTGAAGGACGGGTGGTGGCCTGGTGTGCGCCACCATCTTTCAGGTAGAGCCGGCATCCAAGGATGGGGATGACCTCATTTTGATCATACATGTTTATCTCACTCTGAGCGTTGTCCGAAGCACCAGGAGGCGCCGATGGAGACTGCGTGGTTAGGAGATGCGTGGGTGCGGGACTAAGGGTTTCCGATATGGAGGACAGGAGGGACAGTACCCCGGAGGCAGAAAGTTGGGGAAGCAGGCGAGCGTTCCAGACCGGACTTCGTGATGGGCCTGGCCCCATGGTAGAGCGCCAGGGATGGGACCCCCGCAGGCCAAGGATCCACGGGCGTTGTCCTCGCTGCAATCCATTTGTGGAGTGCCTCCTGGCGGCGATCGGGTGCGGGCACTCACAATGCCCTTCAAGGCCCCGGGGGGGTGGCCGCCCAGCTGACGTGCGGCCCCCGAATGACTTCGCCGGGCGTTTTCCGGCCAATTCTCACGAGCGTTCTGCCCAAACCAGGATTGGTTTGGGCAGAACGCTCGTGAGAATTGGCCGGCGGAGGGCAGCCCTGCGGACCGCCCTGCTCTCCATGGCCCAGGGCCCTTTCTCGCCCAGGGCATGTTGCTGCCGCTATGAAATGGCACGGAAAAGACTCGGTGCACCCGGACACGCCGGCGCAGTGGAGCGTTCCCAAAGCAGAGTTGAAGGACGGGTGGTGGCCTGGTGTGCGCAACCATCTTTCAGGTAGAGCCGGCATCCAAGGATGGGGATGACCTCATTTTGGTCATACATGTTTATCTCACTCTGAGCGTTGTCCGAAGCACCAGGTGGCGCCGATGGAGACTGCGTGGTTAGGAGAAGCGTGGGTGCGGGACTAAGGGTTTCCGATATGGAGGCCATGAGGGACAGTACCCCGGAGGCAGAAAGTTGGGGAAGCAGGCTGCATTCCATCTTGTGGAGTGCCTGTTGGCGGCGATCGGGTGCGGACACTCACAATGCCCTCAAGGCCCCGGTGGGGGGCGGCCCAGCACACGTGCGGCGCCCGAATGACTTCGCCGGGACAGTACCCAGGAGGTAGAAAGTTGGGGAAGCAGGCGAGCGTTCCAGACCGGACTTCGTGATGGGCCTGGCCCCATGGTAGAGCGCCAGGGATGGGACCCCTGCAGGCCGAGGATCCACGGGCGTTGTCCTCGCTGCAATCCATTTGTGGAGTGCCTCCTGGCGGCGATTGGGTGCGGGCACTCAGATGCCCTTCAAGGCCCCGGGGGGGGGCGCCCAGCTGACGTGCGGCGCCCGAATGATATCGCCGGGCGTTTTCCGGCCAATTCTCACGAGCGTTCTGCCCAAACCAGGATTGGTTTGGGCAGAACGCTCGTGAGAATTGGCCGGCGTAGGGCAGCCCTGCGGACCGCCCTGCTCTCCATGGCCCAGGGCCCTTTCTCGCCCAGGGCATGTTGCTGCCGCTAAGAAATGTCACGGAAAAGACACGGTACACCCGGAAACGCCGGCGCAGTGGAGCGTTCCCAAAGCAGAGTTGAAGGACGGGTGGTGGCCTGGTGTGCGCCACCATCTTTCAGGTAGAGCCGGCAACCAAGGATGGGGATGACCTCATTTTGGTCATACATGTTTATCTCACTCTGAGCGTTGTCCGAAGCACCAGGAGGCGCCGATGGAGACTGCGTGGTTAGGAGATGCGTGGGTGTGGGACTAAGGTTTCCGATATGCAGGCCATGAGGGACAGGACGCCAGAAGCTGAAGGTTGGGGAAGCAGGCGAGCGTTCCAGACCGGACTTCGTGATGGGCCTGGCCCCATGGTAGAGCGCCAGGGATGGGACCCCCGCAGGTCGAGGATCCACGGGCGTTGTCCTTGCTGCATTCCATCTTGTGGAGTGCCTGTTGGCAGCGATCGGGTGCGGACACTCACAATGCCCTCAAGGCCCCGGTGGGGGGCGGCCCAGCACACGTGCGGCGACCGAATGACTTCGCCGGGCGTTTTCTGGCCAATTCTCACGAGCGTTCTGCCCAAACCAGGATTGGTTTGGGCAGAACGCTCGTGAGAATTGGCCGGCGTAGGGCAGCCCTGCGGACCGCCCTGCTCTCCATGGCCCAGGGCCCTGCTCGCCCAGGGCATGTTGCTGCCGCCAAGAAATGGCACGGAAAAGACACGGGGCACCCGGGATCCCCGGCGCAGGAATGCTTTTCCGGATCAGAGTTGAAGGACGGTAGGTGGCCTGGTGTGTGCCTACGTCTTTCGGGTAGATGGGGCGGCCAGAATGGGGATGACCTCATTTTGGTCATACAGGTTTATCTCACTCTGAGCGATGTCCGAAGCCCCAGGTGGCGCCGATAGAGACTGCGTGGTTGGGAGATGCGTGGGTGCGGGACTAAGGGTTTCCGATATGGAGGCCATGAGGGACAGTACCCCGGAGGCAGAAAGTTGGGGAAGCAGGCGAGCGTTCCAGACCGGACTTCGTGATGGGCCTGGCCCCATGGTAGAGCGCCAGGGATGGGACCCCTGCAGGCCGAGGATCCACGGGCGTTGTCCTCGCTGCAATCCATTTGTGGAGTGCCTCCTGGCGGCGATCGGGTGCGGGCAATCACAATGCCCTTCAAGGCCCCGGGGGCGGTGGCCGCCCAGCTGACGTGCGGCGCCCGAATGACTTCGCCGGGCGTTTTCCGGCCAATTCTCACGAGCGTTCTGCCCAAACCAGGATTGGTTTGGGCAGAACGCTCGTGAGAATTGGCCGGCGTAGGGCAGCCCTGCGGACCGCCCTGCTCTCCATGGCCCAGGGCCCTTTCTCGCCCAGGGCATTTTGCTCCCGCTAAGAAATGGCCCGGAAAAGACACGGTGCTCCCGGACACGCCGGCCTAGTGGAGCGTTCCCAAAGCAGAGTTGAAGGACGGGTGGTGGCCTGGTGTGCGCCACCATCTTTCAGGTAAGCCGGCAACCAAGGATGGGGATGACCTCATTTTGGTCATACATGTTTATCTCACTCTGAGCGTTGTCCGAAGCACCAGGAGGCGCCGATGGAGACTGCGTGGTTAGGAGATGCGTGGGTGTGGGACTAAGGGTTTCCGATATGGAGGCCATGAGGGACAGGACCCCTGAAGCTGAAGGTTGGGGAAGCAGGCGAGCGTTCCAGGTCGGACTTCGTGATGGGCCTGGCCCCATGGTAGAGCGCCAGGGATGGGACCCCCGCAGGTCGAGGATCCACTGGCGTTGTCCTTGCTGCATTCCATCTTGTGGAGTGCCTGTTGGCGGCGATCGGGTGCGGACACTCACAATGCCCTCAAGGCCCCGGTGGGGGGCGGCCCAGCACACGTGCGGCGCCCGAATGACTTCGCCGGGCGTTTTCCTGCCAATTCTCACGAGCGTTCTGCCCAAACCAGGATTGGTTTGGGCAGAACGCTCGTGAGAATTGGCCGGCGTAGGGCAGCCCTGCGGACCGCCCTGCTCTCCATGGCCCAGGGCCCTTTCTCGCCCAGGGCATGTTGCTGCCGCTAAGAAATGGCACGGAAAAGACACGGTGCACCCAGACACGCCGGCGCAGTGGAGCGTTCCCAAAGCAGAGTTGAAGGACGGGTGGTGGCCTGGTGTGCGCCACCATCTTTCAGGTAGAGTTGGCAACCAAGGATGGGGATGACCTCATTTTGGTCATACATGTTTATCTCACTCTGAGCGTTGTCCGAAGCACCAGGAGGCGCCGATGGAGACTGCGTGGTTAGGAGATGCGTGGGTGTGGGACTAAGGGTTTCCGATATGGAGGCCATGAGGGACAGGACCCCAGAAGCTGAAGGTTGGGGAAGCAGGCGAGCGTTCCAGGTCGGACTTCGTGATGGGCCTGGCCCCATGGTAGAGCGCCAGGGATGGGTCCCACGCAGGTCGAGGATCCACGGGCGTTGTCCTTGCTGCATTCCATCTTGTGGAGTGCCTGTTGGCGGCGATCGTGTGCGGACACTCACAATGCCCTCAAGGCCCCGGTGGGGGGCGGCCCAGCACACGTGCGGCGCCCGAATGACTTCGCCGGGCGTTTTCCGGCCAATTCTCACGAGCGTTCTGCCCAAACCAGGATTGGTTTGGGCAGAACGCTCGTGAGAATTGGCCGGCGTAGGGCAGCCCTGCGGACCGCCATGCTCTCCATGGCCCAGGGCCCTTTCTCGCCCAGGGCATGTTGCTGCCGCCAAGAAATGGCACGGAAAAGACACGGGGCACCCGGGATCCCCGGCGCAGGAAAGCTTTTCCGGATCAGAGTTGAAGGACGGTAGGTGGCCTGGTGTGTGCCTACGTCTTTCGGGTAGATGGGGCGGCCAAGAATGGGGATGACCTCATTTTGGTCATACAGGTTTATCTCACTCTGAGCGTTGTCCGAAGCACCAGGTGGCGCCTATAAGGACTGCGTGGTTGGGAGATGCGTGGGTGCGGGACTAAGGGTTTCCGATATGGAGGCCATGAGGGACAGTACCCCGGAGGCAGAAAGTTGGGGAAGCATGCGAGCGTTCCAGATCGGACTTCGTGATGGGCCTGGCCCCATGGTAGAGCGCCAGGGATGGGACCCCTGCAGGCCGAGGATCCACGGGCGTTGTCCTCGCTGCAATCCATTTGTGGAGTGCCTCCTGGCGGCGATCGGGTGCGGGCACTCACAATGCCCTTCAAGGCCCCGGGGGGGTGGCCGCCCAGCTGACGTGCGTCGCCCGAATGACTTCGCCGGGCGTTTTCCGGCCAATTCTCACGAGCGTTCTGCCCAAACCAGGATTGGTTTGGGCAGAACGCTCGTGAGAATTGGCCGGCGTAGGGCAGCCCTGTGGACCGCCCTGCTCTCCATGGCCCAAGGCCCTTTCTCGCCCAGGGCATGTTGCTGCCGCTAAGAAATGGAACGGAAAAGACACGGTGCACCCAGACACGCCGGCGCAGTGGAGCGTTCCCAAAGCAGAGTTGAAGGACGGGTGGTGGCCTGGTGTGCGCCACCATCTTTCAGGTAGAGCCGGCAACCAAGGATGGGGATGACCTCATTTTGGTCATACATGTTTATCTCACTCTGAGCGTTGTCCGAAGCACCAGGAGGCGCCGATGGAGACTGCGTGGTTAGGAGATGCGTGGGTGTGGGACTAAGGGTTTCCGATATGGAGGCTATGAGGGACAGGACCCCAGAAGCTGAAGGTTGGGGAAGCAGGCGAGCGTTCCAGACCGAACTTCGTGATGGGCCTGGCCCCATGGTAGAGCGCCAGGGATGGGACCCCTGTAGGCCGAGGATCCACGGGCGTTGTCCTCGCTGCAATCCATTTGTGGAGTGCCTCTTGGCGGCGATCGGGTGCGGGCACTCACAATGCCCTTCAAGGCCCCGGGCGGGGGGCCGCCCAGCTGACGTGCGGCGCCCGCATGACTTCGCCGGGCGTTTTCCGGCCAATTCTCACGAGCGTTCTGCCCAAACCAATCCTGGTTTGGGCAGAACGCTCGTGAGAATTGGCCGGCGTAGGGCAGCCCTGCGGACCGCCCTGCTCTCCATGGCCCAGGGCCCTTTCTCGCCCAGGGCATGTTGCTGCCGCCAAGAAATGGCACGGAAAAGACACGGGGCACCCGGGATCCCCGGCGCAGGAAAGCTTTTCCGGATCAGAGTTGAAGGACGGTAGGTGGCCTGGTGTGTGTCTACGTCTTTCGGGTAGATGGGGCGGCCAAGAATGGGGATGACCTCATTTTGGTCATACAGGTTTATCTCACTCTGAGCGTTGTCCGAAGCACCAGGTGGCGCCGATAGAGACTGCGTGGTTGGGAGATGCGTGGGTGCGGGACTAAGGGTTTCCTATATGGAGGCCATGAGGGACAGTACCTCGGAGGCAGAAAGTTGGGGAAGCAGGCGAGCGTTCCAGACCGGACTTCGTGATGGGCCTGGCCCCATGGTAGAGTGCCAGGGATGGGACCCCTGCAGGCCGAGGATCCACGGGCGTTGTCCTCGCTGCAATCCATTTGTGGAGTGCCTCCTGGCGGCGATCGGGTGCGGGCACTCACAATGCCCTTCAAGGCCCCGGGGGGGGGGCCGCCGGGCTGACGTGCGGCGCCCGAATGACTTCGCCGGGCGTTTTCCGGCCAATTCGCACGAGCGTTCTGCCCAAACCAGGATTGGTTTGGGCAGAACGCTCGTGAGAATTGGCCGGCGTAGGGCAGCCCTGCGGACCGCCCTGCTCTCCATGGCCCAGGGCCCTTTCTCGCCCAGGGCATGTTGCTCCCGCTAAGAAATGGCACGGAAAAGACACGGTGCACCCGGACACGCCGGCGCAGTGGAGCGTTCCCAAAGCAGAGTTGAAGGACGGGTGGTGGCCTGGTGTGCGCCACCATCTTTCAGGTAAGCCGGCAACCAAGGATGGGGATGACCTCATTTTGGTCATACATGTTTATCTCACTCTGAGCGTTGTCCGAAGCACCAGGAGGCGCCGATGGAGACTGCGTGGTTAGGAGATGCGTGGGTGTGGGACTATGGGTTTCCGATATGGAGGCCATGAGGGACAGGACCCCAGAAGCTGAAGGTTGGGGAAGCAGGCGAGCGTTCCAGGTCGGACTTCGTGATGGGCCTGGCCCCATGGTAGAGCGCCAGGGATGGGACCCCCGCAGGTCGAGGATCCACGGGCGTTGTCCTTGCTGCATTCCATCTTGTGGAGTGCCTGTTGGCGGTGATCGGGTGCGGACACTCACAATGCCCTCAAGGCCCCGGTGGGGGGCGGCCCAGCACACGTGCGGCGCCCGAATGACTTCGCCGGGCGTTTTCCGGCCAATTCTCCCGAGCGTTCTGCCCAAACCAGGATTGGTTTGGGCAGAACGCTCGGGAGAATTGGCCGGCGTAGGGCAGCCCTGCGGACCGCCCTGCTCTCCATGGTCCAGGGCCCTTTCTCGCCCAGGGCATGTTGCTGCCGCCAAGAAATGGCACGGAAAAGACACGGGGCACCCGGGATCCCCGGCGCAGGAAAGCTTTTCCGGATCAGAGTTGAAGGACGGTAGGTGGCCTGGTGTGTGCCTACGTCTTTCGGGTAGATGGGGCGGCCAAGAATGGGGATGACCTCATTTTGGTCATACAGGTTTATCTCACTCTGAGCGTTGTCCGAAGCACCAGGTGGCGCCAATAAGGACTGCGTGGTTGGGAGATGCGTGGGTGCGGGACTAAGGGTTTCCGATATGGAGGCCATGAGGGACAGTACCCCGGAGGCAGAAAGTTGGGGAAGCAGGCGAGCGTTCCAGACCGGACTTCGTGATGGGCCTGGCCCCATGGTAGAGCGCCAGGGATGGGACCCCTGCAGGCCGAGGATACACGGGCGTTGTCCTCGCTGCAATCCATTTGTGGAGTGCCTCCTGGCGGCGATCGGGTGCGGGCACTCACTATGCCCTTCAAGGCCCCGGGGGGGGGGCCGCCCAGCTGACGTGCGGCGCCCGAATGACTTCGCCGGGCGTTTTCCGGCCAATTCTCACGAGCGTTCTGCCCAAACCAGGATTGGTTTGGGCAGAACGCTCGTGAGAATTGGCCGGCGTAGGGCAGCCCTGCGGACCGCCCTGCTCTCCATGGCCCAGAGCCCTTTCTCGCCCAGGGCATGTTGCTGCCGCTAAGAAATGGCACGGAAAAGACATGGTGCACCCGGACACGCCGGCGCAGTGGAGCGTTCCCAAAGCAGAGTTGAAGGACGGGTGGTGGCCTGGTGTGCGCCACCATCTTTCAGGTAGAGCCGGCAACCAAGGATGGGGATGACCTCATTTTGGTCATACATGTTTATCTCACTCTGAGCGTTGTCCGAAGCACCAGGAGTCGCCGATGGAGACTGCGTGGTTAGGAGATGCGTGGGTATGGGACTAAGGGTTTCCGATATGGAGGCCATGAGGGACAGGACCCCAGAAGCTGAAGGTTGGGGAAGCAGGCGAGCGTTCCAGGTCGGACTTTGTGATGGGCCTGGCCCCATGGTAGAGCGCCAGGGATGGGACCCCCGCAGGCCGAGGATCCACGGGCGTTGTCCTCGCTGCAATCCATTTGTGGAGTGCCTCCTGGCGGCGATCGGGTGCGGGCACTCACAATGCTTTTCAAGGCCCCGGGGGGGTGGCCGCCCAGCTGACGTGCGGCGCCCGAGTGACTTCGCCGGGCCTTTTCCGGCCAATTCTCACGCGCGTTCTGACCAAACCAGGATTGGTTTGGGCAGAACGCGCGTGAGAATTGGCCGGCGTATGGCAGCCCTGCGGAATGCTCTGCTCTCCATGGCCCAGGGCCCTTTCTCGCCCAGGGCATGTTGCTGCCGCTAAGAAATGGCACGGAAAAGACACGGGGCACCCGGGATCCCCGGTGCAGGAAAGCTTCTCCGGATCAGAGTTGAAGGACGGTAGGTGGCCTGGTGTGTGCCTACGTCTTTCGGGTAGATGGGGCGGCCAAGAATGGGGATGACCTCATTTTGGTCATACACGTTTATCTCACTCTGAACGTTGTCCGAAGCACCAGGTGGCGCGGATAGAGACTGCGTGGTTGGGAGATGCGTGGGTGCGGGACTAAGGGTTTCCGATATGGAGTCCATGAGGGACAGTACCCCGGAGGCAGAAGGTTGGGGAAGCAGGCGAGCGTTCCAGACCGGACTTCGTGATGGGCCTGGCCCCATGGTAGAGCGCCAGGGATGGGACCCCTGCAGGCCGAGGATCCACGGGCGTTGTCCTCGCTGCAATCCATTTGTGGAGTGCCTCCTGGCGGCGATCGGGTGCGGGCACTCACAATGCCCTTCAAGACCCCGGGGTGGTGGCCGCCCAGCTGACGTGCGGCGCCCGAATGAATTCGCCGGGCGTTTTCCGGCCAATTCTCACGAGCGTTCTGCCCAAATTAGGATTGGTTTGGGCAGAACGCTCGTGAGAATTGGCCGGCGTTGGGCAGCCCTGCGGACCGCCCTGCTCTCCAAGGCCCAGGGCCCTTTCTCGCCCAGGGCATGTTGCTGCCGCCAAAAAATGGCACGGAAAAGACACGGGGCACCCGGGATCCCCGGTGCAGGAAAGCTTCTCCGGATCAGAGTTGAAGGACGGTAGGTGGCCTGGTGTGTGCCTACGTCTTTCGGGTAGATGGGGCGGCCAAGAATGGGGATGACCTCATTTTGGTCATACAGGTTTATCTCACTCTGAGCGTTGTCCGAAGCACCAGGTGGCGCGGATAGAGACTGCGTGGTTGGGAGATGCGTGGGTGCGGGACTAAGGGTTTCCGATATGGAGTCCATGAGGGACAGTACCCCGGAGGCAGAAGGTTGGGGAAGCAGGCGAGCGTTCCAGACCGGACTTCGTGATGGGCCTGGCCCCATGGTAGAGCGCCAGGGATGGGACCCCTGCAGGCCGAGGATCCACGGTCGTTGTCCTCGCTGCAATCCATTTGTGGAGTGCCTCCTGGCGGCGATCGGGTGCGGGCACTCACAATGCCCTTCAAGACCCCGGGGTGGTGGCCGCCCAGCTGACGTGCGGCGCCCGAATGAATTCGCCGGGCGTTTTCCGGCCAATTCTCACGAGCGTTCTGCCCAAATTAGGATTGGTTTGGGCAGAACGCTCGTGAGAATTGGCCGGCGTTGGGCAGCCCTGCGGACCGCCCTGCTCTCCATGGCCCAGGGTCCTTTCTCGCCCAGGGCATGTTGCTGCCGCTACGAAATGGCACGGAAAAGACACGGTTCACCCGGACACGCCGGCGCAGTGGAGCGTTCCCAAAGTAGAGTTGAAGGACGGGTGTTGGCCTGGTGTGCGCCACCATCTTTCAGGTAGAGCCGGCAACCAAGGATGGGGATGACCTCATTTTGGTCATACATGTTTATCTCACTCTGAGCGTTGTCCGAAGCACCAGGAGGCGCCGATGGAGACTGCGTGGTTAGGAGATGCGTGGGTGTGGGACTAAGGGTTTCCGATATGGAGCCATGAGGGACAGGACCACAGAAGCTGAAGGTTGGGGAAGCAGGCGAGCGTTCCAGGTCGGACTTCGTGATGGGCCTGGCCCCATGGTAGAGCGCCAGGGATGGGACCCCCGCAGGTCGAGGATCCACGGGCGTTGTCCTCGCTGCATTCCATCTTGTGGAGTGCCTGTTGGCGGCGATCGGGTGCGGGCACTCACAATGCCCTTCAAGGCCCCGGTGGGGGGGGCCGCCCAGCTGACGTGCGTCGCCCGAATGACTTCGCCGGGGGTTTCCGGCCAATTCTCACGACCGTTCTGCCCAAACCAGGATTGGTTTGGGCAGAACGCCTGTGAGAATTGGCCGGCGTAGGGCAGCCCTGCGGACCGCCCTGCTCTCCATGGCCCAGGGCCCTTACTCGCCCAGGGCATGTTGCTGCCGCTAAGAAATGGCACGGAAAAGACACGGTGCACCCGGACACGCCGGCGCAGTGGAGCGTTCCCAAAGCAGAGTTGAAGGACGGGTGGTGGCCTAGTGTGCGCCACCATCTTTCAGGTAGAGCCGGCAACCAAGGATGGGGATGACCTCATTTTGGTCATACATGTTTATCTCACTCTGAGTGTTGTCCGAAGCACCAGGAGGCGCCGATGGAGACTGCGTGGTTAAGAGATGCGTGGGTGTGGGACTAAGGGTTTCCGATATGGAGCCATGAGGGACAGGACCACAGAAGCTGAAGGTTGGGGAAGCAGGCGAGCGTTCCAGGTCGGACTTCGTGATGGGCCTGGCCCCATGGTAGAGCGCCAGGGATGGGACCCCCGCAGGCCGAGGATCCACGGGCGTTGTCCTCGCTGCAATCCATTTGTGGAGTGCCTCCTGGCGGCGATCGGGTGCGGGCACTCACAATGCCCTTCAAGGCCCCGGGGGGGGGCCGCCCAGCTGCGTGCGGCGCCCGAATGACTTCGCCGGGCGTTTTCCGGCCAATTCTCACGAGCGTTCTGCCAAAACCAGGATTGGTTTGGGCAGAACGCTCGTGAGAATTGGCCGGCGTATGGCGGCCCTGCGGACCGCCCTGCTCTCCATGGCCCAGGGCCCTTTCTCGCCCAGGGCATGTTGCTGCCGCCAAGAAATGGCACGGAAAAGACACGGGGCACCCGGGATCCCCGGCGCAGGAAAGCTTTTCCGGATCAGAGTTGAAGGTCGGTAGGTGGCCTGGTGTGTGCCTACGTCTTTCGGGTAGATGGGGCGGCCAGAATGGGGATGACCTCATTTTGGTCATACAGGTTTATCTCACTCTGAGCGTTGTCCGAAGCACCAGGTGGCGCCGATAGAGACTGCGTGTTTGGGAGATGCGTGGGTGCGGGACTAAGGGTTTCTGATATGGAGGCCATGAGGGACAGTACCCCGGAGGCAGAAGGTTGGGGAAGCAGGCGAGCGTTCCAGACCGGACTTCGTGATGGGCCTGGCCCCATGGTAGTGCGCCTGGGATGGGACCCCTGCAGGCCGAGGATCCACGGGCGTTGTCCTCGCTGCAATCCATTTGTGGAGTGCCTCCTGGCGGCGATCGGGTGCGGGCACTCACAATGCCCTTCAAGGCCCCGGGGGGGTGGCCGCCCAGCTGACGTGCGTCGCCCGAATGACTTCGCCGGGGGTTTTCCGGCCAATTCTCACGAGCGTTCTGCCCAAACCAGGATATGTTATAATTATATAGAATATAATATAATAATACAATTTATTATTTATGTAATTTTATTATGTAATTTATATAAATAATTTATATAATTTATTACAATATTATTATATTATTTATAATGTAGTTTATATAGTTTATATATTATATAATTTATATAATTATACATAGTATATATTATATAATTTATAATATTATATAATTTATATATTATAATATAATATAATTTATTATTTATATAATTTATATAATTTATATAAATATTAGTATATAATTTATTATTATATTATTATATAATATATAATATAATATAATATGATATAATATAATATATATAATATCACATTATATATAATATAATATGATATAATATATAATATAATATCATATATATGTGACATTATATTGTTTATTAATACATAGTATATTATACATCATAATTATAATTTATGTACAATATATAAATATATTATATTATTCTATTATATTATATTATATATTTATAATATATATAATATATAATATGATGATAAAATATTATATTATTATATATATTATATTATTTTTAATATTTTTATATTATTTTATTATATTATAAATAATATATTATTTATAATATAATATATAGTAATATATTTATAATATATCATATATCATATAATATATAATATATTTATAAAATCTCATATATAAGATAATAATATGATATATAAGATTATATAAATATATTATATATTGTATATATTTTATAATTATGATGTATAATATTCTATGTATTAATAAACAATATATTATATAGTAATATTATACATCATATATATAAATTATTATTCATATCATATATATAAATTCTAATTATATATAATTACATAAATTATATGTAATATATAATATATATTATATATTATATATTACAACATAAATATATATCATATATTATATATAACATAAATATAATATAGATATATAAATTATATATAATATTATATATATTATTTATATATCTATATATATTTATTATTTATATTTGTATATATATTTATATATATTATTATATTATGTTATATAATATTATATATATACACATATTATATATGTGTGTAGCCTATATATATAAATATATATATAATATAATATATGCCTTTATATATATTCAATATAATATAATATAATATATATATAATATGTGTAGCCTATATATATATACATTATATATATATATAATATGTGTAGCCTATGTTTCTTCTAAGAACACCAGTTATGTTGGATTAAGGGCCCAACCTACTCCAGTATGACCTCATCTTACGTAATTACGTCGTCAACAACCCATTTCTAAATAAGGTCATGCTTTGTTTTGTTTTTTCCTTTTCAGTGTTCCAGACTAAGGTCACATTCTGAGGTGCCAAGAAGGACATGAATTTTGGGAGGGAAGACTATCCACCCCTACAGCAGAAAGGAGGTGCAGGGAGTGGAGAACAGCAACTATCGTATGAAGCATCCGGTGTTGACTGTGAATATGTAGTAGATTAAACAAGTTTCTAGGAACCTCAGAGAAAATAAAAGAAGTACGGAAAATATAGTCAGAGTCAAGAGTGTCCCTAAGAGACTAATCTAGAAATAGATTCCAATCCCTAATAGTTTATCACCACCAATGCAATAGAACCCTTCTTCCAAAAGTCAGCCTCTAAAATAACAAGTTGTCTACAGCTTAAAAAGGTTTTTACATTCATATCTCTGCTATATGTATATGCTTATACATATATGTATATCATATTAGTGCTATAGCAATGCTCTGAAAAATTCATATGAAAACTCAAGCATTTTCCAAAGGTAACACTGTCACACACAGGATTATACTGGTAGTATCATGTTCTAGAGAAGGCACATTCTAGAGGAAATGGGCTTTGTAGAATAAACTACCTCCAACAAACTCATACCCAACCACCAACCGTATTTCAGAGAAAATACTTTCTGAATTCCAACTTCACAAGCCCTGGGAGTGGGAGAGGGAGAAGCAGGCTTCCCGCAGAACAGGAAGCCCGGTGCGGGGCTTGTTCCCAGGACTCTGGGATCATGACCTGAGCCAAAGGCAGATGCTTAACAACTGAGCCACCTAGGTGCCCCCAACTTCATATTCTAACAAATACCCTGCAAAGTAGTAAACTCTCCTTGATTTAGAGCCTTGGTTGTCCACCTAATGATTTATACATTGAATTGTCCTTGCTAGCTATAGATGGCACAGAAGTTCCCTGCTCCCCAATAACCAAATAAATAGATGGGTACGTGTATCATTTTGTCACACTCAAACACTCTGTGATACGCTAGCAGTCCCAGTGATAAAAGCAGCAATCGGCTGGACTACAGCAGAGTAAGTGGGCATCCGAAAGAAGAAAACACATACAGTATACACGTAGTACAAAAATTACCATAATCATAATTCCTCAGGCACAAATCAGTTTGGTACCCAGATATATTTCATCTCCTTTGACCTTATAAGTATCTTATAAAATTACTGGCAGTATAAAAAAGTTAGTGTTGATCACTCAACCACTAAAAAGATGAGCAGAATCATTTATTTGAGCCAAATTTTGTTTTCATGATTGAAGTTGCATTAAGAAAGAAAAATACAAAATCTCCCTAAAACATAAGAAATTAGAAAAAATCTGATTAGTTATAGATTTTTATTAAATTATTTCAGCTTCAATAAACTTCAAATATTTGAGACTCTACACAGAACAGTACCGGCCTCCCTGACACTTCTCAAACTTTAATGACTAGGTGTCTTCCTAACCACATTGAGTTCTCAACATAAATAAGGCAAAAGAAATCTCCCTTTGTAACACAGCTCAGAGAGCGAAAAAAATCTCTTCTATTTACCAGGCTGACGTTTACTTTGATCTCTTACAGACCCTTTCAGTTAAAAAAAAAATATATATATAGATAGATAGATAGATAGATAGATAGATAGATAGATATAAGAGTTAAAAGCAAGCAAACTCCTTCGGGTATATAAAATAGCTTAGAAGTCAGGAACAAATGCAAATAAACTAAAAACACAAGAAAAAGGCATCTCTATTGCTCACCTTTGCTCAGTTTGACAGCTGTGTTTTAAAATACAGGTGAGGAAAACATTCAGTTTGGCTGTGATTCCCTCGAAAGAAGCTTAAAGCAGTTCAGTAACTCAAATAAGATGAAGCCAAACATCTAAAACAAAACAAAACAAACAAATAAACAAACAAAAAACCAAAGGTAGCAAAAGGAAGGACCTTTACACAAATGTCATTCCATCCCAGCTACTTCTATTTTCCAAGAAATCTCTGCTGCTCATCTGCCCTGAAAAGCATCCAAATACATTGGATGCCCCATCAAATGTAGCTATAGCTTCAAAGTCAATTTGAACATTCTTAATTATGCAACTATGATGAACCTTAGTAAATTATACATTTTGAACATTTCAATTTCTTCATGGTTTTTAAAAAATCTATGAATAGTCTAAGTAGCTACAAAGGTTCCATAGGACCATTAGCCTCTAAATAGTTTACTAACGTATTCTGAGCAAGAATGATACTCAAGGGAATTCAGAGTAACACAAGTTCATGCTCTGCCTTTTTATAGTCACCGTCATGAATACAAAATAATGTAGACAATATCATCAATCAGTAAACCATGAATAAAGCAATGAAATGCATTAGATTAGACTGATGTGACAAGATAAAGAAAGGTCTACAGATAAAGTTAAATGAAGACATCGAGTAGACACATCAGGCATCCAATCTGACTACTGCCACATAAAATCACTCCTCTAGAGTCCCTGTGATGGAGAGGACAATATTATTTGGAAAAATATACATGTTACTTCCTTTAATAATTTAGATTTGCTAAACCTTTCCCAGGGAAAGAGCTGAAGTTTGGATACCCTTATTCCAAACTTGACCTTATTAATAACTGTAACTCATATCAGATGAAACAAATGCCAATTTCATTTTTATCATTATAAAAGTAGTAGAAATGATTAAGCATGGATTACAAATACAGTGCAGAAAACTATCTTTAAGACTCAAAGGAAAAAGAAAAAAAGATCTCTACATTAGAGGAAAAACAGGTTTAAAGGAACTTGGCAATAGTTCAACTACCAAAATATATGTGTAAAAAAATGAGGAAAGGTGGAAGAGGAAAGAAAACCAGTTATTTTAATTCAAGAAAAAAAATTGGAGGATTTACACATCAACTTCTTTTACAGCTTCATGCTTCTCTAATAAAGCTCTACATAAATGCTCCTTGAAGCTTAAATTGTGTAGTGAATAAAAATCACCTTGACTTGCACACTTAAAAATGCCTAAAAGTCAATTTGATGTCATGTATATTTTACCACAATTAAAAAATAAAAATAAAGCAAGGGTTAAAGGCTCTTCTATTCCCCAAATAATGAAGGAATGGTTTTCAGCTCTGTAACTTACATATGCTTGTATTATTTCCAAGTTAGGTAAGGTCATGTGAAAAAAAATATGGACTTAACTCAACTTTTGCTGTTTGAGAACAAGTACCTCCTCTTCATCTCTGAATTTCCGGTATTTAGAAAAGTGCTTAACACAGTGTGAAAACCTGTAACTTGCCAAATATACGGAAAGAAAACGGTTGAAACAGTACATCTTATATTAGGATATTTTATTACAATTTTTAAAAATATATTATCTGATCCTGGAGTCAAATAGCTTTATCATTGGCCTTGATTGATTTCTATCCGGGCAAATCTAAATATCAGATTCTAATCTTCTGTCATTTGTGCTGGGAAAGGGTTCTGCCCATTTTTAAATTTTCTTTTCTTTCTTTAATTTAATTTTTATTTTCAGCATAACAGTATTCATTATTTTTGCACCACACCCAGTGCTCCATGCAATCTGTGCCCTCTCTAATACCCACCTCCTGGTTCCCCCAACCTCCCCCCCCACTTCAAACCCCTCAGATTGTTTTTCAGAGTCCCTAGTCTTTCATGGTTCACCTCCCCTTCCAATTTCCCCCAACTCCCTTCTCCTCTCTATCTCCAGTCTAGGATCCCTGAGAGGCCAAGAGGTATGGGAAGGGGGGGCCCATTTGGGCACCACGAGGATCAGATCAGCTCTCACAGTGAAGTCATGTGCCTGTGAAACTTGTCAGGTTCTTTCCTGTGTGAATCATGAACCTGAAGCATAGCTTTTCCTATAGGCTACAGAGGGACACGCACTTGGAAAGGCAACGTAAACCTAGTCCCTTCATGCTTTTGTGTCTTCCTCCCTAATTTGCTTATTGTTTTTCTCTTTAGCTCTCACACTTTTCTCTACACCCCCCTTTTTTTCACATCTAATTATGCATCTCAAGGAAATTCCCTTACCCCTTTCTGTCTATTCATTCATGATGCCTACATTTGGGGGGAACGGGTGCAGTGAGTAAATACTAGGATGTGTCCTCCTACAGCTCTGGTAAAAGAAAGCAAACAAAGGAAGACTTCACAGAGTTGTTTTAATAGCAAAACTCAAGATAAAGATGTCTGAAGGCTATTTTTAAATGCCTGTAAAACCAAAACAGTGGTTTCCAATTCTTCATTCGGTGACTGGAGCTTAAGATAATAAGAATTTAAAGGAAATGTTACGGTAAGCCAAACCATCAGTACTTGGTTAAACATAAGCCAGAAATACATTTTTTTTAAAAGATTTTATTTATTTATTTGACAGAAAGAGATCACAAGTAGACAGGCAGGCAGAGAGAGAGAGAGAAGCAGGCTCCCTGCTGAGCAGAGAGCCCGATGCGGGACTCGATCCCAGGACCCTGAGATCATGACCGGAGCCGAAGGCAGCAGCTTACCCCACTGAGCTACCCAGGCTCCCCAGAAATACATTTTTAAAGGTTGGTTTTGTTCTGTTTGTTAATCATGAGGACTTTAAAATGTATCTGTTGTCCGTAATGAATCAAGAAAAGGTGAGAGATGGTTGGTATCAATTAAATCAGCCAATTTAAAACTAATGCCCTACATCCACTGATAAAACCTGATAGAAACGACCTTACTCCTGCATTGCCTCTGGCAACACCAACAAACCAGAACCCTTTTTAAAGGCACTTTAAAATAGTTTTTAAGGTACAAGTGGTGTTCCAATGAGCTTTTTATGCACAATCCACCCCCACCTCTGCCCTTTTTTTTAGGGAGGGGGAAGGATTAATTAGGGAGTGTTACTAGTGTGTCAGATACTGTCAACTATTTTGATTCTTGAAACGTGCCTTTTAAAAGTGTTCATATCTTCTGCCCATTTTTTTAATATGATTGTTTGTTTTGTGTGTGTTGAGTTTGAGGAGTTCTTTATAGATCCTGAATATCAACCTTTTGTCTGTACTGTCATTTGCAAATATCTTTTCCCATTCCGTAGGTTACCTCTTTGTTTTGTTGACTGTTTCCTCGGCTGTGCAAAAGCTTTTGATTTTGATGAAGTCCCAAAAGTTCATTTTCGCTTTTGTTTCCTTTGCCTTTGGAGATATATCTTGAAAGAAGTTGCTGTGGCTAATATCGAAGAGGTTACTGCTATATTCTCCTCTAGGATTCTGATGGATTCCTGCCTCACGTTGAGGTCTTTTATCCATTTTGAGTAAAACCAGGATTTTTACTTATATTTCTTTATGTAATACCCTAGATTTGTTTTCCTCCATTGTTTTAATCAGCCCTTAAAATGGAAGAATTGCTATCTCCAGGACAAGAAAATTTCATCCATTCATTTTCACTGTGTTTCCTATTAAATGTTTCCAACTAAATAGAACCTTGATCCTTAAAAATCATAAAATTAATACAGGCATGTTTCCTGATCATGTTTCTCTTTAGGTCAGACTTAGCTAAATCATGAATGATTTGCCAGAATATAATGGATGGAATATGTTTATTTTATTTAGTGTGGAAGTCACTCGTGATCGGTAAGTATTCAGGAAAACCTATTAATGGATGTGGGCATCCAGGGCGACCAGTATCATTCCACCATTTGTTCTCAAGTATTTCTCTATGCACCTGTCTCATCTTTACACCAGGAGCATCTGAGCCTCTAGGAAGAGCCTTGCATTCTGATGTTAATAGCACCTTCCAACCAGCGCTTGAGCAGTCAGCTCCCTTCCGGAATAAAATGTGTGGCTCCTTAGGTGCTCAGTTCTGTAATGTTATCCCCTAAAAGCATAGCACACCAAATCTTACCTCTAGAACACAGGTTGGGTGCAGAACCGGGGCCCGGTGGGAAAGGCAGGGGGAAGGGAAGCAGGGAAAGGAAGGTGCTGCAGGTCGGACCTGAGTCATCTATGGAAGGGTCTAAGTTACTTAAAATGCTGTATTTCCTCAAAAATAGATGTGAATTTTCTCCATAAAACTCTGCAGATCTTTTTATATGATATTTAAAATGTTTTAAGTCATTATTTGTCTTGAATTCCCTGAGTCAATTGATGCCCTCAGAGATTGGGACCCTGAGCAACTAGAATGAAGCCAAGCCAGCGCTGAATGGTGGGGGAGGAGAGGGTGTGCTCGCTTTCTCCAGGATGGGGGAGGGCTTACTGGAAAGCGGAAAACAGAGGAGAAGATTACCAACAAGAGCCCCCTGAAGATTAGAAGGCTGCCTCTCTGGGATGAAGCATGAAAGAGACTTCTAAAAAGAAGTCAATGGAAAAGAGCTAGGAGCAGCAGCCAATGCCTGTCTGGCCCCATATGATTTCCCAGCCATAATATCACCTCTTTTTTCTTATACCTAATTCCACTCTGTATCTTTACTTGTGTCAATCTCTAGTCCAGTGAAATGCCAATTCCTTTCATTAGTAAAAGGATGTTTCACCATCCCTTCAGATGGCCCACAACATTTTTAAATACCTACATGAGAAAGAAACAAAAAGTCCAAACAGATCCACTGTTCCAGAACAAAACCTGGCTGTCATTTGCTCACCTCCCACATTCTCCCCATATTTGGCCCACTTCCAATTGATAGAAACTAAAGAGAAAATAATCATATTATACAGATAATACTTAACCCACTTAGTGTCAGATCTTAAAGGCTTATGGCAGACCAGAAAGAATACATTTATAGGTTAATGTAAACCACAAAAGTAGCATCCACCATACCCCCCAAGTCACTATAAGGGCAACATTGAAGTGAATACAGTACTAAAGGTTTCTGCAAGATTCATCTCATTAAAATAACAAGTTTAGGGGCGCCTGGGTGGCTCAGTGGGTTAAGCCGCTGCCTTCGGCTCAGGTCATGATCTCAGGGTCCTGGGATCGAGTCCCGCATCGGGCTCTCTGCTCAGCAGGGAGCCTGCTTCCTCCTCTCTCTCTCTCTGCCTGCCTCTATGCCTACTTGTGATCTCTCTCTGTCAAATAAATAAATAAATAAAATCTTTAAAAAAATAAAATAAAATAACAAGTTTAGGTATAGTTACTCTTCTCGGACCACTCTACAGATGAGCAAACTGTAACTTGAAGGTACAAATCTTGCCTAATGCCCCAGAAACAGAAGCAAGTGATTAAGGCAGGGCTCAATTTCATTCTCCACAATCCGCAGCTGTGGTTTTGAACCGCTACACTCTACTATAACTTGTTAAAATCTACTTCCTACCCTCTCAATATTTGAAAGCACTATATTTAGCAAAAAGGAGGAAGAAAGGAGGGAGAAGGGAAGAACTCAGTACCAACATGTACAAGGCGCTATGCTACCTCTTGGAACTACAACGAATTAGGTAGTGTTCAAGTCTTGATGGGTTCATAGACTCCAACAACTCAACATTCCTTCTAGAGGATTCTCTGGTTCACCAATCTCCATCTTGATGCTCTCTCAAAATTCTTGCTCGCTTTCTCCACAATGCCTACCTTAACTAATTCTCCTTTACTCAACTGGCCCAGCAATGCTATTGTATTTGATGTTGTATGTGATTTATAATTCATTTGTGTAATTTCTTTTGTTTGGATGGCTTCATACATTAAACTTACATTCAATACATACAGAGATGGTTGTGGTTTACTTTGTTCTAAATGACCAGTTGTCCCTAAGATACATTATATATTGAGCATTACGCAGAGATTAAATTCCATGTGATGGGGGGATCTCGGGTGCAGAGAACTGGATTACTCTTAATTCTAGGTTTATGAGAAACTATCATCAGAAGTCTCCTTTATTTTACTTAGAGAATGTGTATATAGGTTACTGGTAGTAATTTAATTTTTGTGTGAGGCACACAAGCATTTGTTACTTTATTAATAAACATAATCAACTTGATTTAAATCATTGCAATGCACAAATATAATCTTCTACCAAATCAGAATTTATTACTTTTTATATATACCCTTAATATGCTACCTGTTGACTCACAGATGTAATTTTCTTTCATCTATAAAAAGAACATTATAAAATGATAAAATAGTAGAACAGTTAATATAAATAGAATATAAATGATATTACTTAATATATATTATTTTTATAGTCATACAAAAAAAAAACCCTGACATTTATGTTACTTAACAAAGTTAACTAAAATATTTATGAAATCACTGACAAAAAAAAAGCTCTCAATTTGGCAGATTAATTTAAGAGATTAAATATGTTCTTCCATGTTGCATTAAAAAAAACAAGATTTTTTTAAAAGTATTTCAAAGATTAAATTAACTGGTAATTTAGTATTCCATATGACCATATACCAGTAAGTACAAAACATATTTTTTTAAAACAGATTTTATTTATTTGGCAGAGATACAGTGAGAGAGGGAACACAAACAGGGGGAGTGAGAGGGAGAAATAGGCCTCCCACTGAGCAGGGAACCCGATGTGTGGCTGGATCCCAGGAGCCTGGGATCATGACCTTAGCTGAAGGCAGACCCTTAACGACTGAGTCACCCAGGTGCCTCAGTACAAATCTTATTTTAAAAAGTGTGCTTTTAAATTTTTTATCCTGTTATAGATATATATTTCCACAGATAAAACAGGTTACTTTTAATGTTGGGCTAAGCAACAAACTCAAATCCTCATTTTCCTCCTACTAGTCATTATTTTAGGCAAATAGGAAGGAATAATTGATCACCTTTGGGGATTTTTACACAAGAAATCTCTTTACTGAGGTGGGAACTCAAACCAAATGACATCCAAAGCCCCATCCAAAGTTTCTTAATTAGGAGTTTCTTTCTTTCTTTTTTTTTTTTTTTAATTTTTTATTTTTTATAAACATATATTTTTATCCCCAGGGGTACAGGTCTGTGAATCACCAGGTTTACACACTTCACAGCACTCACCAAAGCACATACCCTCCACAATGTCCATAATCCCACCCCCTTTTCCCAAACCCCCTCCCCCCACCAACCCTCAGTTTGTTTTGTGAGATTAAGAGTTACTTATGGTTTGTCTCCCTCCCAATCCCATCTTTCCTTTTAAAAAAAAGATTTTATTTATTTATTTGACAGACAGAGATCACAAGTAGGCAGAGAGGCAGGCAGAGAGAGAGGTGGAAACAGGCTCCCCACCGAGCAGAGAGCCCGATGTGGGGCTCGATCCCAGGTCCCTGGGATCATGACCTGAACAGGGACACTGAGATCATGACCTGAGCCGAAGGTAGAGGCTTAACCCACTGAGCCACCCAGGCATCCCAATAGTTTCTTAATTAAGAACTCTGTTCACAAGTGTGTAGAAACCCAATCAAACTGATAGCCTTCATTATTTCTTATGTAAAAATCTAAGGAATTCTGTTATTATAAAAATACAGTCTGAAAACTGAAAATAAAAAACACTGTATGTGTGACAGGAATTTCCAAGTCTATTAAGCACGGTTTCCTCTTGATTAAAGGAGTTCCCTTACTATATCTATGAAACTGAAGAGAAACTTTGGAAAACCAATATAATTAAGCCTTAGAGAAGGCCTGGACAACTTTTTTCTTATCTGTCAAGTTTTCTACATTACTGCTTCACGATGGAAGCACTCTATAATCTGACCTCACCTTACTGTACTGGCTCCTAGCTGACCACGACTAAACTACTGCTTGTTCCCACTGGGCTCATTCTTGCTTTCGGCTCAGGCTACTTGTCACCCTCAGCCACCAACTCTCCAGTGTGCAGTGCCAGTTCGATACTCACTTTCCCCATGTACTGACTTATTACACCTGAGTAGTGTTCAACCCTATCCATCTTCTGTGGAGCCTGACCCTTCTGACTCAGACCTACTTCAGTATTTTCATCTGAGGCTTACAATTTACCTCCTGAAATATATACTCTCTGAAATAGGGACTATTTGGCTCTGAAGTTTTGCTTCCGCAAATGGACTCTTAATTTTGCATCTGGTACTCCTTTAAGTCCGGAAATTCTTGGTATTCGGTAAATACTTGATGGTTTATTGATAAAAATAAAACTACATTTATAAGGACTTTTTCTTCTTCTTCAGTTTTCAATAAAGGTTTGAATTTTTAAACTGCTGTGGGTGTTTAATGTTCCATTATTTGCATTCTTTAAAACTCAATTTTGTGTATCTACCCTTTAACATGCCTCAGGAAACATCATTTACTATTTTCCTAATATGCAGTGCCCTGTGGGTGTTATTAAAAATGTCAACTATATATGCTAATCATTCATTTATTTTATCTCTTCCTCATTAAGTAAAACTCGACACACACTATAGACAAATTAAAACAAGTGCTGCCTGCCCTTCTAAAAACTGTTAATTATTGTATAGTGTAAACATTAAAAAATAATTTTGACTTTTTTTCAAGATATTATTTATTTGTTTTGAGAGAGAAAGAGCATGAGCACATGGGAAAGGGGAGGGGGAGGGGGAGAGAGGTAGAGAGAGACTCAAGCAGACACCACACTGAGTGCAGAGTCCCCCAAAAGGCTCCATCTCACAACCCCAAAATCATGATCTGAACCAAAATCAGGAGCCCAAAGCTTAGCCAACTGAGACACCCAGGTGCCCCAGTTTGGCCCTTTTGTTTCTGATTAAAAAATATAATGTGCATATTCTAAAACCCTCAAAGAATGCCTAGAAGTGTAACTAAGAAAATTAAAATCACTTGAAATAGTAGTAGCAAAATAGCAAGCACTGTTACCACATCTGGAATATGCCCTCACATCCATGCATACACACATACAAAAAGGACAAATTCCCAAAGCCCCTCATTCCATTAAGTCCTGTTGTCACACTTATTACTGGTGTGACCTTGAGCTCTTTAGCCTCCTGATGCTTCTGTCTACTAATCTATAAAATGGGGCCAATAATATTTCTTCAGAGGAATGCAGTGATTATTAAATAAGATGACCAATGTAAAGCACTTCACAAAGTATCTAAAATATAGCAAATTTTAATGTTACTATAAGTTGACCCTTGAACAACATGGGTTTGGACAACATGGGTCCACTTACACATAGATTTTTTTTTCTTTTTTTTTCCTTTAAGATTTTATTTATTTATTTGTCAGAGAGAGAGAGAGCACACGCACAAGCAGGGGGAGCAGCAGGTGGTAGGAGAAGCAGGCTCTCTGCTGGGCAAGAGTCTGATGTGGGACTAGATTCCAGGACCCCGGGATCATAACTTGAGCTGGCTGGCTCTTAGCCGACTTAGCCACCCAGAAGTCCCCCAAACTTTTTTTCAGTAAATACAGTAGAGTACATATATAAGGTTTTAATAATATTTTCTTTTTTCTAGCTTACTTTAGTGTCAGAATACACTAGAAAACACATATTAACATACAAAGTATGTGCTATCCGACTGCTAATGTTATCAGTAAGGTTTCCAGGCAACAGGAAGCTATTGGCAGTTAAGTTTTAAGGGAGTCAGAAGTTGTATGGATTTTTGATGGTACAGGGTATCGCTCCCCCGAATCCTATGTTGTTCAAGGGTCAACTCCTTACATACACGCCATTTTGTAACCCACTACTTCCCTGAGGTGACAACACTTCATACACAGACCTGCTCACCAATAAATTCAAGAGCAGGCTATCACTGCATCATGCTTATTTAACTATCTATCTGGCATTTTGGTTGCTTTGACAATTTTTAATGACCACAATAACCTAGTGAACTTAACTGTAGCCAATTCTTTGCAAAATTGTATCTTTGGAATAAATTCCTGGAAGTAAAACTTGTGGTCCAAAGATTACTCACTTTTGAAGTGTTTATGTATAGTTCCACAGAAAAGCAGAAGTTGACAACATGCTTCCACAGTGAACATACATGTATATTTACCACAGCTTTCCCAACAGTTGGTAAGGCCATCTTCTGTCATAAGCAATCAAACGGTGGAAAAAAAAAATGGTTCTAATCTGTACTTTTCGGAATACTGGCAAGATAACACACCAAGTCAGAGGTTTCCTGTTCATTTATGTCTTCTTTTGTGAAATCCCTGTACTGGTCTTTTCACATCTTTATACTGGGGCAGCTGTTTTACTCTGGTTGAGAGATTTCTTCCTTCAGACTATGAACTTCTCATTCTCACATATATTACAGTTAGTTGTGTTTTTTCCCCCCAGTTTATACCTGGTCATTTAAACTTGCCAAATATTTATTATAAAGATGGGCTTATTTTTTTTTAATCAAACGCATCTATTTCCAATTTATGATTTCTGGATTTGGCATCACACTTTAGAAAAGTCTCCTCCGTACAGATTTATCAAAGAAATTCCCCTAAATCTTACCTTCGGACCTTTTCCATATTACTGTGATTCAGTTTTTATGAGGTGAAGTATTTAGGGAGATATATTTGAAATCTTAGCATATTATTTCTGAAGATACCTCAGGTTGGAAAAAGCATAATGCCTAGCCAAACCACTGTATTAAGGATGACATAGAAGCAGCTTTATCTAAGCTCCCTGAGGAAAATGCTATAAAAAGTCACATCATATACGCTGGCTTCATATTTTTAGCAATTAATTTTTATCCCAATCCATATGCCTCTGTTCTGCTTTCCAGGCCTATTTATCCCACAGCTTACCTCACATCTGTACTCAAATTACTTCCTTGGGGAAAATGGCCTCACAAGGTGCATATTACAAGCACTCAGAATTTTTCCTTTTATACTACAGCAGATCTCAGCTGGAAAGGATACATTTATTTTGTTAATTTGATTACCTGAGTCATAACAGAGATGACTATTTTTGATCCTTATTGCATGATACATACATAGGTGCTCAAGGGACAGAGGGGAGTTCCCAATATAGCTTTTTGTCTTGTTAGGGAATATTTTCTTGTTTTTCTAACAAAAATATATAGTCAGATTGAAGCCAAACAAAGCTGGCAGACAGTCCTGCTTTGGAAGTAATCAGTTTTTCCCTCACATAGTTTTAGAAAAGTTGAAGAGGCTCATCATCATGCTAAAAACTCATTCCTGATGGGTTGAAAAGGAAAAACATATCACGTCCCAAAATGATCCGCTGAATTGTGTTATTTCAGTATCATTTCATGCTCTTAAAAATAGGTAAATATCAGCAGGCTTTCAGATGCTCTGCAGTTTTAAATCATACACAAATGAGATCAACGTTTGATGTCTAAAACTGATAATCGAAGAAGAGTAGTAATGCAAATCTGTGTAGGGTTTGCAGTTTACAGAGTATGTCATAAACGTTATTTTATTGAGTATTCACAATGTTAGTGTAGGACAGAGATTTTATAGTCAGGGAAGGAACTCCACCAGAATGAACCAATCTAGTCAGTGGAGGAAATTTAACCCAGGATGCCTGCTGCCTGCCCAGGGTGCATCTAGCTGCCCCGGCACGCAGCCCAACCCCAACCTGCTACTCTCTGAATGTTCCCTTCTTGAGGCCCAGCGTCCAGCTTAGGTGATGTCCAGCCCTTCCTTAGGAACCATCCCGAAACGCATGTTCTCTAAACCTTTACAGACTGCACTCAAACCTCATTCCCAGTGTATTCTGTCATGCTCAAATACTCCACAGTCTCTTATTTTGCATTACTGGCAAACCTCTTTTTCTCCTACTTGTACATAAATCTTTTGAAGAGATTGCTAGTCCTTCAAAGATAAAAGTTTTTTTAACTTCCCACAGTGCCTAAGGTAAGACTTAAATACTGATTGTTAATAAACTGGAACAGGGGGGTTATGTTCCCCAGAAATGAAAACAAGCTATTCTGAAAGGCCACGCCTGACCCCATCCATCCCAGACCCGGTGTCCCCTCGCACACTTGCAGGCTCCAAGATCTGTCCACAGGGTACACACACACGCGCACACACACACACACGCAGAACACACCAAACAGGAACACAGTGTTCCCAAGGTGGGCTGGGAAGTGGCAATATTTTTCCTTTCCCAAGACCTGAGGAGTGGCATTTGGAGGCTTTTCTTTACAAAACAGGTTTTTCACTTAGCTTCTGCCCCAACAGGAGCTCCAGGGTGAGGCGGGAAGGTACAGAAAGGAAGGAAAGTGCTAAGCATAGAGACAGCTAGGAAGGGCCCTTCTATGCCCAAGGATGAAATTCGCAAGAAACTTCCATTGTTTTGTCTTCCGGAATCACGAAATGTGAAAGAGTAAGTGGGTGAGGGAAGAGGGATTGATGGTACCTTCTCTTCCAAGACAAGACAGGTCTTATGTGGATGAACTTACAGCCCAAGTGCCAACTCTGTCACGGGGTCTACGTTTACTTTTATCTTTGGGACATGCAAGTAAAGGATGTTCATTTTCAAAACTCCAACTATTTCCCAAAGGCAAACCTTCCACTAGCATCTGTTTTTCTCCTTCTATATCAAAAGTGTCCTCCATATGCATATGTAAATATGGGCGGTTATATCTGTGACCCAACCTGGTATGTTCACCTCGACACAGATTTCCTCTTGACCCAGAAGAGTCACAGTGAGACACGCTCGGCCTGCTGCCCGCATGCATCTTCACGGCCGCAATTACACACAAGACATCCATAGTCATGGCTATTAAAACCCACTGGACACACCAATTCATTGCATATGAAAATGCATCAATTTCTGCTCTTGAGGTCACTTCCTATGATGTACTTGTCAATATCTACATCATTAACACTGCAGATCCCCATTTTTAGCCTTCTCTTCTCATTTTGCAACCTCATGCATTTTCCAGGTAATGAAGAGATCCTGTGTTCCAACTAATGAGAGTAAACTCCCATTACAATCATGCTGATAACTCACAACTTTGGAGAAGCCAACTTCAAGATGGTTCTGCACAGCAAAGGAAACAGTCAAGAAAACAAAGAGGCAACCCATGGAATTGGAGAAGATATTTGCAAATGACAGTACAGACAATCCTGATATCCAGGATCTATAAAGAACTCCTCAAACTCAACACACAAAAAACAGTCATATCAAAAAATGGGCAGAAGATATGGAAAGACACTTCTCCAATGAAGACATACAAATGGCTATCAGACACATGAAAAAATGTTCATCATCACTAGCCATCTGGGAGATTGAAATTAAAACCACATTGAGATATCACCTTACACCAGTTAGAATGGCCAAAATTAGCAAGACAGGAAACAACATGTGTTGGAGGGGATGTAGAGAAAGGGGAACCCTCTTACACTGTTGGTGGGAATGCAAGTTGGTGCAGCCTCTTTGGAGAACAGTGTGGAGATTCCTCAAGAAATTAAATAAAAATAGATCTTCCCAATGACCCTGCAATTGCACTCCTGGGTATTTCCCCCAAAGATACAGGTGTAGTGAAAAGAAGGGCCATCTGTACCCCAATGTTTATAGCAGCAATGGCCACGGTTGCCAAACTGTGGAAAGAACCAAGATGCCCTTCAATGGACGAATGGGTAAGGAAGATGTGGTCCATATACACTATGGAGTATTATGCCTCCATCAGAAAGGATGAATACCCAACTTTTGTGTCAACATAGATAGGACTGGAAGAGATTATGCTGAGTGAAATAAGTCAAGCAGAGAGAGTCAATCATCATATGGTTTCACTTGTTTGTAGAGCATAACAAATAGCATGGAGGGCAAGGGGAGTTAGAGAGGAGAAGGGAGTTGAAGGAAATCGGAAGGGGAGGTGAACCATGAGAGACTATGGACTCTGAAAAACAGTCTGAGGGTTTTGAAGGGGTGGGGGGGGGGAGGTTGGAGGAACCAGGTGGTGGGTATTAGGGCACGGATTGCATGGAGCACTGGGTGTGGTGCAAAAACAATTAATACTGTTATGCTGAAAATAAAAAATAAATTTAAAAAAATTAAAAGAAAAGAAAAGAAAATGTGGGGTGCCTGGGTGGTTCAGTGGGTTAAAGCCTCTGCCTTTAGCTCAGGTCATGATCTCAGGGTCCTGGGATTGAGCCCCACATTGATCTCTCTGTTCAGCGGGGAGCCTGCATTCTGACCCCCCCCACCGCCTACTGCTCTGCCTACTTGTGATTTCTCTATCAAATAAATAAATAAAATCTTAAAAAAAAAGAAAATATGTAAACTAGTCACGAGTGAGGGATGACCTACAGACTGGAGAACAGCCACAAATGCTATCACTGTTGTTCTCTTTTCCCAGAAACATAATTCTTTTCTAGACCATAGTTAAGCCATAAGCAAATACAGAGCACCAAGTCAGCACTATCATAACACAGCGTGGGGGGTGGCAGATAAAAGGGTAGCACAAGGAAGCCTTGGAGAGATGGAGCCATTCTGCATCTTGACTGTGGTGATTGTTAACATGAGTACACGTGACAAGCCCACATAGAACTATACACATGAGCACATATGAATGAGTGAGTGTAAAACTATGGAAATCTACAGAAGCTCTGCAGATTGTACCTTGTCTTGAGTTTGATTCTGCAGGAGGTCATGCAAGATGTTACCACCAGGGGAAACTGGGTGAGAAGACATGAGATCACCCTGTATTTGGATGGTGGGGGGCATTGGGGGAGAATTCCTGTGAACGTACAACTACTTAAAAATAAATTTTTCAAAAAGAAAACCTGTCAGTTGCAAACTCTGTTTGCTATCTATCCATCCATCCATCCATCCATCCATCCAACGGTCCATCCCTCCATCCACCCACCCGTCTACCCATGCATACATCTATACATTTAGCCAACCATGTATTCATTCAACCAACATTTACTAAGCAACTGGCATTGTTCTATAGCTGGGGCTATAAACACTAAAATGATTCTTCGGTCTCTAGGAGCTCACAGCTTAGATAACCACTACAAAGGTTGTATATAAAGGAAAGAAAATATACAATTATGCTCCATGTGAAAAAGACACATGTCAGCCTGTAATTGGCCCATGTCATAGTCAAGCTGTAGGAGAAAGCAAATGTATTTGCCAATCACCATTCTATTCACAAAACAAATGATTATGTATGGTCCATATAAAATGGTCATATTAACCTTAAGGTTCACATCATTAAATATCTCAACCCTTAAGAGAACTTTTTGCTGAAGGTATTTCTATCTTAAGAGCAGAGAATGTTGAGTTACAGTAAGTTGACTGCTTTCAGAAGACAGAGTGTTATGTTTGACTTCAAAAGCTCAATGTTTCTTTTAAATTCCTTTTTGAGATACATCTTTGAAATGTTATTAAAAATTGTTCAAGGAAAATTTACAGCTTAAAGCATGTAAAACTGAGGAGTGATAGTCTCTCCGGGGATATAAAAATGCGTGATATTAAAATTTAAACATCTATAACTAATGAAAGAACATTAACCTGAAACAGAGGTTACTGTTTTTCAAAATATAGCTATTGGGGGTAGGGGAGGGTGTCTGGGTGCCACAGTCAGTTGGGCATCTGACTCTTGGTTTCAGCTCAGGCCGTGATCTCCAGGTCATGAGATCAAGCCCCACACAGGGCTCAGCTCAGCACAGAATTTACTTGAGATTCTATCTCCCTCTCCCTCTGCACCTCCTGCTCACTCTCTCTCAAATAAATAAATCTGGAAAAAAAAATACAGCCATGACTCACTTCATACATTATGTATTTCCTTGGAAAAGTTTTATAAAAGTAAACAACTTAATTTTAAAATAGTATGATCTTTTATGTAAGAGATACTTTCTCTTTGTTCTGATTAATTTTGAATTAATGTATCTCAACACTTCAATTTTTTTCTTTCACTCAACACTTTAGTTTTCATTTATCCAGTCTCTCTGTCAAGCTGGTCTAATCAGATCTTAGGATTCCCTCATATGTCTGATATTATGTCTGAGAAATCCTACAAAAGAAAACATAATTCTGTAAAAAATTTAAAAATAAAGAAATGATACTACTATTATGCTTTAGGATTAATATGGATTTATTACAAAGTATTACTTTTGGAAATAGCTAAAAATAAAAATGAAGGACCAATGTTAGGTTTCGAAAACATAATACAATTAAGATAAAGATGAAAATTCTATATATATATTTTAGCCTTAGCTTAGATGATCACTGGACTCAAAAGGGGAGGCAAAGACAGAAACACTACTACATGAAACTGTTGGTTTACCCCAGTATGACCCTGCAATGCCCACAAAATTTTCACACAGGACCTACTGTCCATAAATACAATATAAAATTGTGCCTTGCCTAATGAGTCATTGTATAAAGTACATAGTATGGTTTGTTCAAAAACCAAACTCATCAATGTCAAAACTTGAGCATGGTGCTGAGCAGACATTCTGGTTGGAAGAATTCAACTACAGGTATCACATATTAAAATATATAAATGGTAAGTCAGGCATACAGGTCCCTTAATTCAAATTTGCCTAATAAACAGCCATTAGAAGATCATGTCTCTGAAAACCTAACCTGTCACAGACTATGAAAACAATTCATCACCACTTCCCTTTATTTTTTTGAGTCTACTAAGTACCAGCCATAGTGCCCAGTGCTAAAAATCCAGCAGGTCACCCACAATTGACGGGCTTCATGACATCACAGAGAACACCTGTGAGGAAAAGATCAAGGTGTGCTTCATGCTGCTCACATACAAAATACAGACCTGGGCCATCGGACCACCCACCCCTCCTAAAAAAACACTGATGCCCTTAGTGGATGCGCTGGATGCTACAATCCCAGACCAGGTCATAGAATTCTAGCTACCCCAGGAATATCCCTCAAGCCAAGAACAGTTTCAGAATGAAATCGACTTCCAGTACTTTACACTCAGAACAAATATCAGTATGCCTACAACTTCTCTCCCTTATTTTCAAACTACTTAAGACTGAATAAGAGACTCCTTGAGTACTTCATTTAGATAGACAGACTGCGCTACACAACAAAGCTGTGGTTATTAATAGACATTTTCTCCACAATTTCTTTTGAGAGCTGTCCTCTCTCCTTAAACACACCCTAGATATAATATTAAGTCATACAACCCAGGTTTTCAATAGCTGAGATTGTAAAAAAATGTTTATGCCGACTATCACAGTAATCTTTGCCTCAGCAAAGCAGACCAGAATGAAAACCAGCTCTTCTGATTTCCCTCCACCCTCTCCAAAATCTCCTGGACTTAAAAGCTTGACATCACCCCTGACCCCTCCTCGTCCACCCAGATCTTTCCCATTCTACTAGTTGCCAAGTCTTATAGGTTCTGAGAATCACTCTCAAGTTGAGCCCTTCTTTTCTATCTGCACTGCCACAATGTCCAGAATGGCTTTAAATAAAATCTATAACATAACCTAAATCATATCTCGAAAACAAATCCCTACCAAGTACACATCTTACCCAACAACCATACTCATACTACTTTTGTATATATACCTTTCCTCCTCAGCATCTGTGCACACACTGTTCCTCCCACCTCAGTTCTCTAAAGAAATCTCATCTTTACAACTGAGGTCTAATGCAACCCCCTCAAAGAAATCTAACTCTATCATCTCTGAGCTCCCACAATATGCCTTTGTACTATTCATATGCCTTGCAGTGCAGTTATTCGTGTACCTAACTATAGGTACACGAGTATAGAAGTATTTATGTAAGAAGACTGGCCTTGTCCCACCCAGTTCAAGGATGTATCTTGCTTTTTTGTGAGTACTATGCCTCAGATAGGACACTATACACAGGAGATAATAAATAAACATTTATCAGATGGAACTGACCTTGAACATTCATGTTAAGATACTGACTTACTCTCAAATGCAAGCACTGTGTAAACATGGATGAGTTTTGATGAATAGGAGGACAGAACTTTAGCAGTTCAGCTGACTATGGCAACTGTTATTTCCTAATATTCATTATCAAATTCACAAGCATCCAATGTTCAACTTCATAAAAAAGGAGAAAAAAATATCAAAGATATGGCAACAAAACTCCCCAGATCATTTACACACACACACACACACACACACACACACCAAAAGTTGGGTAGGGAGATCCCAAGACAAGATAGTAATGTTTTCCAGCAGAATGGTTTAAGTCAGAACGCCTGATTTTGCCTACACATTTGTTACTCTGTGAATATATAAATTTTCTGCACATTGAGGTGCCTGGGTAGTTCAGTCAGTTAAGCATCTGCCTTCAGCTGACGTCATGATCTCAGGGTCGTGGGATCCATCAAGTCCCACATCAGACTCCCTGCTCGGTGGGGAGTCTGCTTCTTTCTCTTTCTCCCTCTGCCCCTCACCCTACTCATGCACCCGTGCACACGCGCTCTCTCTCAAATAAATAAAATCTCTAAAAAATTTTTTTTCTGCACCTTAATTTCATCATATGCAAAATAAAGATTAGGGTGCCTGGCTGGCTCAGTTGGGAGAGCATGCATCTCTTGATACTGGGGTTGTAAGTTCTAGTCCCACATTAGGTATAGTGATTACTTAAAAATAAAATCTTTTGGAAAGCCTGGGTGGCTTAGTGGGTCAAGCCTCTGCCTTCAGCTCAGGTCATGATCTCAGGGTCCTGGGATTGAGGCCTGCATCAGGCTCTCTGCTCAGCGGGAGCCTGCTTTCCCCTCTCTCTCTGCCTGCCTCTCTGCCTACTTGTGATCTCTCTCTCTGTGTCAAATAAATAAATAAAATCTTTTAAAAATATAAAAATAAAAAAAAAATAAAATATTTCTAAAAAATAAAAAATAGGA